>NW_023425350.1:34899476-35341976 GCF_014108415.1 Molossus molossus | reverse complement strand
TACTCTTTCAATATTAACTCAGACTCAGGACTGTGTTAATCTCTGTGGACATAATAAAATAGTGATAATAATAATAACAATAATAATGACATTTTTTGAGCTCTTATTTTGTGCCTGATGCTGTCCTAAGAGCTTTACAGGGATCTCTACAGCACAGGTAGTAATTATCTGCATTTTCAGACAAGGAAAGTAAGGTTCGGAACAGGTAAGTTTGTTGAGCAAGATGTCACATGAGAAGTATTGAGGCCTGTGGCTTAATCAAGGAAGTCTGATTTCAGAGTTTTTTGTGTTTTTAGCGACCATAATATACAGTGTCCCAACAAAAAAATGTATGGTAGGGTCCTTACTGTAGAACATTGTACAAAACCTTAAGTTTGCTACAAACGGAGAATTGTTTTTAGACATGTGCCATAGACTGTAAGAAACGGGGTGTTGAATTGTGTGGCCCAGTTACACCCGTTGAGGTACATAGAGAGTGAAATGAATGAGGGGATCTGGTAGACCAGGAAGATGCTCGGAAGAGTAAGTATGTGTGAGTCTTGAAGGATGACTCTGGTTTGGTTAGAATAGAAAGTATTTCAAGTTGGGGGAACATGGTAAAGCCCATAACTGGATTTCACAAAATGTCTGAAACCCCCTTTGGTGATGGGAATTGGGGTTGGGGAAAGAACTGCACCCCCACCCACCCACCCCATGTCCTCACTTTCACTCTCAAAAGGCCAGACTACAATCAGCCCCTGTGTCCTGCTTTATCTATAGACAGTTAGTCCTGCCATGGATTGGGAAAAGGAAAGGGAATCCATGGATCTCAAGCAGAATCTGGAATGTAGCTAAAGAGTCTTTTTGGGTATCCTATAAGAACATGAGGATTTCTGCAGTTATCACCTGAGTTCACATAAGCCTCATTGTCTCTCTGCAGTTCAGCATGAGGGAGGTGCTTTTTGTGTGTGCATGAAGCTACCGTGCATTGCCTTACACTAAAATTACAAATTCAGATTAATGTCTTTAATGCTTAAATGACAACGAGTAGTCCATACTCTTTGGAATTCATCTCTTTTCAATTGGTCTTTCAACTACATACACACAAAAACACTACAGCAAAAACAAGTTGAATGGTCTCCCGTGTGACATTTAATTGGTAGCTACTGAGTCCATGCAATGAAGATTCACTCACGCTATTATTGTCTTTATAGGTTTTGGATAGATAGCACACCTCTTTATGGATTCAGTACATCATCCCTCATCTCTCTTCCACTGCCTGGGGCGTGTGTTCAGAGCAAATGCTACAGTTGTTTCACGTGTAATCTCTGGCACTTTATTTCCTCCTGATACACGAGAGGGTGGAAGGGTGCAGGCACAACCAGCCTATCAGTCAAAACAGAGCTCACTTGAAGGGCTTTCAGATGGTTCATAGTATCCATCCGGGTCTGAATTACAATTTAGAATGCCCTGCTCTTCCTAAGTCTGAAATGAAATTGTGACAAAGTATCATAGTTGGAGGTGCAACACCTTGTTTCAGATAGCTAAGCCTTGTAGAATTACTGAAAAGAGAGGAACATGCCCATACCCATTCTCCCCACATCTCTCAACACTGAGCCCGGTAATCCCTCCTTAACTCCACTGGACTTTCTGCCCCATAGCACGTCGCATGTATAAAACCTTAATTATGGTTTCATTTATGGCTGGTAACATATTTATTTTCAATCTAGTGTGTAATCCATGTTGGTATGTCCATTCTTGGGGGAGATTCTCATAACACCTATCTGAAGTCATAGAAGAAATTTTGGAGTGTTAGAATAGAAAGGAGCCTGGAAATCTTTCTCCAAGTCCAACATCCTTCTCTTTGAAATGGGGAAACTGATCTAGAGAAGTTACATGACCCACAAAGAGCCATGAAGGGGTAACAGGACTAGAACACAGAATCCTGTCAGATAAAATGTAATTGGAACGTCCGGCTCTCTTTCCCTGTGATCCATGGCACGCAAGGTGCAGACATAGAGAAGGCCTAGCACCTTCATGTATTCACAGCTTTGCTCTTAATGGAGTAAAGTAGCCCGTGTGGCTCAGTTGTCCTGTGAACCAAAAGGTTGCTGGTTCAATTCCTTCCCTCTCTCTAAAAAATAATAATAATAATAATAATAAAGTTAAAAAAGAAATTACATAATAAAACAACCCATAATCTAATGCTCATTAGAAGCAGTTAGGACTTTATGTATATGGCATTTATAATACCTATTTGAAATGAGACTTGGCTTGCATGTAGAGTGGCCAGTCCTCATTAAGAATATTATTATTATTATTTGGGGGGGCAGATTTTCAGATGTCGAAATAAAGTAAAATTAGTTCAACAAAATCTTACCTAAACTTCATACGTTATACTTTGTTAAAAATGAGAGGAAACTTTGAATGGCCAGGAATTTATAATGGGGGATCAAAGTAGTTTTTTTCAATTTATATTTTCATTATAAATAAATGGAAAAAAACCTTGGAGAAATGTTTGAGCTCACTGAAAATTATTTTCAAAGGATATACATTTGAGAAATGCTGTAAATAGTAAATTACCATTTTGTACAGCCTGCATCTATGAAATTCCTGAACAATAATAGGTCTTTAAAAAATATGCTATTTCACCTGGCCAGTGTGGCTTAGGGGTTGAGCATCAACCCATGCACCAAGAGGTTGCTGGTTCGATTCCCTGTCAAGGCACATACCGAGGTTGTGGGCCTGATCCCCAGTGGGGAGCATGCAGGAGGCAGCCAATCAATATTCTCTCTCATCGATGTTTCTGACTCTCACTCTTTCTTCCTCTTTCTCTAAAATCAATACAGAAAAAAAAAAAAAGCTATTTAAATCTGATTTTTACAAAAGCAATACCAATGCTTTGGCAAGGAACATATTTTATATTTTAATTGTATTTTTTTATAATATTGAGCAAAAACTAAAATATATGTTGCTTAATATTGATTGATCATTTTCTATTTAATTTCATTTTTCAACAAGCAGTTTTGAGTGACTGCTGCACCAGGAGAGGGAATTGGTTGACCCTGCAGAAAGATAAATGTGTCTAAGTGAGACGCTTGCAGTCTGAGGACATCTACAGACCTGTCCATTCACAGACTATTTGGAAAACATTGCTCTGTACAAAAATATCCGAGGTGATTTCTAAGATGCTCATTTAAGATATATATATATTTTAATTTCCAGAGATGAAAATCTCACTAATACGCATTTCTTTCTCAATATGTTGGTCACGAGGACTTGGTGCTGTCAGTAAATGACTTACTGAATGAAGGGCCATGCTGCTCCCTCGTTAATCTTGCCTGAGACTCACTTGCTATATGCATTGCTTTGTGCCTCTAAAATGCTTTGAAACGTGCATTTTCCTCCTGTGGAGTGGAGAGTATTTAACATAGTTTGTTAGGAAGGAAATGAAACTGAAGAGGTATGAAAGGATTGCTTTCAATAAAACAGCATCGAGGCTTCTGTTTGAAGCTTGTTTTCAGCCGTATGTGCCTGCTGGCATTGTTGGAGCAGAGACACTGCCTGTGTGAGGCAGACTAGGATGCTGTCACTAAATCCTGCTTGGGATGAGTCTAAGGAAGGATTCTAACCTTTGAGACAGCATGCGGGGACCTGCAGAGTATTGTGCTGAGCGAAATAAACCAGTCAGAGAAAAATAAGTATCACACGATCTCACTTATATGTGGAATCTAATGTACAAAATAAACTGACAAACAAAATAGATCTAGAGACATGGAAGCAGAGGACAGTTTGAGGAATCGCAGAGGGAAAGGAGGTGGGGCAGGAAGACATTAACTAAATAATTTATATACATATACGCTTAACCCACGGACAGACAATACTGCAGTGAAAGCCTGGTGGGGGAGGTAGTGGTGGAGGGGATCATGGAGGAAAAGGGCGGACATCAGTAAAACTTTAAATCAACAGTAAAGATAAATGTAAAAAAAGAAAAAAAGCAAGTGGAGTGCTAGGGGAAATTAAATCCCTACTGAAAATGTCATCGATCTAATTAGATCAGTTCAGCCTTTAATTACAGTGAGAAACTTTTAGCACTAAAAATTTGGAAGATGCTATGAGATGGATGAGGTTCAGTAAGTAGCCTCTTATGTAAGCATTTCCTCCCGCTGTAAAAGTAGTTGCTTGCTACAGGCTATCAGCATGGTCTCCTCTGCCTTCTTCAGTGGTAGCTCTGTGATTCCCAGTGTACCACTATTGGCACTGGGAAAGAGGTGCCATATTTTCTTTGTGCAAATACCCCTTAATTCCTATCTGTCTTCTTTTGGACAAAAGAGAACTTGAGGCAACTGTGAAGGCTTCTCAGTTTACCCTGTCTGTGGTGGAACTAGCTCGTCAAATGTGAGTCCTCAGGTGTCCTTCTGTTCTCTTATTTCTCTCGTTGCTCAGACAGGAGTAGAGTCCCTTTCATTTATATGTAAGGATGAAAACCCATGGCAGATTTTGCATTTTAAGCTATTTTTCCAGGACCTTTGAGGATTAAGGAGATGTTCACTGATGTCTACAAATCATGAACCATGGGAGGAAGGAGAGCTTCTTTAGTCGGGGTCACCTCTTGATATAAGCTCCAAAGTCAAGATTAAACACATTGCTCCCCAGGTTTTCATTTCCTCCAGGCTCTTCCTTGTTGGGGTAGCTGATACCTAGAGATACTTTTCACCTTTCTTCTCTTATTAGGTTGTCACCATCTACATACCAGTAGGTAGCGTTTTACAGTTTGTTTACGTTGGCTTTTCCAGAGGCTGCATTTACTCTTTGGGGGAGAGAGTTGCTTTATGAACTCCCATCTCACTTCTTCCTAGATGTTTTCCATAGAGGTTCACATATTTTTACTCACCACTTTATTATATGACCAGGGGTAGTACTACCTTAATTATGTTTGGGAAGATGTATCACTTGAACTAAGCATTTTAAGATACATTTTGAGAATGCCCCACAAAATGAATAGGCTGCAAAACAAACAAAATCACAAAGGAATTCCCCTAAGACAAGGACTCATGCATTGGCTCTGGGCTGCCTTCTTGGGGCAGGGTCTTGGCTTAGTGACTCATGAGAGAGCCTGGTTTAGCCCAGCTCAAGAGGAGGGAAATTGGCCAATAGTGATTTGAGCAGTGCATGCAGCTCTGGAATTTTGTCCATCTGATTTAAAACAGAAGATGACAGTTTGCTTATAAAACTCATGAGAAAGCAAATTGGAGTTTGTACGAATGTCAAAGAATTTGAGAAATTCTTAGGTGCCACTAAAGTAGGGCCTTCCTGCTTTCTTTCTGATCTTGAAAATATTGAAGTGTATGTCAAGTCTTCTGCTGTAATAGAGTGTCATTACCAAAATGCAAGCTGAGCTCAATTGCCTTTGCCTTCTTCCATTAGAGAACAACAGACCACAGTTATTTTAAAGTCAGAAAGCCTCCTTTAATTTTAAGGATATCTCCCCAAGAACCCTGTGAGGTGGTGGTGGTGGTGGTGGTGGTGGTGGTAGTAGTAGTAACAACAACAACAACAACAACAACAATCTTCATCATCCTCATCCTCATTGTGTAACTGAGGACCCTGAGGTCTCAAGAGAACACACGCCTCTCTCTGAGTGCTGCCCTGACCTTGGTTTTTCATCCTGAGTTGAGTCCTCCTGCTAGTTGAGCACACTGCCAAATCAGGTCATCCAAATAAACCCCAGTGACATAAACTTGGTGGTACCTAAATGTGCCTATGGTTACATGAGGCACTACACAAAGGGCTATTAAAAATCAGAGCTACTGCTGAAAGAATAAGGGAGTTGCTATATTCCATAGTAGCAATAATAAAATATTAAGCATTTTCTATTTCTCATACTATCTACATCCAGTGAGTTACCTAATAAGCATGTGCCTAAGGTTATCAACAACACAGCAAAATTGACCATTTACTTTAAAAATAAATTAACAGAACCACGTGAAACAATTTGACATCTGGTATTTCACACATAGCAGCAAGGGAGTCATGGAAGAAATAAACAATTTGTGTGTGTGTGTGTGTGTGTGTGTGTGTGTACTTAGAGCATTTTATTTTTAGTACTACTTTTAGTAATACATAGAAGGGCACACTCTTGCATTTTCAGTGCTTTGTATAACCAAAGGCCACACTCCAAGTGTTACTATAGTTGCATGTTACTACTATCCCCATTTAACAAATGAGAAGTGAAGATAAGGAGGTAACTGACTGACGAGGTAACTGACCAAAGGGAAAACAATTACTGTGTAACAGAGCCAAGATCTGAACCTGAATAGCCTGACCTTTAACTGAAAACTAATGATCCTTGCCTTTAACTGCTACTCTATTTTGATTTTTCTACTCATAGTGTAATCTCGTTACTCTTTCCTTGTTCTCAATAGTTTTATAGAGGTAAAATTATATGAAATGAACTTTATAGGAACCTTAAGAGGAAAGACAGAACAAAAATGAAGCCTGGATTGCTAGAATGTTGGAGAGGAGAAGATCTAAGGGGGAGGGGAAGGAGCAGGAGCTATTTCTATTAGCAGGAGCCCAGTTATACATGAGCTTCCAGTGGAATTGTTTTCTCAGTGTTCTAACTGGTACTGAGATGTTACCACTGCAGTTCTCTACTCTAGAAGGCTGTACACCCTTCTTTTTTTAAGGGCATCAATAAGACAATAATGCTTGTCATAAATTTCTGTACTCTGTAGCCAACTATATAAACAGGGGTACACACAAATGCATTGGGAAGAAGTACTTTCTAGGTTTCTAGAGAGTGTTGGCTTCTTACATTGCGAAGAGTAAGTATGTTTCTGTGAATTGTAGCCTTAGGGACAAGGGGAATAAGCAATTGGGGCAGAAACTAGGCATTTTGCCACACACACTCCTCTTTGAGATTGGGTTCAGGGCGCCCCATCTGCTCAGGTACCCAAGGAAGTGAAACTCAGCTCTTCAGTCTACAAAGCATCTGGTGAGTCCTTGTCTGGAATTCAGCTCTTTGAATATAGCACCCTCCCTTCCAGGGGACCCACAGATTATCATTTCCCATCGTTTTCAGCAGATGCCTCATAGCCTGGAACTATATCAGCAGTTGGCCTAATACATTGTAGTGCTGTCAGATATAGAGCTAGCATAATACGATTTGGTAGGGGGTTCAGTCATATTTCAATTTTGAGGGCTTGAGACACTTTATAGTATATGACATTTTCTAGCCCAGCAGAAAGCAGTAATGACTAATGTCTAAGACTGAATATTTCCACTTAATTTCAGCACCCACTAGAGTATCTTGTTTTATTTGCTCCATTTGCTTGTGCATTAACCCTTGCATGTGTGCTTTTAATAAACCAACATTAATCTATACCTAAAATGTACTGGGCTCCAGACTAAACACTGGGGGCACGTGCATAAGTAAAAGATTGCACATAGGAATTTGTAAGGACAGCCCCACAAAGAAATAGAAAATTGCAATACAATGTTCCTAAAGTAAGGTATAAAATATTGCTCTAGAAATACAGCAGATATTAAATAATTCTACCAGAGGAAATCAGTAATACTTTGAAAGAAAAGGTGACAAATAATCTGAGTTATTCTTTCTCTTTTTGCTCAGCTCTATAATGGGCATGCTATTATATGAGAATAAAGTAGAATGAATTAGTTCCACTCTTAGAACTGGAAAAGAATAGGAAAAATAAATGGCATGAAAGATGAGAACACACATTACCAAAAAGAAAATAAAAAGCTCCATATAAATACAGTTTGTACTTTAATGAGTTTGAGCTATTTTTAAAAATCTGAACTCCATCTAAAACAAAGTATATATTTTGAATTTCATTTTAATTTCTATTATGAGATGATATACTCTTGTCTTTAGTTCTTTGGATCAAGTACTGTTTGGAGAAAATTATTCCTGTACATAGTAATTGGTCTTTTTTCCAGGAGAATCATCACTATTGAAACATATTTAAAAAATTAATTAATTTAAAATGAAAATAATACTGTTATCTTTCAGAAGTACGTAGTTTAAATAATAGGAAAATGAGATCTGTGTTGTTGCTGAGTAAATAGTCTGTGCACAGAGAAATTGGTGACTCTAAGTGTTCAGTTTAGTTCCATGTATGTTACATGATGATGTTCTTCTACCAGGCCCTGTGCGAAGTGCCAGGATAATTAGGTTCACATAGGTCATCTAATCAAGGTCACAATAAGTGAATTGTCCTTTAAATATATATATATATATTTTTTTCTGAGCCTGAGTTTCTAAATCTGAAGGAAATAGGAGTGACAGTAACTAAGATTGATATTACATTAAATTAGATAAAATAAATGTCTTTGGAATCACAGACCAGCATTCAAATCCTGGCTCCTTTGAACTGGTAGCTGTGAGACCTGAGGAAAGTTTCTCAATGTTTCTGTGCTTTGACTGACTTCCCTCTAACTTGCAGGGGTGGTGAACCTTATTTTCTGCTCATGGATGTTTATACCGTCATTCTCGGGCAATACATTTTCAATTTAAAAATTAGCCTGCTATATTTGCTCAGGCTAATTTGATGAGGCATGTGATAATAGCTGGTATTGATTTCAAGAGCCTTTTACAGCCCTTGGGCTGGACGTTCCCCACTCCTGCAAGGACTAAATTGAACTATGTGATCTATGCGGTGCCTAGTATATTGTCCTATTTTAATATGGTGACTATTGGCTACAATTATAATGCATACAGGGTTGCTTCATGGACATGGGACCTATACATGCATGGGCAAAAGTAAGTTTATAATTGTAATACAGTAAATGATACAATAATTAATAAATAATAATACAAGAATAAGTTGAGTTTTGCATACTCACAGCTGTAAACCTATTTTTGCCCACCCATGTGTTGTCACAGGGTCTCGCCTGTAGAAAGACTCTGCTCTTGGATTAATACCTTCCTGTTGCCATCTTGAAATTCTTAATAACTTTTGAAGAAGAACCCCTTCATTTTCATTTTGCACTGGACCCTACAATGCATGATGATTCTTTTGATTGCAGATGAGTTTGAGATTTTGCACCCATTGTATTATTTAAAGAGTTATTTAACTTTTCTAAGAGCTTTGTGAGGAAAGTGAATTAACTAGGAGATCACAAATTATTTGTCACATCGTGAAAGCCATATTATTAATATGTAAAAACGCAGACAAAATCCTCTGTCCGTGAACTCTAGGCCCAGTGTGTTTTCCTTGTTCGTTCTCCTAAATTGTCATTGTAACCACCTCCCAGTGTATCAAAAATTGGTAAAGATGATTGAGAAACTTAGAACTTTTAGAAAAACATGTTTATCTTTTTAAGGAACTGAATTAGGAATAGCCACTCAATTTTTATAGTTCAAATACAAATTTTTCATTTGCTTTTTAAAGACGTTATTATCATCAAATTTTAATCAACATTACTTTTCAACAATAATAGCTGCATTCCCTGCATATATTCACCAACTGTAGACCAAGTAGAGTCTCATACATGAGACTTAAATGTTTGAAAGAGTAATTCACTTTATTCACTAACGTTTTCTTCCCTAAGTCCCTAGGCTAAAAGGTGTGGTAACTAACGCTAAAACCAGTCATTTCTTAGCATTACTGTTAGTTATTATTTAATAATTATTTGATTTATTATGTGTGAATTAACACAATTTTTAAAAGTTACTTAGAATTTATATTAGACAATTTCTAAAGAATAACATGCAACTAAAAGTTGTAGTTTTTAGGTAATTTAAAAGGAAAGAAAGCCCATCAACAAGGCATAGCCCACTTAGGGATTTGCGAATCAAGGTGTGGCCTATGCACGGGCAGCATCAACGTGACCTGGGTGGTTGTTACATGAAAAAACTCATGCCCCTCCTCAGGCTTACTCAATGATAATACACATTTTAATAAGATCCCCCGGTGGTTTCATATGCAAATTAAAATTTGAACATCACTGAGCTAGAGTACAGCCACCACCATATTTTATTGACATCACTGACTGTAAGATGCACAATTATATTATGAATCACTAAACACTGCCGATTAACCTAGGCCAGAATGTACCTCAGTTGCAACTGCAATCTGCATTTTAGAAATATGAACATATAAAACAATGTGCAACTTAGAAGCTCAGTATTGACTCTGAACCTTACAACGGGAGCCTTGGAGTCCCAAAGACCCACCGAAACTCCCAGGCCCATTTCCCGGCAGGCCCCTGGAAGGGCTCAGGCTCTTTTCCAGAGATGAGCATAGGATCTTCTCAACTGAGCACCCTGAGGGCAGATTAGCCACCAGGACAGGGCACAGGCAAGGCCAGTCCCCTAACAAGATACATTTAAGGCAACTACAGTCTTGGGATGACATGTATTTACTATCCAAGCTTTAAGCTTTTGCTTCTAAAATATTTGAAACTGAGCCCATGATCATTAAAGTAAAACGCCTGTGTGTTTTAATAACAATTTTAAACTAGGTCTTCTAACCTTTGTTTGTTTTTTAGACTAGTGCTTTCATAGCAAAATTATTTCCCTTGCCTAAACACTGAAAATCACTGTGTGCAGGTTTGCTTGGGTTAATTATTACTTCTGCGTGGTAATATTCTTATGCTGAATTCCATATATACTGTTTATTCTTTTAGGCCATAATTATTTTACTTATAACTTAAACATATTCCTATGTATTTATTTACATTTTAATAACTTTGTAATATGATGGGTTATGCCCTAAAGGAAGTAAACTCTTCCTTGGGTATAAATTAGACAGTTGGGGAATTGAGGCATTCGGGAACAATTTAGGGAAGGAAATGCTGCTTCCACAACATGAATGTTAATAAAAGGCCCCCTACAGGCAGCTAGAAGTATGGCAGCTCTGTAAACGGAAGTACACTCAGACTGAAATTTTCTTGGTGATTAAATGAACAAAGGGATGCCTTTAACAGACATAAATAAAAAAAATAAAAAAATAAAAAAAACCATTAACCCCAGGAGAAGGGTGAAGTGTGCACTGTGTGATGTTTATAAAAAGACAGCTCTGTTTGAGGCGAGGTGGCTGCAGACTTTGCAGTAGAAGAAGGTGGTATCAGGGACCCTCTCAAAATGTCTTTAGGACACCAACATTTTAGTGGCATTTTGTGTGTTCCCTACTATCTTCCCCTGAACTCAAGTTGTAATTAGAGGCTATTTATTCTTGAAAACATATTCAAGCTGAATTTCTTTGTCTTTATTAGATTAGAATAACACTGAAAATACCACCACTCACCTCCACCCTCCCACCCAGGGAAATACAACCTTTTATCACTTCAGTCTACTTTACTGGCACTTTTAATAAGGTCTTTCTTTTCGTCTTCGAAATACACACAACACAGAAAGCAATTACATTTGAAGTGAGGTACCCAGAAGTATGGTTTAAGTGATAGGAAAGATGTTCACATTCACATTAGTTTTTCTTTAAGTAGCACTTATGATCCTTGAAAGACAACATTCATAAACTTGGTCATTTATTCACTAAGACTTCACTGAGTGGCAGCTATGTCTCATGCACTAAGTAGATGCTGGCTTTACAAATATGGATAATTTGCATTGCTTTGGCCAGATTCTAAAGACAAAAAAAAAGCTTAAAAATGAATGTATATTCCTTAATTCAACAACAACAACACAAATGTATTCCATGGCCACCATGGATGGGGCCTGTACTAAATGCTAAGTGAGGACAGAAAATGAATGAGACATGGTACAGGGGAAACACACACATAAGCAATTAGTATCCTTATTCTGCTTTTTCACCTCCCTTTGGACTTCCCTCTATTATAGCACTTACTGCTTCTATAATTTAAGTGTATTTCTATTTGATGAATGGGGCTTTCTCAAGAAGATTAAGCCCTAATGCCCTAAGACATCTATTGCATGTGATAGTGCTAGTTCTGTACCATCCTTGGGAGAACTGAGAAAGCAGTCACTCAGATAATTTTCTGTGTTCTGTGGTTCAGGTGGGAATGCTGGTTAAAAGAAGATGGGTCATGATTTTCTTGATAACAGCAGGGATTGTGATTTTTATGTCATTAGTGCTAGAACCTGGGGCTTAGTTGATACTCCATAACTCTTGAGTAGATTCATTATAATTACACTCAAGTGAGATAAGTTTTATAACAGAGATGTGCGCTACATTGCAAGGCAACACAGTGTATGGAGGGTAGTCAAAAACACCCCAAAAGGCTTTCCTGAGGAGGTACATTTGCATTGAAAGAAAAGGAGTATGTCTCCAAGAGAACAAGGATGTGAGATACAAAGCTGAGACAGAGGAAAAGTGGGAGAAAGGGCTTGGTTGTTAAAGAATGCAGTGTGTTTGGGAGATATCTGGGGTCAGTGTACCTAGGGAAGGATGCTTGGAGGAGAGGTGAACAATGATGCTGAATTAAAAATGGGAGGAAATGATGTTGACTATGGATGAAATTATGACAGGATATGACTGCAGCAATGCTTAGAAGTTTTGTGTATAGGAATTACCTGAGGGTTTATTAATCTGTAGATTTCTGTCCCCACAGTTTGTGACTTAGCAGTGGACCTGCATTTTTAACAAACATTTAAGGTGATAGGTGTGCAGAAGATACAAAGACTTTAACAAACGCTGCTATTTGTTGTAGGGTGCCAGGGACTTATAGAAAGTTCTGTGATAGGGCCAGAACTTACTAGGAATAAAGGATAAAAAACAAACAAACAAACTAAAACCCTAAAGTCTCCAGATAAAGAAACAGATCAAGGGAGAGATGTTAAAGGTTGATCTGGGGCAGGGGAAGAATGGAAGACACCGAAAAGTCTAGAGATACTTCAAAAGTAGAATCAAGATGACTTGGTGAGTTTTAGAGAAGAATAAAACATATATAAACACAAGAAAAATCTACACATGTTTATGCAAAGAAAGCAATCAAATCAGTTGTTCTTCTTCAAATGAGAGTTTGAAGGCGTTGGGAGCAAACGTGGTGGGGAGCACAAAGGAAGTAGGAAGGTGTCTCCTGAATGCAGCTCTGACCATGTGGGCTGCAGAACTTTAAAAGGTGGCCAGTGCAAGGGGAGCGAAGAGATAAACCAAAGAACATATATGCATATATGCATAACCAATGTACATAGACAACAATGCTATGGGTCGGGAGGGGTGCGGGTGTGAGGGGATAGGGTGGAAGGTGTCAATGGGGGAAAAAGGAGACATTTGTAACAAAAATAAATTAATTTAAAAACATAATTTGTGCCCAGCCAGTGTGGCTCAGTGGCTGAGCATCAACCCATGCACCAAGAGGTCACTGGTTTGATTTCCAGTCAGGGCACATGCCCAGGTTGTGGGCCCGATCCCCAGTGTGGGGCATGCAGGGGGCAGCCAATCAATGTTCTCTCTCATTGATGTTTCTTTCTCGCTCTCTCTCACTAATATCAATAAAGAAAAAAAAAAAAGAATTTGTCTTTCAAACAGTCCATCACCAAACATTAAGTCAGAAGTCTCGATTCTTAGGCAGGGACTGAGAGGAAGGTAAATAAATAAATAAATAAAAATAAAAAATAAAAGTTGGCCAGTGCATGTGCCGTGTGACCCACTGCATTTTACTTAACCTTCATGACTCCAGGTTTCTCACCTGTCAAGTGAAGGGATTAAGCTCTGTGTACTTTAAGGTCCATTCCTATAATAAGATTAAAGTTTGGAGTTAATACCCTTAACTGTGATAGTGGTTGCAAACCCAGATAAATGGTTTTTATATAAAGCTCTCCTGAAGACTTTTCTCAAAAGTCATCCAGCCAAAGAGATTCTACCATATCACTCTGAGCGACCTTAATGTTCCTCAAAAGGTACGAATTCTCCAGAGCTACTACCTCCTTCTTGATCAAAAACAATTAATAAAATCCTCCTGAAATCTAAGTCAAAATATGGGTTGAAGAGATTCCCATTTGCCTGCTTAGTTTCCGTTTCCCCTTTTCCTGTGCCCTCTTCAGGAAAGTTGGGCAAAGCATCCGGAATCAAAGGAACAAGAAGCAGCACAGATGTCAGGGTCCTTCTCTGCCCCTGTCCTTGAAGTCATCTCATTAAGCTTCACAGGTTTCCATCAAACAGCTGCGTTGCTTTAAGTCTGGAGCTGGTCCCACAGTCCAGTCAGAGAACATATGATCAAAACACTGGTGCTTTTAAAAATTCTAAATCCTGGATACGCTTCCACCGCTGCACACCTCCCTGCATTCTAGCGAGACAGATGGATGAGATCTGCATGTAATTCCCTTGCAGTCCGTTTTTAAATAATGATCTGGTCCCAGGAGGGGGTGGTGCTTGTGAGCAGATGAAGGAGCTCTGCCGGAAAGCAGATTTTAAGAGTGATATCATTAGCTTCTAGGAAATTGGCTTCTAGACCAGTTTTGACTGGATTCATTGCATGGGTCAAGGAGCTATCAGAGGCCACGTATGTCTTCTGGTTTTTGAAGGAAAGATTCTCATGCCTGGCGGTTCTACCTGGCTCTAGGCTGGACTCCATCAAAGAACAGCAACCAAAGAGCAGGAGGCCATCTGTGCTGCAGGTTAGGATCACACAGGCCAAGTGGGGGCGGAGACGGGAGCGGTGGGAGGGATGATGAGGTGCAGTAACTGCTTCCTTGTACGTGGGTTCATTGTAGACGCTTTCCTTCTTTGCCAGATGCCACATTTCCTTTTATTCTATTAAAAACAGAAAATCGACCTGAATCTTCAGTAATTTTATTGGGAAGGAAGGAAGGAAGGAAGGCGTAACGGAAGGAAGGAAAGGAGAATAGAAGGAAAGAGGGAGGGAGGGAAGGAAAGAGAAATTGAGAGAAGAAGAAAGAAAAAGGAGAGAGAGAACGTGAGAAAGAGAAACAGCTTATTTTTGATAACCCTTTTAGCGGGAAAAATAAAACACACACGGTTCAAAAATAAGAGCACCTATGAAAAGGTGCATGATGATTCAACGAAAAATACTGAATTGTGAAAAGATATACCCTGGCTGGTTTGGCTCAGCGGTTAGAGTATCGGCCCGTGGACCAGAGAGTCTGGTGTTTGGTTCCCGCTAAGGGCACGTACCTCGGTTGCAGTTTGTCCCCAGCCCCAGCTGGGGTTGTGTGGGTGGCAGCCTGTCCATGTGTCTCACGTTGATGTTTCTCTCTCTTCCCCCGTCTCTCCCTCCCACTCTATCTGAAGATAAATGCAAAAATGTCCTTGGGTGAGGATTAAAAAAGAAAAAAGAAAAATCTTTAAAACTTGATTACAGAAGATCTCTATGGGACTTGAAAGACAAAAATTAAAAGGAGACAGGATTTAAATCTAGCCTTGAGTGGAATGTTCCAGGATGCCAAACCTTGGAAGATGTTCACTGTCTTTCTTTGTTTGTTTGTTTATAAACCTGGGATGTTATTATTTTTTGTTTTGTTCCTGAGATCTCATGCCCAGTATAGTGCAGGTGTACTTGTCGGTATTTTCAGTGCCACCTCGTTGATGAATTTCCTGAATCTGAATGAAATATTATTATACTCATGGAATCTTTGCCAGCATTTTCCATAAGACTATGGATGTTAAAGAGAAAGAGAAGATGGGAACAGTTCGTTGTACTGAAGACACAGAGACGTGTTTTGGCCTCATGGTTAGCCATCAGTAGAGCTGGGTGGAGAAATAGGTCTTGTGGTCCTTGCTCCAGAATTTTTACGATGTAACTTCCTCCATATGTTTCCATATTGCTATTGATTCCTTCCCTAGCACTATGGAACCAGCAAACAATGTAGGTATCAAAGATGTCATGTCATAGTTCTGTTTGATAAAACCTGGTTTGTATTTGACTAACAAATGGGTTAAAATCGCCTCAGAGAAAAGAAGGAGCTAAACCTATCTTATGCAACAGAACATTTTCATGGTATTTAAATATACTCCAATCTATGATGTGCATGGCAGACATGGCAAATACTGACCAAATTGAAGTGTGTTTCAAATCCTCCTGGACAGCCCTGTACAAACTTAATGTAAGTCCAATTAAACAGGTATTAATGCACAGTAAAATATTACAAAGTATGTGGGATTAATTTTAAATTTCTGACTCTTATCACCACTCTTTCCATTTTTTATGCACTTAGCAAGACGCATACTTTGGACCTTCTTGAACATCTGACTTTCTTAGAATTATATTTCAGAAGTCAAGGTCATGCTTTCTGAGAGTTAATTTCATAGTTGTTTGAGTTTACTCAAGCTCTGACATACTATATCTGACACCATTAATCAGAATTTTTGTCATTCTAGTAGCATCCTAAAGACTGTCTCTACCATGCATGTCAAACCTAACATCATACTATTTGAAGGACAGATCTAAGAGTTAAATTTTCGAATGCCTGAGCTTATTGGATATTTGCAGCACTATGATTTAATTTACTTACGACTTCTTTCTTAGGATGTCACGTTACTCCATAGCATAAAATATTAACATTAGAAGAAAATAAAGTTGTTATATAATAGTAGCTAGGAATAAAATCTTCTATTTACACAAGTGAGGAAGCTAAGGCACAACAAGATTGACCTCCCCTAATTGATTTTTTTTTTCAAAGATGTCTCTAGTAAGTTGAGCATCCTTGATGCATTCGAGGAAGTCTCCACTTTTAACAGAATAATGAGCATGTTGGTAGAAGCATCCATGCTGTTACTCAGGATTTGCCCTGACTTTCCTTCATAGATAAACATGGAATGTGCAAAGGCACGTCTCCATTGCCAGCTTTTCTTAACGTCAGAATGTTTTGTGTCATTCTTCTCTTTTCTTCATCTTACCAGAATTTTAATGACCGCTAGATTATACAAGCATCTCTTCCATTACCCTTGTCTCTCATTGTCTAAGAAAAGAGTTTATTAAGTAGTGATGGATATAAAGGTCACACTTTTGTTATTCCTTCAGACAGTTTACCTCTGAGTAAAGTTGCACGCTTTTGCAGGACCCATGAAACACGTCTTTCACATTGAATGCTATTCCTTGGCACAGAAAGCAAATCTTAGTATTTCTACTTAGAAGTTCCCCTCCCCCAACTTTCAGTCTTCAGTCATTACCAAATCCTGCAGGTTATGCTGTATCTATCCCTCGAGGGATGTAACTATGAGTAATAGAACTCTAATGAAGCAATTGCATTCTGCGTGTTCTTACCTTTCAGAAGACAGTAGTTCAGTTTTTGTTGTTGTTGTTGTTGTTAGTGGGTTGTTTTTTTTTAAGCTTTCAGCAACATTCTGTATGTGAGAAGTTCTTTCTGCTTTCCTGCTTTTGAAGTTAGGCTCAGCTCTTCCAAATAATATTTTTTTGTTCCTCACTCAATCTAAGACTGTCTAGGTAATTTGCAATATTAATTTCTTATATAAGCAACCAGTGTGCTTTCCTCTGTTTGGTTTTGTATTCTCCATTTTCTGACATGCTTTTCTGCTTTCCTTCAATTAGGTTTATAGTTACTGAGACGACAGAAATCCTCCCCACCAACTGACAAAACAATTATTCACCCTTTTCACTCTGTTTAAAATGCATTAAATTTCTATCCACAGCTGGAATTATAATGCATTTCCTAGCTTTGTATAGGAAACATCAAAACATTTCTGATGATTTCCTTTGCATCAATTGCAACTCTTTCAACCCCAGTTAGCAGGACAAATTTCCCAATCATGCATTCCCTTTTCTGGTGAAGAAATTATTACTTGGTTTCAGGGATGTTGACTCATACATACAGCTGTCAGTGAAGCATGTTTGTTCTGAATTACTTCTCTTTCTTATTTCTCCTTATCTTAAAATTCCTCTTTCATGCAACCCCCCAGCATCCCCAGGTCTTTGGAAAAGCATTGCCAAGTATGTTTTCTTCACTACCTCATATATTTTTTATTTATCCTCACCCGAGGACATTTTTGCATGTATCTTTAGATAGAGCAGGAGGGAGAAAGGGAGGAAGAGAGAGAGAAACATCAATTCGAGAGACACATTGAGTGGTTGCGACCCACACGACCCCAACTGGGGCTGGGGACAAACTGCAACCGAGGTACATGCCCTTAGCAGGAACCGAACCTGGGACTCTCTGGTCTGCGGGCCAACACTCTAACCGCTGAGCCAAACTGGCCAGGGCACTGCCTCATATTTTTAAGTCAAGACTATTTATTGAGTATATTGCCCCTAGCATTTGTGGGAGATACAAACTTTCCCCTGAATTAGATTAGAATCAAAGTGGGAGATGAGATTTGAGAAGGTAAACATGTTTATGTATCCCTTCAGTGGTTAGTGACCACTTTCTAAGGGCTTGTTTTATTTGCAGCCACGTAGTGTATCAATCTCTGCAAGGTCTGTATGCTGCTTCTTAGTGAGCTCGCAGCCTAGCAGTGAGGTGGTTTGTGTCTGGGCTCTGGTGTAATACCGCCTGGGATTTGATGACAGTGTGGCCTTGGGCAATGAAGTCTCATCTCTGTTCTTTTGTTTCCTCGTCACCTCATCTGTATTGTAGAAATACACAAGTGCCTGCCTTGCGAGGTATTTCTGAGAACTACATGAGAAGTAAAGCACATTTGAGGAAAACGGAAGAGTTGGAAATCAGAGGTGACAAGCATGTGTATGGCCGGTACAAGCAGATCCGTGTGCTTATTCTTTTCTGTAATGCTCTTTTTTAAGGAGATGGCTAGTAAGATTAAGTACCTTGCCTTAGGTGTCATCCTGTTCATAGATTGAACAGAAATTTAACAAGTTCAGTATGATTTTAAAATCTGTTTCAGGGCAGTAGCAGGGAGAGTATTGGATAAAGACGGGAAACGTGAGTTTTATTTTAGACTCATTCCTGTATTTGACACATTCGCATGGAGTAGGTATTGAAGCCTTGGGAAGGATTGTGCTCGTGGGAAAGGTAATGAGAAGCAACAGGAGGAGACTCGTTCACTTATCTGTTCCAACAACATCTGTTGGACACCGAGCTGCCGCCCGAGTGCGTGAGGCTTGTGCTTGTAGTGCCCGGAAACTGGGTGGAGGCTCCTCTGCTGCTGTGAGATGCAGGGCAGGTGCCGCAGAGGGAGACTGGGAGCCACTCACACGGAGGAGGTAGTGACGGCTTGGGGATCGACATGCCCATCGAGGGAGGTAATGAGGAGACAGGGGACTGGAGCCACCAGAACCTTGAGGAGAGATCAGCTTGAGAGGGGCCTTATGGATGAGGAGGAAGAGATAAGTCCTTGCAAGTTGATTCCCAGGCTGCTGCAGTAGATCAGGCAGGCCATGCACCTGCAAATTATCAGCCAAAGGTATAGGGTTGTGACTAAAGGGCTATACTCTTCCAAGGTAGCCAGGGCAGCAACCCAGATCCAACCTAGGACAGTGCATGGTCCTTCCCAAGGTAGGCCCCTCCTACGATTCTGCTCATAAAAAACCATGCCCTAGCCCTGCATGGTTTGGCTCAGCAGTTAGAGCATCAGTCCATGCACCAAAGAGTCTCTGGTTAGATTTTCAGTCAAGGGCACGTACCCAGATTGTAAGTTCTGTCTCTGGACTCTGGTTGGGTTTGTGCTCAGGAGACAATCAATGTGTCTCTCTTTCATCAATGTTTCTCTCTCTCTCTCCCTCCCTTTCACTCTATCTAAAAATCATTGGAAAAATATCCTCGGGTGAGGATTAACAAAAACAAACCAGCAAACAACAACAACAACAACAGAACAAAAGCCACATCCTAGGGATTTCCCCATAGACCTTGCAAACACCCAAGAAACAATCCAACAGTATTTGTATTCCAGGCAGACTAGGGAAATCCATACTGTGATGTCTGGGTTGGGCATGGTCCCTGTAGTCTCTGAGCCAGATGGGCAGATGGGTCTGTTCTCCGAGGGAGAACCGGGAAGCTCACCATCTGTTCTGCTGGACACAAAGCTTTTGCTTCGCAGTTTTGACCTGACGGAGCCCTTTCTCCTAGTAGCTGCAGTGAAATTGTTTCAAACTCCCCAGCATCCTAGTCCAGATACAGTGGAGGAGAGGGGAGGAGAGAGTTAGGATCTGGAGCTAGACATGTCTGTATTCCACTCCTCAGTCCAGCATTGCTGATAAGTTGCACAATCTCTTTGAATGTGAATGTTCTGTGTAACAGGAGAGAAAAGCAGGAGGTTACTTTGACAGTTCGAAAAAGTGTTCAACACAGAAGCACATAGAGGATGCTCCGAGAAACAGTAGCATTTTTTAATAGCACAGCATTATGAATGTCATTAACAACTATAATGGAAGGCAAGGAAGATCTGAGACAGAACGAGGCTCTGAGAAAAGGTAATAGAAGCAGCTCTGGAAGAACAGTTGTCATCTGAACTAAGATGTAAGAGGTTAAGGAAAGAGTGGATGGTGAAGAGAGAGAGGCAGTATTTGTTTGTAAGAAAGTTGGCAGTGAGCGGAGGAGAGAGATGGACTATTGCTGGAAGAAATGTAATACTAAAGGGAGGTTTCTAACTCCTAATAATAACTGTGAAATCAAAACAAATGCGAAAACCAGTTTTCATTTAGCTGGGAGTAAATATGCTTTTGAAAAATTAGTTTTCTTACAGGAAATCACTACAAGAATTTTATGGAGCTATTAAAAGAGACAAACTGTGGCTGGGTGGCTTACTTGGTTGGAGCATCATCCTTTACACTAAAAAGTCCGATTCCCACTCAGGGCACATACCTGGGTTGCAGGTTTCATCCTTAGTCCAGGCACGTATGGGAGGCGGCTGATCGATGTTTCTCTTCCTCTCCCTTCCTCTTTCTCTATAAAATCAATAAACATATCCTTGGGTGAGGATTTAAAAAAAAAAAGGAGAGAGAGAGAGAGAAATAGAAAATACTGGAAAGACAACTTCTATAGCATGTTGTTTATTCTTATTTTATAAAAATAAAATAAACGATGTTTATTTTTACGTCATTTTGGCCCTCATTTCGCCATACCACGGCAGGCTGGAGAACAATTAAGGAGCACACATAATAATAGCAATGAAATTAAAGTCATGTTTGACTTGAAGCTCACACTTGAAGTAGTAGCCGGGCTGCCTAGCTCCTCAAGTCCTACCCCCCCAGCAGAACTCCAAGTGGTGCCTTCTGGGAGGCAGTCTTTCCAATCTTCCCGGGGCCACCGGGTGCTGTTCTTTGATCTGTTTGCATTGCTCTTACATCTGTCTGCCTCAAATGCTGACTGGCACCCTTGCTAAGCGGTTAATGTTCTGCTCGTCCTCATCTGTGATTCTGTGCTTGCCTCACTGAGCAGGAGTGGAGGGAGGGTTGGGGTAGAGTAGGGAGGGGTAGGTCTCTTTTCTTATTCTGACTCATAAATTATCAAGGAATTTAGAACATGCCCCACACCCTGCAAAATTAAAAAATTAAAAAGGTGCCCAGAGAGCAATCCACCAACCCTCAAAGCAACTCTTATGTCTCCAATGAATTAATCAGAGACCAAATTCTTTCCTGCTTTCAAAACTCATAACACATTTTCTCCCAAATGAGATCACAGCCTGGGAGGTACTGGTCCAGTGTCTTTCTTGGTTGAGTGTCTGACACGCGGCGTCCTAGGATTCACCATCATTTCCAAGCTCTGGTTATATTGTATTCCAGATGGCCAGCAGGACCTCATAAAAATACCCACCCGATGCTCTCATCTTCTCGGCATACGAGAATTTCCAGCCCAGAGGTGGAGCTAGGCCCCATCCTGGAGACTCATTCATCGTTGGTTGGTTTCTTCCGAGCAGAGGTCTTCTCTTGTTCTTTATAGAGTTGTTCCCAGTACTTAGAGGGGCTTGGACAGAGGCACACTGTCCAGGTCTGCTGAATAAATGAGCAAATGAACTGGATCTAGAGCGTTACAGAGGCTGAGCCCTCAGCATTAGGAGAGTTTTTTCTAAGGAGGAGACAGGACGGAAGGAAGAAAGGAGATGACCCTGTGGAAAGGTAAAAGATGGAGAGAAGTGGAAATGAGAAGGCCCTCAGGTTTGGTGTCTTCTTTTTAGGAGGTAGGTGGTGCTAGACTGAATGGAATCAAAGGAAAACCACAAACATAAGTCATTTCTTCAATGATGAAGTAGTACACAGCCCATTTATATTATTTCTGTGGATCTTTAGAAAGAGACATTCCTGAGCCCTCCAGCCTCTGCTCTGTATCAGAGGGCTTTCCTTTTTGGCTTAATGAATCTTTTTTAGCACAGCACACGTGACCATGTTTAATAAAGTTACCAGGAGGCCTTTATCTATGCTTAATAATCTGGAGCTAATGGCTACCACTGATGCCTACAGGAGCTGAAGGTTGCTGGGCCGTTCTAATGTGTGTTTTAACTTTTTAGGACAAATACATTCATTGACATATGAGTAAAGTTCCAATTTACTTAGCTGTGACCATATGCCTTGATTTACCTTGGTATCAAATATGAAATACAAAACTAGGAAAACGTAAACATACTTTTATAAATGCAAATATATAATGTTTGGGTTTGAAAATATCTTTAGATCTGATACATAGTAAATTATATCATTGTTTCAGATTGCTAATTTTAAAGGAATCACCTTATGTTTACTTTTCACAATTTGCACCTATTTTAATCTATTCATGGGCAGGTATGCCAAGTGTTACACAATCATACAGTTTCAAGTGTAGGATAATATTTACTTTTAGTTAACGCTTCTAATCTATGTCATGTTTTGTCCAGTAAAATGATTTCAACAGCATACATGTACTGGATATCAAAACAACTATAATTTGCCATTTAAAACATTTTGTTCATCTCTAAAATATAGCTCAAACAAACAGAAGTTATTAAATTAAGTCAAGAGAATTCTGGTTGCTTTTCCCTTTGGAAGCAACAAATAAAATTCCATTGTAAAATTAATACACAGAATCTATTCTGTTAGAATCATCGACCAGAAACATCAGATCTCCCCTCGAAATAAAATAAAATTTGAGTCTATT
Organism: Molossus molossus; assembly: GCF_014108415.1. Classification (NCBI taxonomy): domain Eukaryota; kingdom Metazoa; phylum Chordata; class Mammalia; order Chiroptera; family Molossidae; genus Molossus; species Molossus molossus. The sequence continues at coordinate 35,319,055 of NW_023425350.1, read as the reverse complement.
CAAATCATAAAATGTTTTCCTTCCTGCCATCTAAATCTTTTCGTGTTAAGTTGTGGTTTTAAAAACTGATAGTATTAAGGACAAAAGTTGAATGCCTTACCATATTCTTTATACTGCACAGCTTGCATTATTTGAAAAATAGAGAAAATATGGGAGAAAGGTACAAACTTGAAAATTCAGTGCCCTCTAGGTTTATCATACTGGCTCCATGGGTTCATTTCCAATCCGCTTGTCAGCGCTAACGTACGGAGGGAGAGCTCCTGGCCAGGGACTCTTTAGGACTGGCAACTATTGATCAATACATTGATTTCGATCCATTTGGCGAGCACGCCTTCCGAAATGAAGTGCTCCAGAAACTGCCCTGCCTCCGGCCCTCAGGACCAGCTTCCTGCTGCTAGTGTTTCAATGCCAGCTTTGTGCTCTGCACTCGGATGACATTTGTTTCTCTTAATTCCTCTGTGACCACACACACCCCACACACACGTGTCTCTCACTCGGAGCAGCCTTTCCACTGAATTAGATTCCTGCTTTTAAAAAAAGTGTCAAGAGTCAAGATCTCCCAGCAGATGACACAGTGCTGATCAGTGGACAGAGTCTATGCTCTGAGACCATAGCTCATTGCACCCTGGTGACGGAGAGAACCTGAGGAGTCCCGGACGTCCTCTGGCTCTTTGCTTCCGGAGCCAGGAGCAAGCTCTCCTTGCAGCCACGGCTCCCTGCACTGCCACCAGGCGCCCAGAGAACTCTGCTCTGCTGCTCGGGCAGCTTCCGTTCCTCCTCACAGAGGCTCTCCTCGCTCCTGCACTTGCCTCCCAAGCGCAGGCAGAGACATGACCCAGCACTCTGATCCTCCTGGGATGTGAGGACCGCGCCAGGGGTCAGTGTACCTGCTGGACCCTTAGCTTTCATCGTTGCTAAGCCTGTCCCTGTATTCCTGATGCCATTTGCTCTTGCCCTGGAAAGTAACTACTGGGGTTTCAAACCTGGCTTTAGTATTTCGTGCTGTGTAACTTGAACATGTTTCTCTGTGAAATGGAGGTAGTAGAGTGGTTATCCTAGCTGCAGGCAGGGCTTATGGTAAGGATTACATGAGATGCTGCTTTCAAAGTGTCGGCACAGTGCCAGGCACAGAGCAAGTGATCACGACCTGTAGATGCTTCTTCCCGCCCTTTCCTATGTGTTCCTGGAGCTGCCCTGCCAGGGGCGGGGCTGGGACCTGCTTAACCAAGGTCAACATTTGGATCCAGCACAAGAACTCTTGGAGATCCACACACTGGGTTTCAGAAACGCCAGGCATGTAGTAATTCTGTGGGAATGAAGCTTAACAGCCAAGGGAAGGAGGCCAAGACTGAAGCTTCACTGAAGGGCTCTTGACTCATGTGTAACAGGCAGATGGAGGTGCATTTCCCGCATCTGCTGAGGGGCGGGAAAGACGGCTCTCCCGGCTAGCAGACCCCCTCCTCTCCAACACAGCGTGGAGACCTCGCTGGCATCGGCCCCTTAGGAAGAGCCCTTGAAAGCAGGAAGGAATCATACCAGCAGGGGAGAAAGTGGAGTAAGATTCCGTGAAACATCAGGGGGCAAGGAAATCACAGACATGGTGGAAATTAAAATTAGGCAGCCCAGAACTTCCTGGACCCACATCTCTTATGTCACCACCATCTGTACCCTACTTTCTCCTTTCTGTACATCATCATCTGTTCTTCCTTAAAGGCCTGAGTCAAGTGCGTGTGTGTGTGTGTGTGTGTGTGTGTACACACATATGTATGGTAGAGCCTTCCTTGCCTGTCCTATTTATGAAAAGAGAGACGGCCCCAGACTCTTTATACTAAATAGCCCTTACATATCTATTGTTTTTTTTTTCTTTATGTATTCATCAAACATTTATTATGCACTTACCTTTTGCAAGTCATCAAATTCAGAGCTGAAGATAAAATACGGAACGAACTTCAGCCCCTGGCCGCAGAGAGCGGGCTCTCCGCCACGTCTCATCTCCCTACCAGACTGCCAGCCGGACGCTGAAATGCTGTGGACTCTTCCTCTGCTTCTTTCAGCACATTGATCACTCCCTGAAAGGGTCCATGTTCTGTACAAGCACATTTTACATCCACAGCACCGTGAGATCCCATTGTAAACAGTAAATTCAATCTTGATAAAATCTCCAGTTTGGAGCTTATCTCATAGTTCTGATTTAAAACTGCATGTAAGCAATTGATTTAAAAAAAATAACTAAAAATACTTTTGTAACATCCCACATTTACAAGGGGCTTTAAAGTTTACACAGTGTTTTCATTTAGTTTACAGTGCTTAATACTTGGAGCAACAGTGAACCTTGCATGGTAATGGGCACATGACAGGTGCTCCACAAATACATTTACTGATCAACGTTCATTCATTCTAATGTCTGTGAAGAATCTGCTAAACTCCACGAACTGCGTATGCGACTATGACAAAGCAGAGTGGTTTCCGACTTCCTGCAGTGTTGACAATCTGATGGCTGAGTCACATGCCTTGGGAACCAACAGCAGTGAGATCCCTGCCTGTTTTTAGATAGTTACAATGAATTTCTAACTTATCTGAGAAAATTAAGAGTCAGAGAAAGGAGGTAACCAAGTAGACTCAGACGTCCGCAAGTAGGAGCAGACCAGCACTGGAGGCTGTGTCTGAAGGACACCCTTTCCCACTCCACCCCAGCAGGAACGGTGAAGGGAGCCAGGCAGACGCAGGCTCCGGTCTCCGTGGCATGTCCCCTACCCGGCCCGTTTCCTCTCACACCACGTCCATTCGAGGCACGTCCCTGTCTGTAAAAGCTATGGGCTCACTGGTGCAGAATTCTTCAGCCTTGACCTAGTAACTTTGAAAAACCCAATATCACAGTTACTGGGTTTAAAATGCTGTTTTTATTATTTGATGTTGATCAATAAGGCTGTAATTCCGTCTTTCCACACAGTACAGCGTAGTGAGGCAGGGCCGTGGGCAAAAGAGCAGCTTCCTCACAGGGTTTGTCTGTGGGCTTTCAAAGTGAGTGGCTATTGAATTCTGGGTGCCAGCCTGAAGTTCTAACTCTGCAGAGCACAGTCTAGGGTCCGCAGGAAGGGTCTGTGGCCTGAGTTGTGATGTGGGGAGAAGTTCACTATGAAATGCCCCAGCTTCCAGCAGGTCTGTTTGGAGGAAGTGTTGCTCACAAGTGAAATGCCTCGTCTTTACTGAGAGCCAGGAACACAGTAGGAACTCAGAAAAACACGATTTCTTGCTAGAATAATTACCATAATATTTTATTTACATTTGTTGTATTTGCATTTTTGTTTACATTATTTCATTTACATTTAAAACATTTATTTAGTTAAATTTACTTGTTTACAGTTATTTTACATTTGCTTATTGATATTTATTTACACTGTTGTAAATTCTTTCTAGCACACTCTTTCTTTTTGGAAGTTTTCTCTCCTTAGAACAGAAGCCATATAGCTACCCCTTGCAACTATAATAACAATATTTATAAATATTTTATTTTTCCACCATAGCTAAGAACCTAATGTGTGTTTTATCTAGCTAAGTATCATAACAGTCAGTTTTTATTAAAAAATACAGTATTAACAACATTTTATTAAATATGTACCTGTTTCTCTAAATTCCCAAACTGTCTTCAGCCGCCGCTGGGACATGAGCTTCTGTGTGCCCCAACCCCTTCCAATTAGGGACACGGAGGCAAAACCGAGACAAGAACTCTCACTGTCGCTGGAGTAGAAAGGAGCATGAGGTCAGTGCAAAATGGCTTTCAGTCGCGGGTGCAGGGGGCTAAGTGATCTCCCTTAGATACAGTCTTCATGAGAACTCTTTGGGTTAGATCATTATTGATTCTTTGTATTGAATAAGGCTTTAATCATACATTTATTTACTCAAAAAATACTGGCTGTGTTCATACTATGCACCAGGCACTGTTCTCGGTTGGAATACAGTAGTGAACAAAAGGGAGACATTATGAAATGTGTACTGTACTGGAAGAACTCGGACACAAAACAGATTTTTAAAATAGATGAACCCTCTGTGGATGGTATGTGTTTCTGAGAAAACTGAAGTAAAGGCATCCCTGAGCCAGGAGAGGAGGAGGGTAGCAGTTTCATATGAGATGGCCACAGAGCTCTACACAGAAGGTGACATGGGAGCCAAACCTGAAGACACTGAGAAAGCAGTTCTTGTCCACCTGAGGAAGAGCATCTGAGCAGAGAGAAGAATAAACCCTCAGGGACGAGCAGATCTGGGGGCTCCAGAATTGGCAAAGGACAGTGTGGCTGGAGCAGAGTAAGTGAGGGGAGATGATCCGAGAGGTGAGGGTGGGGGTCAGTTTGAGAAGGACTTTGGCTTTCTGTCCCCAAAGAACACATATGTCACCAGCCCATTTTCTACAGCAGAGAAAATCCGTGTGGCTCTGCTCTCGGCAGGTGTTTAGAAATTGTTGCCGCCTACCAGAATGCCTGAAGGAACGCTACCAAATGTAACTGAAGGACCCCTGTTAGGAGATTGACACTTCCCCAAGCTACCACTCGCCCCTTCACTAGAAGTTGAGTCATAGAAATCAGTAAAATTGTCAGCATGAGTGAATCATCCGAATGAGGACAATGATTCTCTTGACGGGTTCCTCATCAACAACCAACTAGCATAGTAATTGAGAAAAAAAAATCCTTCACTGTCAGTGAATTTTCTGTGTGCTTAATACTTTTGATACTTTTGATTATCACTGAAATAAGAATAGTTCCCACTTGTTTAAAAAAACAACAACATTGACTGCCCTGGCCGGTTTGGCTCAGCAGTTGGAGCGTCGGCCTGTGGTCCAGAGAGACCCGGGTTCGGTTCCTGCTAAGGGCACGTACTTCAGTTGCAGTTTGTCCCCGGCCCTGGATGGGTTGTGCAGTGGCAACCACTCGATGTGTCCCTTTCACGTCAATGTTTCTCTCTCTCTCTCCCTCCCAATCTATCTGAACAAAAAATGAAAAAATGTCCTCGGGTGAGGATAAAAAAACAAAAACAAAAACAAAAACAAACACTGACTACAATTACTGGGGAAGTACTTTATTTTATTTTTTAAAATTTGAGCTTCATGCCCTGACCGGTTTGGCTCAGCGATTAGAGCATCGGCCCACGGTCCAGAGAGACCTGGGTTTGGTTCCCGCTAAGGGCACATACCTGGGTTGCAGTTTGTTCCCGGTCCCGGTTGGGATTGTGTGGGTGGCAGCCGGTCGATATGTCTCTTTCACGTTGATGTTTCTCTCTCTCTCTCTCTCTCTCTCTCTCCCCACCTTCCCTCCCATTCTATCTAAAGATAAATGCAAAAAAAAAAAAAAAAGTCTTCTGGTAAGGATAAAAAATTTTTTTTGAGTTTCACTATAATTCTTTAGGACAGGTGGTTTGTTTTTAAAAAATAAATTATAGTTATAAAATAAAAATTTACCATCTTAATCATTTTAACTGTACAGTTTAGCATTGTAAAGTATAGTCACACCGTTGTGCAGTATAGATTTTCATCTTTTTCACTTTGCAAAACTGAAAGTCTATACCTATGACACCGCTCTGAATCTCTCTCCCTCCTGTCCCTGGAAACCACCATTCTACTCTTATTTCTGAGTTTGACTACTCTGAATACCTCATTTAAGAAGACTCTGTCTTGTGACTGGCTTATTTCACTTAGGGACAGTTTTTTCTTCTTTAGTTTCTGTTTTGTTTTTATTCCAGTTTTAAATATGAAGAAACTAGGGTTTAGAGAGTTTAACTTGCTTAAAGCTATTTAGTTACTAAGTGACCCTGAGAACTTGAATCTAGAGTTGATTCTAGAATTCATATGCTCAACTGCTACTTCACTCTTTCTCAAACCAGAATGCTCAGAATCTGTGGGAAGACAATGCGATATATAGGTTTATTCTTGGAGACCTTTGACATGTCTTCTTCTTGTACAAGTTTGCGCACACTATTCACACTTGAGAAACACAGGGCCAAACTGAAGGGACTGAGTCTGTAACTTGATGCTAGACTCGAGACTCAGCCACATCGCAACCTTCCTCATCTGTTACTTTGGTTTGACACATTGACCTTTTCGTGTCTGCACGGGGCTTAGATGAAGAACGGTCCTGCACATTTCTGTTACATTCAGGTGGGTATACTGTGATTGAAACATTTGACCCAACACACCAAACTATAGTGGCAGTATTGATGCTGACCAGGTACTTACCAAGCCCAGAGGGCCCATTCATTCCGGTTTCTCCACCTTAGGTCGAAGAAAACCATTTATCTAATGGAGGAATGCTTGTTTTTCCTTCCTCTACCCCTGGCATGTTTTTAAGTCATTTGATGTAAAAAAATAATAATTCATTGTATTTATGTTTTCTGCCAATAGCTGCCCATTTGTTGCAGACTTTTTCATAAAGAGAGTTAAGATAATTTTAAAATTGTTAAACATAAAAGAGAAACTTTGGATGGTCTTCGGAAGTAAATAGAACATTTACAATGACTGCATTTTCCAAACCAACACAACCGGGCTGAGGAGTGCAAGCATATTTATGGGGTGCATGCAAAAGACTGTTTGATCAAGACTGACCTAGAAATATAGGAACATATGTCACCCAAACAACTTAATATTTGTTTTTCACTTTTAGCATATCAAGTTTAAAGGATAATACTTGGCTTGCCTTAAACAAAAGTAAAAAAAATTTTCTTAGGGCAATAGATCTTTGAAGCTATTCACATTGGGAATTGAAATTCTCTGTGTTAACTCCACCACATAACTTCTTACTCTTGTTCAGAACTATTGTGCGAATAAAACTTGAAAGCTGACATTTTCCAAAGAGGGAGAAGAGAAGAGAATTTTTAGTATTCTATTGGTTTCATTCAACAAACAGTTCCTGTGTTCCGGCAGTTGTTTTAACTCATCATTAGTTCCTTGGTGTCAAGATGAGGTGTCAGAAAAGTAAAGCACACAAAATATAGTGGGAGAGATACTCAAAATTATTTTGATATAACATTTTGAGTATCATTATCTTAATTTTCACTTGTGCCAGAGGAGTGACTGATGAAGCCTTGACAGTTGGAGGATCGTGACAGCTGGCACATCAGTTCTGGTTCTTAAAGCCTAAATAACATTTTACCTTGTGGAGAAAGAACTTTCTCATTCTGGAACCTTGAGCATAGTATCATTAGAAAAATACTTGATATATATACATATATATATATATATATATATATATATATATATATATGTGTGTGTGTGTGTGTGTGTTTATATATATATATATATAAAACGTGCTCAATAAATTTTGGCTGTCTACTCAGCCTTTGACATTTGGTGAATACCATTACATGCCAGGTGTTGGGCTAGGCATTTAGATACAACCTAGTCTGTAACCTTAGCAAACATGCAGTCATTGTGGAAACAGGCAGGTAAGGAGGCAATTGCGATAATCCACTATAAATCCTCTGATAGGGTAAACCCTTGGTGTCACGGGAGTTTCTCAGCCCCGACACAGCAGTGAACTCTGTAAGGTGAGTAGGTTAATCGGGTTAGACGGTTGGGGGAGGAGATGTATAAAGCACCGAGAGAATAAACCCTGGGACTGGGGAGAGAGGAGAGACAGATATGGAGGGAAGGAGACAATATATATACAAAGGCGTGAATTCTTGGTGAAATAACCAAGAATTGTTTTGTGATTGTACCTTAAGGTTTTTGACAGTGAGTGACATACTATGACGTTAGTGAGGTACGTGTGTTGTCACGATGGCCATGATGAGAGCTGACAGGAAACTTAAATTCATGTGAAGCAAGTTGGGAAACTGGAAGCGAAGGGAGGTGTTCCTAAGGACGTCCTTATACAGGTGTTATAGGCATAAACACAGCCTTACAGACATAAACTCCTTTGATTTATTTCCCTCGAAAGAGTCATAAATATGGTTACCAAAGAATTAAGAAGGTATTTAGACTAAATTTGTGTGTGTTTTACTAGTGGTATTCCCTATCTCTATGTTTCTTTTCCATTACCTTCATTTTATCCTGTTTTATCTTTTATTCTATTTCTAAGTAATTATTTTTATGGCCTATTTTTAGGGTCAGAATTTTGTTAGCCATATATAAAACCAAATCTTCAATTTATATTGAGGAATCCTTTAGCTCTGCAGCTAAGAACTGAAAATCAAATGAGACTTCCTGGATATTTAACAATATTGATTTATTGTGAATAGGTGATTTGACTGTTCTCAAGAAGACTCGTATTAACTTGTGGCTTTTTTTTTTTTTAATCAGAAAAGCCATAACATCTCCATGATGATATACAAGGGAGCAGTTTCACAATGCATATGGCTTTTGTTGCCTTAAGATGTTATTGTCCACCATGGCATCGCCCATGTTTCAAAGTGCACCTATTATATGGCACCTGGTTCATAGTCGTGGGTCTGTCTCTAAATAATGATATGTTCTTGGATTAATCAGTATCCTACTTCAGCTCTTAAATATAACCCAGTTTGGTTCCACCATTCCAAGCTATATGTCTTATTTCCAAGGGCAGGCCCACTCTGTCCTTGGCACTCTCGAGAGACCTACAGAGGCTCTTGCTGGTTTCTTCCTTCACAGTCATGACATCCTCACTTGTGATCCCTCCAAATCCTCCTGCTTCATGATAAATGCATTTCTCCTTTTGCATCTTCAAAGATTGTCACAGGAAACTCGTTTCAGGACTCAGTACATATTTATCTGTTTAAGACAGTAATTAAATTCTACCTCATTGTTTTCTTTCTGGGCTGCAAATCTTTTATATTACCTACATGTCTGATGGGAAGGTGAAGTATAGCCAATTTTAATTGTATTTGATTTTTAATTATTTGAAGAGAAATGAATAAGCTATCCATTGAAGTGGGAGGAGTAATATGAGTATTAATTATTTGGATTATTCATTATCAAGCCTTTGGCATGCATAGAAAAGGTGCCACCACACTAAAATGAAAAGTGCAGAGCAGCGCTGGCTGGTTTTGTTCAGTGGTTAGAGCATAAGCTCGCAGACCGAGGGGTTGTGGGTTCAATTCCCTGTCAAGGGCATGTACCTGGGTTGCAGGTTCGAGCCAGGCCCTGGTCGGGGTTGTGCGTGAGGCAACCAATCGATGTGTCGCTCTCATATAGATGTTTCTGTTTCTCTCTCTCTCTCTCTCTCTCTCTCTCTCTCTCTCTCTCCCCCTCTCCCTCCCATTAGTCACACCCACTCTCTTGAATAATTAATGGAAAAATATCCTTGGGTGAGGATTAAAAAAATTGTAGGCCAAATAGGAATATTTCCATTAGCCAAACATTTTTCTTTTAAGTCAGTAATGCATTCAGCAAATATTTTTGAGTGCTCTACAGTGTTTGAGTTCAAGCAATATAGCATTTTAGAAAACAGACAAAAATCAGTTCTTACAGAACTCCTATTTTCTAGTCTTAAAAATTATTATGTTTCAAAAATATATGGGAAAACTGAACCTTAAGTCCAGAATTCCTAATGCTGTTGATTTATTTTAGTATAGAATATTCTCCTAAAAAAAATAAATTCTTTTTTAAATGAAGGAATTGTTGTATTTTTAAGGTTGTAGAACCTTCAGTTAAGGTAATTTAGTTATGTGTGTGGCCATATTCTAAGAGTTCTCTTGGGACTCTAACGTTTTCATTATTTCTCTGTGCTCTTTGCCTACTGATTTCCCCTTCATGCTGCACATTGGCGGGAGAGCTGGGTGATGGTAGGGCAGCCTGGTGAATCTTGTATTCATCACACGTGGGGTTCCCAGCTCACTCTGCCCCCGACACTCCGCATCCAGTCAGGGCTCTCTGTGACCTCGTGGTCTCTTTAGGAGTCTAAGATAGGCACTCAGAAAGTACGAAGTGAAATCTGTCCCATTCCACACTCCGTAGTCTCTGAAGACAGTCAGTGAGGCTCAGTTTACCTCCCAGCTTTGTACATTGAGTGGCAGGTGGCCTATATTAGAAGCTGATACAAAACTAGCATCTCATTCCACTCTCCCCACAATTTAGTGGACAGGTTTTATGTTGTTAAGGTTAGGATCATTTGGCTTCGATGGAGTATTAATTTCTTGAATGAGCTCTGTAGAGAGCATGTCCAAATGAGCAGTGCAGCTTAAGGGAAAAGAAATCTAAAAATGAAACATGTGGTCGGGGAAAGAAGTGATCATTTCATGGTATCTAATGCCAGGCCGAACCCAGATGCCCTCAGTGCTGAGCGTGAGTCAGGGAAGGTGAACAGTGGAAGGCAGATGTAGCCCTTTTAAAGTCATCATCAATGCCTCTCTCGTGACCCCAGGTTAAATTCATAATAGTACAATTCCTTGATGTGAGCAATTTTCATCTTCTCATACATATCTAGAGTATAAATAATAAGGCTTTAGCATGTACTGTAATATACCAACAATAAAAAGTTATGGGATTGTGGTAATGAATACATGAACCTACCCATGAGATAGAATTGCATGGAACTAAGTACACACACAGATACACACTTACAAACAGTCAAAAGTGGGAACATCTGAATAAAATAGATGTATTATATCAAGATCAATATCCTGCTTGTGAAAATTGTACCAACACTTTTTTCAAGATGTTGCCATTAGAGGAAAGTGATTAATAGGTACACATATCTCTCAGTACATGTGAAGCTATAATTATTTCCAAACAAAATGTTTGAAGAGTTATAGGTTTGCTGTGCAAATGAAGTTGCCAGTCTCCAGCCTGTGGGCCCTGTCCCCTCCTGTGCAGACGTCCTGGAACTGACCCTGTCCTGAGCCCTTGACACCAGTCCCTGCTGTGAGCAAATAAGACAAGTGAGTGCTGACCAATAGAAAATCTTTGGTTTTACTCAAATCCTCTAAAAGTGAAAAGGCCATGAAAAAGGAGGACATTGAATAAAATATTGGAATTGGAGGTGTTCAGGGCCCCATGTTCCTTAAAATAGTGCTCACGGATTTGTCATGGGATGCATAGCACCCAATTTTTGCCCTTAATAGTTTTATAAAATTAAGGAAAATTAATTTCTTTTCTTTGTTCAATGTAGATATCAATTTTCCTGCTTTTAATCTACATTTAAATATAATTTAGGGAACTTGGGCCAGACTTCATAATACCTATATATGCATAAATGCCCAATGAAAAGGTAACTAGATCACAGTATTGCAAACTTTAGATAAGCTTATTGGTTAATACCCTTTTAAAAATCTCATATCTCCTAAAAACTCAGGCTTCCTAATAAAATATAAATATTCTGTATTGCTGCGACTTCAATTTAGTTTTTTCCTTTACAAAGACATACCGTTGGAGATATAAATTATATATATATAATTTATATATACGTCTGCGTGTGTGTGTGTGTGTGTGTGTGGTCAGTCAGGTACTATTACCATGATTATAAATACTGTGGAGAGATGTCTTTATATTTCTTCCAAGTCTTCAAACTTAAGTATAGGTATAATACCTTGCATAGTCCCATTAGTTGGTATTTTTATATAACACTCAGCTTAGCCACATGTTGTAAAATAAGTTATTAATGTTCTTAAGCTAAATGTTTAGTTAAACAAGAACAAGTGAAACTGGAATTCCATGCATTATGGGATCTTAGAAACTAAAGTATGGAATGCTGTTGGGAACTGATATTAGGGTAACATTTATCTTAAACGTCTACTTAGGATTGGATACTTTTACCAGTTCTCTCTTGTTACATAAATCTTCAGCTGGCATATATGCAGCTCATAATTATTATGCCGGAGAGACTTATTTTGTATTCACAGATATTAACATGATTTTAGTTTGGATTTCAAATCTTCTACTTATGCTAGTAACAGAGAGAAAAATAAACACGTTCGAATTCCACATCTTATTTCTCCATCCTCAGAGCTGCCCGTCAGCTGGCATTATTTACTCATTGATTTCTGTATAAGAAGCATCACACTGAGAATGATTTGGAAGCGAAAAAACGCTGAGACTAGGAAATGTAATGATGGTTCAGAATATTCACAACCAATGGGTAGTACTTTATCACTTGCTGTGATGGATATATAGATCCAAGTTCTGGTGAGATTAAGGTTGCTGACCACAAGGAGCGTGCTACTGAAATGGCAGAAAGGATTAGCAAGAGTGTAATAAATTCTGTCATACAGGTACAGTATTTACAGGTTACAGCTCCAAATAAGGGCTACGTAACCACAGAAGAGACAGGGGAGAAAGAGTCCAGGGAAGGAGGTTAGAGGGAGGAGAACGAGAAGATAAAAAGAACACCAGAAAAGCCTTCTTTTAAGAGGAGATGTTGGCAACACTTTCAAAAGAGAGCTACTGCTATTTTATGCTCTGGACTATGTGTGAACAAATTCAGTGTTTAGAGTGAAGGACCTGAAACTATTTACATGGAATGTATAAAGTAAATTTGGAGGCATTTTATAAGATGTATGTGTGTTTGTATGTCTGGTAATTAGGGAAAGTGAAGCTAATGAATTTAAATTTACAAGTAATTTTTTTTTCCCTTCAGGTAGTTAGCTTAAAATCAAATCTATTTGGGAGACATATGATGTACAATATAATGAGAGAAAAGAGAGTAAAACATTGATCAGGAATACACTAGTTTTTGTTTGAAATGCAAATATAAAAATTACTTTTAGGTGTGTGGGTTTTTGTGGGTTTTTTTTTTTTTTTTTTTTTTGGTATTGGACCCTAGAATTTGTAACATTGTCAAAAATAGCCAGTAATATCTGTGACTGAGAATGAAATATACTAGAATTTTTTCACTAGAGTAATTAAAAGCTACAATACACAAAATGTAATTATAAGGTAATAACACTTAATTATAAAATACACATGTAAATTTTTCTGGCTATTTATAGTCACCTCCACAGTATAAACTCCATGTAGGTGGATACTTTTTAGAAATTAGTTTTCTGAAAATATGTGTATGAAAAATGCACTAAGTTCTATTAATAATCAAATTTCTCTCTCTCTTTCTTAGTTTCTTAATTCTCTTTGTTTCTCTCATTCTCTCCCTCTGTTTTTCATATGCTTTATTTATAAATAAAGTTCATCTTCTTCACTTGACTTTCAGCAAGTTCTATAGTTTAAAACTGTTTCTTTAAAAAGAGCTGACATTATTTACCAACATTAATTTCTGGCTATGAGAGAGGGCAGTTACATTCAAAGGAAGTCATGCTTTGCATCCAAAGAAAGAATTTGCTGATAAAATAGTTCTACAGTTAAAGAGAAGCATGACTATTAATGCAATGAATAAATACTTATTGAACACTTTCTATAGGCCAAGAATGGTATGCAGGGGGAAATATGGTAAGCAAAATAGATGTGGGTTTTGCCCTCTTGGAATGTGCATCTAGAAGCATATTCTGGATAATTCTCCAAAAAATGATAATAGAAGGAAGTTTAATATGTATTTTTAGAATTTGTAACTTGCTAGATTTCTAAAAGTTATTCATCCTTTCATCCAATAAAATTAGTGAAAAGAAAGACCAGAATTATTTGGTACGCACAGTATGGCCATGCAGAGCCTGTCATTGTCGAAAGTGCAGGGTGGGATCACTGGAGGTAGGTGTTGGCACTAGGAAGCATCTCGAGTGGCCCCATGTTCCTGCCCAGGGCCCACCACTCCTCCATATGGCCCCTCCTGGAGAAGATGCAGCCCAGCACCAGGGCTCATGCTGGAGACTAGAATTCAGGGCTAATTGCACAGCCCTGCACACACACCTCTTCTCTCACTTAGTGCCACACTTCGGTGAAGCTCAATTCCTGAGCATTCTTATTAAAACCAATATGCAGTTAGGATGCTTTTCCTGATGGGGAATAGCACCGAATCTCAAAGATCCACCATAACAGACCCAAAATATATCTTCCAAACCATCCAAAACATGATCTAGACATGATTTAACACAATACGTTAGAAATTAAGTCTTTCACTATGCCTCTGGCAACCTGCTCTGCCTCACATGGCAATGCACCACAGAAGCAAAGCGTTTTGGTGATGGACTGCTCTCATACATCCCAGCGAGTGTGCTCTGAGCAGGGCACTGCGTCATCGCTGGGGGAGGCTGTGTGGTGGACACGTAGCAGTTCAGGTCCCAGAAGGTGCAGAGCATCACTTCAGCTCCTCCAGCCTAAGCAGCGGGATTCCCTGATTCAGTGGCTGCCCAGCGATCAGAGCAAGTGTGCTGCACGGCCTGTGGGCTGGGAAAGGAGTCTGGGATCCAGCCAGCCCTCAGCGAATATTAATAAGTAAAAGTGCAGAGAATTATGGTGTCATCAAACCTTGATAGTGGAAACCCCGACAGCGCAGTGGGGTGGTTCTCGCCGTGCCGTTCCCTGTCGGCAACTACAGTTCTCGTTAGATTTTGCAGAGTAATATTAGGTGAAGTTAATATTTGGATTTCTCTCCTGGGTAGATATCAGGAGACCTTAGAGAGCCAGAACTCGATGATGTTACCGTTAGATACTTCCTTTATGTATGCATCTAACCTCTTCTGTTAGAAGTTAATTTGATTTTGCCTGCATAGAAAAGGAGTCGTGGGAGATGGTTTTTTATTAGAGATATGCTGAACCATTCAGTTTCCAAACTTGCATACCGGAGGAAACTGTAAAGTCCATGACGACTGAAGCTTTTGGCGCATACCCAAACTTCACTTAGGATGGCTTTTCTTGACAAACGCCAATATCTCAAGACAGTTTTGAGGGACATTGCCGTACAGTGACTTGGCAATTTAAGTGAACTCATCAGATGTCCACCAGTGCATTCTGTTTCTCTTGGGTAGATGGCATTTTGGACTGCTTCCTGTTACTGACATGTTACACACACAGGGTTTCTAATCTCTACATTGGTGCTCACTTGTTGACACACAAGAAGGAGAGACGTCAAGGTGGGCTGTTCCTTAGGGTAAACACAAATCTTCTATCAGCAGATTAGAGCCTTATAAAACCCAGTGCTATGTGCATATGCTGGGAAAAACCGTCGGAGGCTGTTTTTGCATACACAACAGCACAAAGAAACATTTCAAAAGGAAACAACTTTGTTCTATGATAATATGAGGCTCTACCTATCGATCTATATACTTTTTCAGGGTAGGTTACAACAGAAAGCACTGGATTTTTATGCAATCGCTTACTGTCACGAAAACGCTGATGACAGTATTCCTTCACTAAGGACGCAGGGCTGGAATACAATCTTTCTTACTGGGAACATCATATTATTTTCTGGGTAAGTCAGTAAAAGGCCATTTGTTGCTAGATTCACTAGAGCTGTGGGTGTTATTTTCTTACCCCCAGGAAATATTGGAAGAGTTTATTAGGGAAGTTAATCCTGTACTTGGTCTGTGGTTAATGACCTGCCATCTTTATGTGTAGAGTTGCAGAGTGGTACAGTTGGGAAACATTACCCTGTGGCTTCTTCCCCGTAATTTCAAAAGCAGCTTTGATGTCAGCGTGCACTCACTTTTCCCCTTTGCAGTCCACAGGATTTTCTAGCCTGGGGATGGTGTGGTGTATCGTGGTTAGGAACCAGGAGTGAGGATTGTAGAGCCACACTGCTGGGTTCCAATCTCCCCGTTCCTAGCTCTGCGGCTGTGGTTTGGTTGGGCTAAGCCTCTTCAGCTTTCTCATGCTCAGTTTCTTTATCTGTGAAATGGGGATGATGCTGGTAGTCACCACATGGGGCTATCAGAATAAAAAGAAAATGAGAATATCCCTAAAGAGTTCGTTGTGCAAGTCCCGGTACAGAGAATATATCCAATAAATGGTAGCGAATATGCAGGTGAGAAACTAAATGATGAAGAAAACCTAAACTCTTCATCACATTTATTTTTTCACTACTTATACATCCTTTGGTGGCTCTATCTCTATGAGCAGCTGTTTCATTCCCAATCTTGACTTGCTTATAATATGGACTAAAATATTGTCGTATTTAATTGTGAGCCTTAAGTCTAAACATGCCTTCTAGGTTGTTTGTATTTCTCACAAATTAAAAAATTACCACCACCACACAAACATGGGTGAGACATTTCTCATCCAGGCCTGATTTCTGAAGCCCAGGAGGCAGAGATTCACATGCTTGGTTTTTGGTTTGTAACATAATTTTTGTTTCTATCTGTTTCTCTCTTGTTACATCGATCGGCTATGTATGTTCCTAAATCTCTCCCTCAGTTTGGAAACTCCTCAAGGCCAGGAACTGGGTCTTTATTTATGATGTCTTCAGTCCCTGACACAAAGCCCATAAATTGAACATTTCTGCCCAATCACCCTCATATCTGATATAAAATTTAGATAAGAATATAATATACATTTTTGATTCACCATAAAAGTACTTCTGCATATCATTCGATTCTATATCAATCAACCCAAGCCTAGATATACTCTTGATATTAAAAGGGTAAGAAGACAGCTTTTATTTCCATTGATCAGATGAGAAAACTGAAAACCCAAATTCACACAATTGATTACAGAGCTGAAGCTAAACCCAAAATGTTTCAATATTTTGAAACTCGTTCTAATATCCAGTAAGTTCCATCTACTGAGAAAATGAATATTGGATAGGGAAAAAGGAAGTTAGCTCTCACAGACCTCTCTGTTCCTCAGAGGTTGTCAGGGTCCATTCATTTGTTAGAACTCATTTGTAGGGATTTAGTGTTATATAATGGAATGAGCTTTTATTAGCTATATGACTTTAGGAAAGTTACTTAGACTATCTGAGCTTTGTTTTCCATAGCTGAAAATGGGGTACAAAGAAACCGGCCTTGGAGAATTGATATAGTAATTAATGATAATGCCTGCAATGCACATGGACTGGCACATATTGGACGTTAATCAGTGGCAGCCAATATTGCTATCATTAACTACAAGATTACTAATGTCACCTTCATAAGAAATGGGCGAAGTCTATTTTTATGAGAGAACCTACCAAGAGATATGTTTGCAGAAGCAGAATAAGCCAGACCAGACAAGAAGGACCCTTACATTTAAAAAAAGAAAATAATATAATGATATACTTTTTGACCAGAGTGTATTTGAAAGAATTTCTGGCAGCAGACTTTGGCCCAGCATCATGTTTATTATTTGCCTGGTTTCCACCACACATTTTAAGCATCAGAAAATTTTCACTATATAGACAGCCTTCCTACTGTAGGAGGTTGGGAGTAGGAAGGGTATACAAAATATGCCATTTAAAGAAGATGTGCAGAAAAAGATGTAAATTATTTATTTCTTCTGGTATGTTAATCTTGTTCTCAATTTCCCATTCCTGCTCATGGTGGTTTGAGGGCAGATATAGAAACTTTTCTATTTTAGACTTCACTGTCTTCTTGTTTAAAAGCATTTATTTCAGGTAATATCTGGTCAACTCAGATTTCGATGAGAGTTTTTTTCTTTCTCTTCAGGGGAAAATTATTTTTTCTACATCACCAGGATCGCAGGGGTTTCTGGTCTGAAGGCTTTCCTTGGCAGCATCTGTGGCCTCTCTGTGATGTACCTCATCCAGCCTGGTCTCTCGCCATCCTTTATGGACTGAGAGGGAGTGCTGGTTTGAGCACTGTGTGCACATGCACCCTTCAGGTTGTGGGATCTGTGTGGTTGCCTTTGGGTCCAAGATCCAGAAAGCTCCTTGTTTGGGCTCCAGATCTCTTCTGGTCCCCTGGTCCACCTAGTGTTTATAGGTCCACCTGGGGATCCCAGAAACTTCTCTGCAGCCTTCTGGGGTCTTTGAGGCTTCCCTAGAATACCCCCCTCTGCATTACCACCTCTACTCCCAGGCCTTGATGGACAGACCATCTCTCTCCGGACAGTGCTTCTCTGAGAGGCTCTCGGGTCACCCAGGGGAGTGTGGTACCAGTACCAGTATTTTCTGATTTCTCGTCATATCTGGGAGTTCAGTCTTCTTCAGATTCAGCTCGTTCTGCCTCCTCTTCCCTTTGTTTTCCCTCTTTGTTCTAAGCTCCCCCTCCAGCATTTGGGTGGTTTTCTCCTTCCTGTACGGCAGGAACGTCCCTCGAGTTATTTGCTGCTCTGTGGTTCATGGGCACCTCCCGACCCATACTGAAGTGCTATCGTGTACAAGTCCTTTTAGATGTTTCCTTTTCCTCTAAAAAAGGTGGCTTTTACAAACAAAAATAAGTGCTCATTTCATAATCTCACTATGAATTTTAAAAAAACCTTGTCAGACCCCAAACTAAGCAGGACTCCATGTTTCTCAAATGTGTTCAGCCATAGATTTAGTGGGTGGGAATAAAGAGATGGCAAGAAAAGAGATATAGTCCTCTAGATAGAAATACCCTGTGACAATGAACATTTATGATCACAAAGGATACAGTTACACGGGCTTAACTTCTAACAAATTGCATCTCCATTGTATCTGAGAATGTAAAAGCCACTTTTTTGGGGCCCTCTCAAGATCTGGAAGAATTACTACAATTTTACTCAAATCCCTAACTTATTAATCGAGTTTTCTTCCCTGTGCAACCTAGTCTTCTGCATGCATATATATGTATGTATGTATTTTGAAGCAATTAGCTGTTAGAGTTGTGCTTCTATTCTTTTAAGCATCACTATTGGAAACATCTCATATTGTGAAAATTTAAACTAATATCTCATTAAGAGGCTTCCTAAAGTCGACTAGATTCTTTAAGAAATGGGTCCTTGACTTTATAGCTAAAGCTATGACCAATACATGCTTATTTTTCCTCCATTGTAGACATTTACTCCATTGCTGATTTGGGGTTTGAGTTTAGACCTGCTTCTCAGAGAGTTTTCCTTTGCTAAGTGACCTCTTGTGACCTGGTCAAAAACAGCGGAACATTGTGATTGAGTGACTGTCCAAACCACTTTTACCCCACTCCCTTACTCTCCTTTCCCTTGCTGGTGTGCATTAGTCAGAATAAAAAACATTACTGAATGTCCTCATTACAGGAATTGCCAGGGAAAAGACATTATTATCATTAATGACAGAACAGATTTGTTCCATTAATATTTTTTAACCAATACAGAAAGATTTACATTTGCATATCATGGAATATATGGGTAGAGTACTCACCTCTTCCTGATCCAATCAAAAAGTTACCAAGCTACCAAAAAGACTTTGATTTCAAAATACAGTCATCTACCTGAACATGAGTAGCAAGGAGCAGAGATTATTGGATTACTGCATTTATAAAAAATTAATTTTAAATGGGTTATAAAGATCGACTAATACGTGTAATTCATAGCACTGACCTAGTTACCAGTGCTATGGAAATGCCCAACATTTTGTGTAGAATAAAGGTAATTTATATTTTACTACCAGATTTTTTTGCCTTTGATTCTTCCATTCAATACTCCGCTGCAAGTCCATGTCCTCTCTGAAATAATACTTTCCTAAGACCCCACCTTGATCGCTTTGTCTTGCTCCTCAGAGACATCTCCACTTTGAGACTAGCTTATTATAGTCCTGAATAAACATCAATATTAAATATTCTATAGTAGGACCATTAAAGCTTTTGTTTGCTTGCTTTTTCATTTAGTAGTAAACCAGATAATCAGAAATCCACACGTATGGATAGCATGAACGGGTCACAGTGGTTATATGAAAGGGTCCATGTAGTAGATATGATCTAAAGGCTTTATTCTGAATTGTTTATTCTTTTGTGTATAATGCTTTTCAGTGCTCTAGCTTTATCATATAATTATTACTGTTGGTCATACTGGCTGATTGATACAAGAATACTAGTTATACACCTGTAGAAGTTAGTCTGATAACTCTGTCAGAGGCTAGGAGGTTATGTTGGCCTTTTAGTGCCTGTAAGCTGTGGAACTGGTTTTTATTTATTCATCACTATTTTGTAAAAATACATCGAGTGGATAGTCTAGTTTATGCATTTGACCTGTAGATTAATTTGGTGAATATCAGAGATCTGTTGCAGTTATGAAGTCAATATGGTTGACTCTCAAAGTGATTTCAGTGGCAAGTCATGGAAATACACACACACACACACACACACACACACACACACACACCTTGAAATTTTGACTAGTCTCTGTAAAAGTTTATACCAGGATTGTTATTCTTAGGATACTTATTATTAAAGTTAAGAGCATTGTAGGCTGAGTGGAGTAGCAGATTGAGGTAGGAATAAAGCTAGATTACTTCATCTCTGCACTTCTAAATACTGTTAAGAACAAGGACCTTGGACCCATGGGTGTTTGAATCTTGGTTCTGCCACTTACTACGTGAACTTGGGGATTCCATTTCTACCAGAGTCGCCATATTGCACAGCTCCCCAGACACTGTCGGCTGATGAATGCAGCACAGGACTGCTGTGGCGGCGAGCCTCTTCATCTGTCTCGGCACCTTGTCCTCAGGACTAAAGGAGTCAGGTGCTTAGAGCAGTGTCTGACAAGCACTCTATAAGTGTTAGTATTATTATCTTTTGGGTCAAAGTAGTTTTATTAATGACTAGTCCTCCTTATCATTAATAGTGTTCTAATTTTAATGATATCTACTGATTTTTCCCAAAGAAAACTACTTCTAATTATTAGCAATTGTTCTAATAAGTAGGTTTTTAATAGATTAGATTGGGCTCTTTAATCCTAGAAAAATATTGTATTGCAATGCTCTACTGAATTGCATTGGAGCCTGAGGCAAAGAAACAATCAACAATCCTAATTCTACCTTTACTTAAAATTTTAATATTTTGTTCATCATGGACTTTTTTTTTTTTGCATTAACTTCAAAAATATTGCATTGAAATATTGTCTTGATTGCTGACATTTTAGCATTTTTCTCTCCCCCCTTATTTTTTTGCATCCAAGGTGAGTGTTCTCTCACTCACCTGACTCGTTCTCCCTAGTTCTGGCCCTGCTGCACTGGACTTTGTTATAACGAAAAAAACCGTCCCCAATATGTGCAGTTGTTGCATCACTATTCTTCTACTGACTCAATGAGGCTGCAGTAACCTAGACCCTGAAAGCTGACCCTTAGAATGTCATTTCTACTAGTGATCATCTCATATTTCATTTTATAGTTTTGAGGTAAGCAGAAATTCTTGGTTTCAAAAATT
Source organism: Molossus molossus (assembly GCF_014108415.1). NCBI lineage: Eukaryota > Metazoa > Chordata > Mammalia > Chiroptera > Molossidae > Molossus > Molossus molossus. The sequence goes on along the minus strand of NW_023425350.1, from coordinate 35,297,983 downwards.
CTTAAAATTCAAAAGTAATTTTGTACTCCCTTGAAAACATAGTCAGGTAATTTGGTGCTAAGAGTGGAATGAGCACAACATAAGCATGACACTAAATCACAGGACCATAAATTAGCCTTGTGAACATTGTCCTGAAATCAAGGGAGAAAGAGGATGGGTAGAGCCTAAGGGGACTCTTCTACCAGTTGTTAAGAAACCCACAACAAACCCAATGAGCCCCTTGGTGGAGGAAGAGAAAAGGCATAGAAGGCCCTTCACTTGATGAGGTTAAGATGAGGCTGAGAAAACATGCCCAGGCCAGTGCTGACTAAGTGAGCAGGAGTCAGCCAATGTCCCATGGGATGATGGGGACCATAAAACCACATCTGTGAGTCTGGAAGGATATATGTATTGAATTGGATTCCTGCTCAGTCATCTACTAGTTACGCAATTTGGACAAGATAATTAAATTGTCTGAGCCTTACTATGGGGATAAAAATGACTACTTCACCAGATTGCTGTAAGAAATAAGAGAGTTTAGGTAATGTAGTTAAGAAAGCACCTAGACCACAAACCTCAAAAGGGGGGGTGGGAGGGAGGAAGAGATGAACCACAGAACTTATATGCATGTATGCATAACCAATGGACATAGACAACAAAGCTGGGGATGGGGGGTGGGGAGTCAATGAGGGATAAAGGAGAAACATCTGTAACAAAAATAAATTAATACAAATAATTTAAAAATAAAATTTAAAAAAAGAAAAAGAGCGTTGCTTTTATATACACACACATTAAAAGCACCTAGAAGGTGCTTAATAGATGGTTATTGGTACTATTATGATTCATATTAATATTATGTCAAGCAACATATCAGCTAATCCAAGGCAATTAGGAGCAAGTGGGTATAAATGGCCAACCCCCGTGAACTATCTGCTGGGGAGTAGAGCGGTGGTTCAGTACTGGGCTGGGGGTGGAGGGGTGGTTCAGTACTGGGCTGGGGGATGGAGGGGTGGTTCAGTACTGAGCTGGGGATGGAGGGGTGGTTCAGTACTGAGCTGGGGGGTGGAGGGGTGGTTCAGTACTGGGCTGGGGGTGGAGGGGTGGTTCAGTACTGGGCTGGGGGATGGAGGGGTGGTTCAGTACTGAGCTGGCGATGGAGGGGTGGTTCAGTACTGAGCTGGGGGGTGGAGGGGTGTTTCAGTACTGAGCTGGGGGATGGAGGGGTGGGTCAGTACTGAGCTGGGGGATGGAGGGGTGGTTCAGTACTGGGCTGGGGGATGGACGGGTGGTTAAGTACTGAGCTGAGGGGTGGAGGGGTGGTTCAGTACTGAGCTGGGGGGTGGAGGGGTGGTTCAGTACTGACCTGGGTAGAGGGGTTGTTCAGTGCTGGGCTGGGGGATGGAGGGGTGGTTCAGTACTGGGCTGGGGGATGGACGGGTGGTTCAGTACTGGGCTGGGGGATGGAGGGGTGGTTCAGTACTGGGCTGGGGGATGGACAGGTGGTTCAGTACTGGGCTGGGGGATGGAGGGGTGGTTCAGTACTGGGCTGGGGGATGGAGGGATGATTCAATACTGAGCTGGGGGATGGAGGGGTGGTTCATTACTGGGCTGGGGGATGGAGGGGTGGTTCAGTACTGGGCTGGGGGATGGACGAGTGGTTCAGTACTGGGCTGGGGGATGGACGGGTGGTTCACTACTGACCTGGGAAGAGGGGTTGTTCAGTACTGAGCTGGGTAGAGGGGTTGTTCAGTACTGGGCTGGGGGTGGAGGGGTGGTTCAGTACTGAGCTGGGGTAAAAGACAGCCAAGTGATTAGTCCTGAAGAGAACACCTGTCCTTTTAGCCACCTAAGAGGTAGCCAACCTCACCCGGGATCAGCATCTATAGGCTGATGAGCCCAGCCCTCTTAATTTCTGAATAAAGCAAGAAAATGGTACCAAACAGGAACCCAGGGAGCCAGCCAGGCCTCTGGTCACTCAAGAATGCAGGGAGCCTTCAGTAAACCCCTAGAGAAAGAAGCCACTTTTAGGGAAAAAGAGCAAGGCTGACTCAGGAAATCGTACTTACAGAAAGAGAGGTTTGGGACATGGGCTGGCAGTGTGATGACCGGAAGGCAGGAGCTGATGACAGTGGAACAGGCCCTCCTTCCACAAAAGACCAAATATTCTCACAGCGTTGACAAGTAGGCTGGCGTGATTCATCTTGAAAATACATTCTCACCATTATTTCCTCAAACTAGTGTTTACTTTTTTAAAAACCTCGAATCCCCTTCTCATTCCATAGTACTGCTGAGTCAGTATATATCTTTTAGTGGATTGGGGACTTTTCAGAGCCCAGATGATACTGCGGTGCATTTGCTTGTTCCCAGTCTCATAGAAAACCTGCCTGGTAACCACTGCTTATACAATGTCTAGGTACAGGGCCAAATCATTTAGAAAATGTAGCCATCTGAATAATTAGTCTAGGGTGCTCATTAACTGTTGTTGCCACTTTAAAGTAATAATTATTCATTACTTCTTAATTGAAATGAATAAATATTATACCTTTCAGTCACTTATAAACACAGGTTTAGACCAATCTCCGTAAGGAAGAAACATGGGAAATTAACATAGACATTTTTTTTGTTTTTACTGTAGCAGCTAATTGAATTTTCTAAGCACTCCAGAAATTTAAGCATATTGTTCTCCTCCAAACAAGGAGATCAATTTTTCTTTTTCTTTCCAAAAACCACGAAGCATTTCTACCCCTTCCGTTCATGGGCTGCCTGAGGTCCCTGGACCCAGCATTCATGTGGTCCTGCACACCAAAGTCAGTTTTCCTTGACTCGTGTGAGCGTGTGGTCTTTGTATTTTCTGTTTTAGTGACTTTTCCTTGGCAAAGGCCCTGCTGCTGCCTGGGAGCTGACGAGCTTCCGTAGAGCCAATATGTTTCTCGGTTCTCCAGTCTCGGGGCTGCCAAGAATTTCCTATCATGTACCACGAGTAATTCAGCACATGAAATCCCATTCATTAAATAAACAGTTAATTAAGCAACCCTTGGCAAAAGGCACAACCCATCTGACATTTGAGGCACTCAGGACTTTCCAAAGGAAATAATCAAAGAATGCATTAAGGAGAGATACCCCAGTGCTTAGCAGCCATAATTGAAAAATAACAGTTTCCAATCTGGGGGCTTCATACTTTCTAGGGTCCTGGAAATTAAAAGTGAAGAAAAGTTATTTATGCTCTATTTTCAACAAACCTAGAAAAGGCTATATACTTGCCTCCTTATTAGTACAAGCTAAATAAACAACTATTTGCATCACGCTATAAATCTCTCAACTTAGTGTGATTACACTGGCTATCTTATTGTGTCATTTAGGTGCCTTTAATACATTTAAAATGATCAAACTAAATACTATTTGTTTAGTAGATGGGATCTTTCAAAATGTAGAGTTCATGGGAGACAACAAATAGAGCTATGAAATTTAGAAAGTATTCGTGTAAACATTGATATTTGAGGGGGATTACTTCACAGAATGCTTTTTAGCTTTTTGGAGCAGTAATCAGTTATTTACTTAAATGACAAGCACTCTCCTTTTAAACATTTAAAATCTTATACACTTAAGCCATTAATACTAACAATGCTACTCTTGACTCAGTGCCCAAGGCCAAGAACTTAGTATGACATGTGCTTAAATAATACTACAAAATAAGTAGTAATAATCTCATTTGATAAAGAAGAAAACTACTTCAGAAAAACTAAGGAACTTGCCCAAGGCAGTGTAACTAGTTAAGTAGCTGAGCAGGAATTCAAACCTAGGGCTGAATCTATAGACATATTTATAACTATATTCATATCTATATCTATATCTATATCTATATCTATCTATCTATCTATCTATCTATCTATCTATCTATCTATCTATCTATCTATCATCTATCTATATAGATCATGCAATGCATTGTCTTCATAAAACAATATTAAAATTACAGAACGGATTTTTACACGCAATTTCTCAGGAACAAGTCTACTTTGCAACACCTTCCCATCGCGGATGCTGAAAACAGCAACATTAGCTGTCTCAGTTGTCAGCGTTCCCAGTGCCCTTTGAGAGTTCTCAGGTGGGGGTGTGATTGGAAAGGAAACACCAGCAGCTAGGGCAAGGAAGGGGATTCATACCACCTGAGGGCAGTAATCACAAATTAAATAACCAGCTCTTGAGATCTCAGGTCAAGGAGACTTGAGAGAGTCCTACAGTCTTTATTGTGGAAGGGGACTTAGCTACCATAAAAACAGGCCCATGGTTCTGCGCCAGGAGCTGTGTGTTTGGGCACGTGCCTCGCCTCTGTGGAGAGCCATGTTAACGAGCAGTCAGAGGGCGCTTTGCTGTCTCCTGATCCGTGTCACTTGCCCAGTCCTCCAAATCTCTTCGATTGGCCACCCACTCCTGGTATTTTACTGCAAGAGGCTCTACCAGGGCCTTGTGATTATTGAAAAATAATTAGTATGCTAACTGACTTTCCCCCCTGACTTTATTTTTCTCTGTAGTTGTACATCCATCCTCTAAGTAAGAAATATAGTGTTCTGGCATGAGGCCAGATTCACTGATGTATTAAAATCAAAATTATTGTAATCAGTTATGAATTACAACTTTATAAATAATCATAATAACAGGAGTGTAATTTTACACAAGAGATCATTTCTTTTGTGATATAAAAGTTTCTTTAAGTGAGTTTGAATGAATAATATGCCACTGTGCTGGCTCGCTACATTTTGGAAAACTAGGTTAGAGCAATGTTGATAGTTCTGTCATACATGTTTATCTTATCCATGCAGAAAACAGAAACCTTTGTATGATATGATACAATGTGTAAACATTATCAGAATAATTAATGTAAATGGCTTGGTAGGACAGACCTAAAATATATTAGAAGATATTATCAAGCTATGATAATTAAATGGAACTAGACCAAGGAAAAAAAAAGAAACAGATTAATAAAACAATGGAATTTACAAGAACAGACCTGTACATGTAAATATTTAATATAGAATAGCCCTTATAAATCAGTAGGAAAAAAAGAGGAATTATTCAAAAACTGTGCTGGATCAAATAAGTAACTCTTTGGGCACAGGGATCCGATTTGGATATAACAAAAGAACCTTGGCCAGGTGGCTTGGTTGGTTGGAGCATCGTCCTGTACACCAAAAGGTTGCATATTCAATTCCCAGTCAGAACACGTACCAAGGTTGGGGGTTTGATTTCTGGTTGGGGCACATACCAGAGGCAACTGATTAATGTTTCTTTCTTGAATTGATGTTTCTCTTTCCCTCTCTCCCTTCCTCTCTATCTAAAAATAAAAATAAACAAGCAAACAAACCAAACATCCTCAGGTGATGATTAAAAAAAGACTAATATTTTCAAAAAGATTATAAAATTATACACACAGCCCTGGCCAGTTTGGCTCAGCAGTTAGAGCCTTGGCCTGTGGACCACAGAGTCCCAGGTTCGGTTCCCACTAAGGGCACGTACCTCACTTGCAGTTTGTCCCCGGCCCTGGTTGGGGTTGTGTGGGTGGCAGCCAGTCGATGTGTCTCTCTCTCATCGATGTTTCTCTCTCTCTCTTCCCCCTTCTCTCCCTCCTGCTCGATCTGAAGATGAATGAAAAAAAAAAAAAAGTTATACACACAAACACATGAGATTCAGTAATAAATATTTTACCTGTACATATGTTTATCAGCTCTCACTTCGGGAAGGACTTAACCTAAAAAGTGATAAACATAGTCAAAAAGTGATTATAGACTCAAATGTTGAAATTTTGGCTTATCCAAAACAACATACAGTATGTTATCTCAGATTAATGGGGAACGTACATACGATACGATAAATAGCATTTTATATGTATACATGAAATCATCATGCAAATCATCATGCATACTTGTGAACACTCATATACTAAATGGTATATTATGTACTAACCACCCCCTTAGAAAAATGTAACAATAGATGATGGAGGGAGCGTTACTGAGTTGATGAGGCCGAGATACAAAAGAACATGAGTTAGATGATCTAGATATAACATTTGGTGTCACTGTTTTGTTGTCATCAGTTTAAAGATATCATTCTGGATTCATGGGAAAATATGTTCCCTTAAAAATTATAATTGTGCCACTTCTTTGTCACCGAGCCCGGCAGACAACTAGAACGTTTTTGGATGAAGCAGGCATGCACTGCCCTTACCAGCAGCATCTGCCTGCTTGGAATAGAAGCTTTAAACTTTAATTTATGGGTTGTCACATCCCGCAAGATCATGAAAGACTGATGCTGAAAATATCTTCACCACTTGGTTGCAAAATAACAGTAAACATTGCAAGTTTATTGTTTCTAGTTAACTTTTTCAGTGTCTTTCTAAATGTCATTAGTGGGAGAAGTAACTTCAAGATATTTTACCCTTGGGACTTTTATTTTTATATTTGAGCTTTAGCTTATCGTGAAGCTAACACAGCTTTAAAATTAGAATTGCCTTTAAATTGGTGAAGCTTCCCTTTCTGCCGTGATGCAGAGAAGAGGGCTGCTCATTTGCAGTTGTTTCCATAATCCTATGGTAGAGATGGTTCGTTGTTCTATTTATTTATTTTAACAAAGTTGAAAGAGCACTGGACACTGAAGTCCCCAATATTTGTTCATAAACAGAGCTTGATGTCAACTGGGACAGTCCCTTCGCTTATCTGAGCCTATTTGCTCATCTGAAAATAAGAGGATTGATCTAATTTTTAGCATTTTTTAAATTGACATCTCAAACCTCACATTACTGACAATAGTGGTTTACTTTTTTTAAAATTGATTTTATTTATGTACTTATTTTTAATAATTTATTTTTATTACAGACGTTTCTCCTTTTTACCCCATTGACACCTTCCTCCTGATCCTGGCCCCCACCCCCACACTCGCCGCCAGCATTGTTGTCTATGTCCACGGTTAGGCATACATGCATATAAGTTCCGTGGTTTACCTCCCCCCCACCCCCGTCCCCTCTTCTGAGCTTTGTCAGTCAGTACCCTACTTCTATGTTCTATGTCTCTAGGTCTTTTTGGTTCATCAACTTGTTTTGTTCATTATATTACTTTTAAAAAAGATTTTCCCCAAAGCATCACTGAATTACTGAATCTTTTATGTGAGAAAAATAGACATTCCTATTTAATGGGACTCGAGTTCTTCCTTTGGTCGCACACATATGCCACTGAAAGCTTCATTAAGTAGAGCTGCTAACCCAGGGACAACAGTCTTCAAGGTCCCATGGCTCACTGTGCAGATGGTGTCCAGGTGCTGTCCAAGTGACTTTACGCAGTTCACTGATGATGGAATGAGGAAAGGACAAAGCAAGATGGTTTTTCTTTCCCTTTTGCTTTTACTTCTTTTTAATGAATAGGATGTATTTGGTCATACTTAATTGGAATTCAGCAAAAATATTTATTTCTCTTCATTTCTTAGACAAAATATTACATTTTTCCTCTCCAGATTTCAACTAGTTTTTGTTTTCAAATTAAATGAGCTACATTTCTCTTTATTGAGAAATGATGTGATAACAGTCTGTTTTTACATTCCATAGCTAATTTTTTTTTTTTGGTATGGGGAAAGTTTTCATTTATGTGAAAATTTTATCTGTACATACTCTCCAAATAGGATTAAATTATGGGTGAAAAAAACACTAATCCCTCAGCCCCCCCTAAAAAAAAAACCCTCTTTTAATTTTTTTTTCTTTATTAATTAGGGAGAGAGGAAGGGAGAGAGAGAGAGATAGAATCATCAAGGAGAGAGAACATTGATTGGCCGCCTCCTACCTGCCCCCCATCTGGGGATCAGGCCCACAACGTGAACATGTGTCCTGACTGGAAATCGAACTGGCAGCTTCTTGGTACATGGGTCGATGCTCAACCACTGAGCTACACCGGCCGGGCAAAACCCTATTATCTTTTAAAATGCCTCCTTGTTACAATCTTTCCATGAGGTTGAGGTTAAGTATTGTATTTAAAGAGGTGTTGGGATACTTTATACCGGGCTTGTACATTTCCTACACTTTCCCATTCCAACCCAAATGTAAGTCCCTACAACTGGACGCACATTGGCCTCCAGTGGACATATTTAAATTACAGATGACAACATCTATGGTGTGACATTCTCAAAAAAGCTAAACTCTATTACTCCTTTAGTCAGTTAAATTCAACAAACATTTCTACTATAGGCAGGTTCTGGGCTAGGCTTTCAGATTAAAACAAATTTGCGTAGGAAATTTGATGTTGGCCCTGGCCGGTTGCTCAGTGGTTAGAGCGTCGGCCTGCAGTCCAGATAGACCCAGGTTCGGTTCCCGCTAGGTGTGCGTACCTTGGTTGCAGTTTGTCCCCGGCCCTGGTTGGTTGTGCAGGTAGCAGCCAATTGATATGTCTCTTTCACGTCGATGTTTCTCTCTGTCTCTCTCTTCCTCTCTCTCCTTTCCACTCTGTCTGAACAAAAAAATGGGAAAAAATGTCCTCATGTGAGGATTAAAAAAAAAGAAAGAAATTTGATCTTGGATGGCAGATAGGACATTGTTGAGTGCAGTGATTAAAAGAAAAAAGTGGCCAACTTGCCTCTGCTCTGCTTTTATATTTATTTTGTCACAGTGGCAGGAATGTTGAGGAAAATCTGTTTAATTTTCTACTTTTTTTTAAAAATTATAAAATAATCTATTTTTTTTTCTGGTTATAGCCCTTCCTTTGTAGTATGCCAAACCTATAAATGCTAAAACTTGTTTTTAGGCCCAGACATTTGTTATTCCAAATGAGTAAGACCATCTGTGCATCTTAACCAAGAACTCTCTAAATTAATACATGTGAATATTTTTTTCTAGGCATAATGATAGCAGGTTTGATATACTCCATATAAACATATGATATTGGATAATACAGAAACTGCATGTATGTGTGTCCACATATAGTTTACACATTACCAATATACATGCTGAGAGCAACTGTTTGAGAACAATTAGTTTTATTGGTTTATTCTCAGTGAAGCATGTTCTTCTGTTGCACTGGGCATTAAAATGGTATTTTCTCTTGTACCTTACCTAACAAATACTTATCTGGTGAAATTGAAAATGTGGGGATTAAAGCCCTGGCCGGTTTGGCTCAGCGGTTAGAGCGGCGGCCTGTGGTCCTGAGAGACCCGGGTTCGGTTCCCGCTAAGGGCGCGTATCTCGGTTGCAGTTTGTCCCCGGCCCTGGTCGGTCGTGCGGGTGGCAGCCACTCGATGTGTCCCTTTCACATCGATGTTTCTCTCTCTCTCTCTCTCTGTTCCTCTCTCTCCCTCCTGCTCTACCTGAACAAAAAAAGGAAAAATGTCCTCGGGTGAGGATAAAAAAAAAAAAAAAAAAAAATGAATTTCAAAATAATATATAAGTTACTGTTGGGGATGAGAGTTGTTATACATTTTATTTCCTTTTTTTGAGCACTTCCTTATCTAGGTCATGACAAAACAAATGCAATGTACTGGCCACTTGTTGGGGTGGCCCTTGAACACTTCACTTACTGGCTAACTCTTGGGTGTATTTTGAAATAAGCACATTGCTATAAATAGATGATGGGTGAACAGGTCACCGAAAGGAGAAGAAAAAAATTAAATTTGGGCATTTGAAATATTTTCACTTTTTCTTAATGGAGTAAAATAATTAAATGCAATTACAACAAACTAAAAGTAAAACTAAAACACAGACTCCCTTAGATAATTCTTAAACCTCATGGAATTTCAGAATATCTTTTTATCATAAATGAAATGCCTGTTGAAAACTACATTATAGTGCTACAAACAGCGGAATAGGTCCCTCTATTTCAATCGAACTTGAAGAGACATTTTAATTAAGAGGCACATGAAAATTTCCATGAATATTTGATTCATTTAGACATATGTTTTAAGACAAATGGAAGGAAAAGTATGGATTTTTGAAATAATCCATGTAACTTATACTAAGGTCATCCTTTTGCAAGCTGGCAAATAGCTATTTGATTATGAATCTCCTGCTTAGCAACAACTATAGAACAACTAAGTAAAATTTCCTGCTGAGATGCTAAGACAAAGTTTGGAGTTAACATCATTAGATATTCCATCAGTGCTGGACATGGTCATGATACAAGACTCATGCTCTGTGGCCCCACATATTTACTGATAAAATAGGATAATGTTATTTATTTCCTACGATGCTTGTAAGAAGTAAACACATAATGCATACAAATCTTTTGTAATGGAGCCTGGCAGAAAGCAAACCCCTCCATCAGTCTGAACTGGTCTGGTGGTAGTGGTGGGTTTTTGCTGTTATATGACAGGATTGCTACTTCCTGTGTATTTTTTCTGGCTAAGAAACATCATTACAAAGAAAGCCCACTGTGTACTTCAAACTACAACGTAAAGAAATATGAAGATGTGCAAAGGATCCCCAATCTGCTTTGATCTCTTTGACTTTGCTGCTCCATTAATTACTTTAAAATTATTTTTTTTTATTTTTTTTCTTTATTGATTTTAGAGAGAGAGGAAGTGAGACAGAGATAGATAGAAACATTGATAAGAGAGAACATTGATTGGCCACCTCCTGCATGCCCCCCACTGGGGATTAGGCCCACAACCTGGGCATGTGTCCTGACCAGGAACTGAACCAGCAACCTCTTGGTGCATGGATCGATGCTCAACCACTGAGCCACACTAGCTAGACTCTATTAATTACTTTAAAACACTGACCAATCATCTACCAAGTGCTATGTTAGCTGTTACCCTTGTTACAACATGTATATTGTACAACTGCATTATTCTAATAACAACATTGTGATTCATAAAAACATGAATATGAGCAGCTACTATTTATGCGAGCACTTACTTTGGGCCAGGCCCTGTTTCTAACACTTTAATTAAAATATGATGTATTCTTTACAATAACCAAAATGTCATAGGTATTATTTTACATTTTTACAGATAAATCTGAGCCTCTGCAAGGTTGCAGGACTTGGGCAGGTTGCAGGGTTGAATGGTTGCTGGAATTCTCTCTGAGATCTGACTTGAGAACCGATTGTTAGTCCTCACTTGTCATTCCTAAGAAGAGAAGAGAAAACCAAGCTCCGATCCAAACGAGTCATTCATGTTCTCTCAAGGAGAGTCATAACAGAGTCCGGATCTCTATTTGGGTCTTTGACTCTAATAACAGTGCTCATTTCGCCACTCTGCATACTCTCATAGTTAAGGGATGAAAAGCCTTGATGGAGGCATGTTAATTAGTTAAATTAAATCGAGGTCCTAATTAACATTTCTGAATGGAAACACTCTTATAACAACAACAACAACAACAACAACCCATCTGAGTGGCAAGTGATCTACTCATTTCTTTCCTGTGGGAAGAGCCGTATCTGTCAGCTACCAGTTGTTCAGTAGCATATGTACCAACCTCAGGTAGACATAATCCTTGAGGCATGTCTGTATGTACCTAAGATGCAGTAAACATTCTCTTTACTAACGGGTTCATGTCTCGATATAGCTCAGAACAGAGAACGAGCAATGTCCTCAACCGGAAAAAGTGCCAGAAAAACAGAGGGAACAGGAGGGCTTCTTTTTCCTCTGCCCCAAAGCACATAGATTGAGGGTTGGGGGAGGGAGGGACTCAAGGATTAATGGATGTGACAGTCCTTTTCTTTTTAGGTGTCCTTTTAGGAATTAAGAAACTGAGACATAGTGAGGTTAGGCAAATTGACTTAGGTAATCGCTTTGTGGTTAGACTAAGTCAATATCCAGAAAATCAAACTTCTATTCTTTGGCCCGTTTATATCCCCTGCCTTCTTAGGATCACTATCAAGATCAAATAAAATACTCAATGACTGTCTATTTCATATTTTAAGCCTGAAAGACAAACTTATTACTCCTATTTTTCCACATTTAAGTGTGAGGGACATTTAAAAAATTCTAACAAACGTTGGGGGAAAGGGAAGAGATCATCATAGCAGTGTGTGGAAATTATATGGCAACCAAAACAAAACAAGCGCCTACCCCCTCCTCCAAAACAGCAAATGGCAAATGAATGACAGCAAACCTAAGGCCTCCCTTATACACAGGTGAGCAAAAGTATGTGTACAGTTGTTCATATGGAAAAAGACATACAGATTATTAACCCAAAAGAATGTCACAATGCAACTGTAAACCTACTATTCCCCACCCCTGTATGTCCGTCTGTTTGGGACACATAAGCTCATAAAGAAGGAAAGTGAAATTTAACATTTTGTATTATTCTTTAAAAAAATTAATATTCCAAAAAATATCTGGATTCCATAACAGATCCAAATTGGCATACAACAATATGTCATCACTAACTGTTAAGATGCTAGAATGTGTAGAAATTTGTTGAAAGTTTCAACTATTAAATAAATTGCAATTTTTGATATAAATAAGAAAATATATATGTGAATAACCATAAATAACTGAGAAACATTATAATAGAAAGAAGCAAAAAAGAGCTTACATGAGAACTTTTAGATTTGGAGTGCTTACTGGCTACTCCTTATTATTATAATTGAACTGTGTTCAGGTCATTTTAAGATAAATCTAACTTTAGAAAGGTAGGGTGATTATGAAATCTGGGTCACCTGAAGTAATGCTGTAGCGCTGAGAGCTATCTACCTGCCCATTTAAAAAAAAAAAATTGTGCTTCTCCTCAAGCTAGTTCTTCTAGGAAAATGACTTGGCCTCTGGAGAATTCTATCTCAGATGTTTTTCACTCTAAAACTAAGTTACACCCTACGAAATGAGTTTGAAAGTGAAGTTTTCCAATACATAGGCCAGCTTCCCTCTTATAACTGAATCTGCACAGGAGTTCTCCCTTTTCCTAGAGAAATAGGCTGAAAATAGTAGCTAGGTTATGATATTGGTCCATAGTACCACATTCCATCGTATTTTAACTATATTTATAAATATTGTTATTAATAGTAGTCTGTCATCTGGAAATGAGATTTTTAAAAAATAAAGGAAGAATTGTATTCAACTCTCACCAAACCTTTCTTGTGCATCTCCTCTGTGCCAGGTGCACTGCTCTTGGTGCTGGACTAGAGTAGGCAGGGCGCCTGCTTACACAAAGCATAGAGTCTGGTAAAGATTAATTTTCTTTTTGGGGGTTGGGGTGGGGCAGAGGTACAGTACATGGCTAACATAAGTAATAGGATGAAGGGAATCCCTGTTTTTCCTCTCCATGTCCCTGACCCCCCAACACCAGGACACCTGGTTCACTGGTGGCATTAGAAATCATTCACTGACACCCCCACCTAGACTGGCCCTCACCCCACATCCTTCAGCTTTCAGGTAGCTGACTGGGACTCATGGGGCAGTACACCTGCCCTTACACTCACGTGTTCATGTCAGAAACACCCAATTCCATTGCTGTGGTTTATTGCGCATAACATGTGTTAGCAGCATTGATCAGCATTATCATCCTTATCACTTGGGTCAGGAAATACTTATTCCTGACTGATATCTTTGTCAAAATATATTTATTAAAATATAAATCACAAGTAAAAATGAAAAATACTTTGGGGTAGCTTGAACATTATTATGAGAGGTTATAAAAGATGGAAATCATCCGTGGAAAGTATTTTCTCCACTTCTAAAGATGCTGAAAGAAAGGCAATTTTAAAGCAATTTTCCCAAGGCTTAATAGCTCTTTTTTTTTTTTTTTTCCCCAAGGAAGTATACTTAAGATTTAATCTAATTCCTTCTTGTTATTGCTTAAGTTCATTTTCTCGTATGTTGTCAATAGATGCTTATTAACATATTTGTTCAAAGAATAAGGGATATGATATTCTTTATCATAATCTTTCCTCAAGATAAAGGTAAATTGAAACACTAGGACTAGCATTTGAAATATGTGACTTATTTAGTTGGCACAAATCAAATATAACATACCAATTATATGAGTGTTCTTAATTTCTTAATGTTTCCTTATAATGGATTCATTTAGAACAAATATCTCTGTATCTACTTAGAAAAGAGATGATAATATTTGTTATTGTGCAGTTTGAGTTAGCTGATAATCTTACCGTGTACCAGGCATTGGATTGATTGCCTTTATGTGGATTTTCTCACTTATGTGCATTTCTTCTTTAATCATTATAACCATCCTATGAGGTATTGTCTCCCTATGAGGGAGAAAAAGGAGGCTTAGAGATCATTCAGTTGGGTAATGCTGGAGCTGCAGTTTGAATGTAGGGAGTCCACTACCAGAACATGCATTCGTAATCACTCTGAAAAATAAATATCCATTAACCAATCATATCAGGAAACTCATCAGTCACACTAACTGTTGCCTCAATTGGCCTTGGGTTTGGAAGAATTAACTGCTGTGTTGACCTGCTTAACTTTATAGCACTAATCAGACTGAGGGTTTTGTTTTTTTTTTTTTACTTTTTCTATTATATAAATGTATTTTTTTATACATGGATAAATGAGTTTAGAACTTGACAGTATTGGCTGCTGTGAAATTTCAAGTGCCCTCTTAAAAGAATTTAGATAATTATCTGGACACAGATAACTAATGTATCCTTATGTCTGTATGACCTACATTTTTTGGAAATGTAATTATCCATGATAAGTGTTTTGTAGAGAAAGGGTATGAATCTGTCTTTATTCTTTATGTCAAAATAGTGACACCTTTATTAAGGTAATGTGATGGCAGATGCATGATACTGTGAGACCTGCCAGTGGATGTGTCCAGTGTGCTATTTGGAGTCTAAAAAAAGCCCTAAGACCAGCCATCAGAGCCAGCCACTGTTTTAGATGAAGTGCCTTGGGAATGGAGCGTACAGGACTAACTTGGCTCCACATCTGTGATATTCAAAGTGAAATAGAACACCAGTAACAGGTGGAGTGGATCTAGAGAAAACACCAGGTTCTAGATGGCATAACATCATCCAAGCAGTGATTAACATAGGGCAGGACAAGGGAGAGCTTCTGCATGTTAGCTGTCTGTTATGATTTTTCTGAGAAAATGTAGGATGTTTTCTTCCTCAACTTGTGATTATCTTATAAATAAAATGTGCAGGGTGGAGCAAAAGTAGGTTTTACAGTTGCTTTTATGGAAAATAATACAATAATGAATAAAGAGTAATACAAGAATAAACTCTGTATTTCACGTACTTATTATTGTAAACCTACTTTTGTCCCACCCTGTATATTACTATGGATATAATATAGACCATAGAAGAGATCCTATATTTTAGAGGACTGTTACACAAAAGTATCTAATTTCAAATACTTTAGTCATGAGAGAACTGAAAAACCTCAATACTTATATTTAATAAACAAAGTATAGTAGCCAACTAATGAAAGCTAATGGCTTTTATAAATTCGAGTCTGCACATACTTGAAATAAAAGCTCAGACTTATTCAAATTATTTGAGCTAACTACAGGCAGCATGCGTGTGTGTGCACACATTACTTGAATGACATTAGACTGAAATGGTTATTGTTCAGTGAATTGATATCTGAATGTTACTTGGCTGAAAAAACTGTCTTACACATCAAAAGGCACTAAACGTTTTGTGCCTTTTCATGATCTACTTGCCAGTTACATGAGCTGATGATGACACGTTCTAACTATTAAAATATGAGCCTGGTTTCTCACTGCTATCCTCTGCCTACAGGTTGTATATAAAAATAATGATGTAAGGCTGGAATTATCTCGACTCGCCAAGCAAGGAGACCCTAAGATGAAGATACATGGAGTCGTGGCGTTCAAATGTGAGAATGTTGCAACTTTGGACCCAATCACCTTTGAAACCCCGGAGTCTTTCATCTCTTTGCCTAAATGGAATGCAAAGAAAACAGGCTCCATATCATTTGATTTCCGCACAACAGAGCCAAATGGCCTCATCTTATTTAGCCATGGCAAACCACGACACCAAAAAGATGCCAAACACCCCCAGATGATAAAGGTTGACTTCTTTGCTATTGAGATGCTGGATGGCCACCTCTACCTCCTCCTAGACATGGGGTCAGGTACAATAAAAATCAGAGCCCTGCAGAAGAAGGTGAATGATGGAGAATGGTATCATGTGGACTTCCAGAGAGATGGACGGTCAGGTAATTTATCTCTTTTCTGTGTTATCTGCTGGAGCAGCGCATGCACCCCTCTCTGTTCCTGAGGAATTAAAACCAAGACATATTAAAGATTTTCTGCATTTCTGTCTTTAGGATAAAGGAAATTATTTGTTACTATTTCTGTTTCACATCATATACGAATCAGATGGGCATCAAACCCCAAATGTTCAAATGGCTTCTTAAGTGAATATCTATTAGATAATCAAGTGCCTAATCTTGCTAGAAATGTTATCTTGAATTTATAAATGACAAAATTTAGCGTTTTAACATTACCAATTAGGTCTTATATCACTGGGTTTCTGGAGGTACCCAAAATGACAAATATAAAATATGAAAAAAAAAATTTGCACACAAAATTCTTAGTTTAATACAGCCCACTTTTTATCTAAGTTGAGGCTAGGGTATCACAAACACTTTAATCAATGGAATAGTGTTTCAAGGACACTGGCAAGATGCTGCCTTTCAAACAGCTTTCCTCCCTGGTGAAAGGTGTTTGGGATCCCACCAACGGGGATTCATTACTCTGGAGGGTTTACTGCACCTGTTCTCCTGAAGCTGTATGTGTCAGGGGAAGGAAGGGATTTGTAGGGAAGGCCTAAAGGAATAACATTTCATTACTCTGAAATTTTGGAGTGAATTAGGGAGCATAGGAAGGTTAATAGCATTAGGCTTGGAGGGGTGGGTTAAGAATCATCTCGGCAGAGATCGTAGCATTTGTGAATGGTGAGAGACTATATTTTACTTCATTTACTTTCTTCACTCTGACTCTGTGCTCCCATACTCTGATTGTGTCTCTTCCAAATCAAACTATGCACTTATAATAAAAGACAACTGAATTTAGACCTAGCCACTCTCTTCCTCTCCCTCCCCAACTCTCTCATTTGCACATAAACTATACCATCCACTCTGAATTCTCCACTAGATAGCAGTAGAAACTTGGCCAAGGCATTTGGGGGACTGGGAGCTGAATTTCTTGTTGTGTAAAACATACTTAGCGGACCCAGTTTCACTGCACCCCAGACCCAGTGAAGTGGGATCAACAGTTAAGGGACCTAGGATCCTGTATCTTTGCAAAGCTTTCCAGGGGACTTGATAATCAGCCAAACTTGAGGACCACAGACAATGGGACATTTAGTGCTTCTTTCAGATCCAAGAATCTGTGATTGTCATCCTATTTGAGAAGGCTATGCTGAAGTCCTGGGACAGAACTGTTTTTCTCACAACTCTTCCATAGATTCCCTTGTCACTAGTTTACTCCTCTGCAGTGGAACAATTTCTGATTTCACCATTATTTATGCTTTGTTTTCCTGTTTATCAATCAAGAAGACTGTGTTTACTTTCCTGGAAATCTCTTGTTTTGCCCAATAAAATGAAGAAATGGAATGTATGATAATTAGGAGGGAGCTGGGGGTGAGGGAGAAAAATTGGAGGAAGGTCAGAACCCATTGCCCTGATCCCCAGGTATCACAGAGACTCTTTGTCCTCACTCTCTGGAAACTTGGTCTCTCTACATTGTCGTTTCATTTCCATAAGGAAGTCCACAAGGATGGTTAGTTACCGTTATGTGGAGTGTGTGCCATATCATCGTTTTTTCTTGAAAATCTTAGATAATTGAGAGTAGACAACAAAGTATTTTTCTTGCTGCCCTACTATCCTGATTAGGAAGTGGAGTCCACTTGTTTTTCTGATTTACGCTGAGAAGAGTGTACTGGTGGGAACACAGAAGTATAGCAATATAAGTATAGCCAGAGCCTTCCACTGGCTCCCCTCAGCCTATGTCTACCAGTTAGCAGGGGTAGTTCCTAAGTAATTTGCTACTTAGGAACTTATAAACAGAAGATGTAAAAGCGGATGGGCATACAGACTAATCTTGTGTTTTGGAATACTAACTTGTGAATATTATCATTTGACTTAAAGTGCATCTAGAACAAAATTTTAAAATTGATTTCCGAGAATATGTATGTTTATGGTCAGGCTTTATTGCACAATGAAGCATAACTGATCAGATTAGGTGGACATCTTTTGGAAGATCAGAGAGATGAAGAATACCACACTTCAGATCAGTTGTATTTCATTCACCTACGAATGAGTTATTTTCTAATTATATGAAGAAACACACAATGTCAAAATTTTAGGAAATGCAAAAGAATATAAAAAGGAAAAATAAAACCACCCATTATTTATTTATTTGATAATAATGATTTATACCTGGCTATTTCTTTCCTGGCTTTTAAAAATATATATTTATTTTTTATGTTTTCATTTATTTTTTCAAAGAGAGAGAGAGAGAGAGAGAGAGAAACATTGATGTGAGAGAGAAACATATATCACCTGCCTCCTGTACATCCCCTACTGGGGACCACAACCTGGGCATGTGCTCTGACTGGGAATCAAACCGAGACCTCGCAGTCCAGGAGATGGCGCTCACTCTATGAAGCCACATTGACTAGGCAAAAATCTATTTTTAATTATGGTTGATATACAATATTACATTAGTTTCAGGTGTACAACATTGTGACAAACTTATATACCCTTTCCTGGTTGTGATCACCACATTAAGTCTGGGAACCATCTGACTTCAGTCTTAGGTGGCGATGCAATCTGGTTCCCTCAAGTTCTTCGGATGACCTATTAAAGTAAGGGTCAGATAAGTACCGTGATGTGCAAGCAGAAAAAAATCTACCTTTTCTGTTTAAAGTTCTTTAATTTATTCATATTACAAATAGTTTATTACCTGTCCTGTTTATGCCCTCATTGGAAAAGGTCAAAGCAAAGAATATCTGCTATAATTTACAAAGTTCAATGCAAGAAGGGAAGAAGAAAGAGATGCTTTAAAAGAGAGTTAAGTAAGGAAACAAAACATGAGATTTTTGTTGGAATTGAATGGAAAAATTAAGATACTATGCTTGGTGCTGTTTGCATGGCAAAGTACATTTATGTGATTACAATTTCAGGTTAGTGAACTAGAACAAACACTATAAAAACCAAAGCTTATTCACTAAACTAAGTTTTGCCCTTTACTAAATTGAAAAAAAAAAAAAAAAGATGGCTCATATTATGTTGGCCAAGCTCAAGGGAGTTTAATGTAATTTTAATAACTGCAGCTGTTAATATTTTATATATAGTATTTTAATTAAGTTCTATATTTACACACTACATTGGCTTGGTATAAAGCAGCCTTTAAAAGATTGAATGAATAACTATACTAACTTTCATTTTACTTAAAGGATAACTTTGAGTGAGGCTGGTGAAATACAAAGATGTATAGCTCAGTTAGAACTAAGAATCATAGAATTTCAAGGAATACTTTATTTTCCTCATTTTTCACATCAGTAATATTCAGAGGCTATGTGAAAAGTACTCTTAATATAATGTGGGGATGACATTACCATGACAGGAGGGCAGTGTGGGCTGCTTTCTGACGCGTGAATGATGAAGGTCATCTCTATTGATTTGCCTGGGATACTCCTTAGTATATTTAAAAGCATTTAATGACCCATGTTTTCTCTGTTATTAAAGTAGAAGGAGCCCAGAACTAAGAGTTATTTTTTCTGCTATTGATCATACTAAAGTAAGTGGGAAAAGAGCCATGGCCATCAATTTGATGCTAATAACTTTTTGTGATCTTGGTTGGAGTTAGGGTTAAAACTGTATTTGGTAGATAGACTGTTTTTTTAAATATTTCCCAAACAGTTTATAATGAAATCCATGCATGAGAGGCAATTTCTTATTTATGTTTATACCCACAGATCCTTGTACTTTCTTACACAAAAGCAGTTGCTCAATAAATATTTGTTATAAGAACAAATAAAGAATAAAACACGTGAAAGGCTCAGTAGCAACCCACCCCTAATATTTTTAAATATAGCATCATCCTTATGTTTGAAGGGCAGTAGCATCCTTTTAGTTGTAAATGTGAACTTTTTAAAGGAATTACACTGCTTCCTGAAAGCAGTTTACATACTATACTATAGGATAACAGGTCTTGTCCTTCTTTTAAGGATACAATACCATCCTCCAAGCACAGATATCAAAACAAAACAAACAAACAAACAAAAAAATGCAGTGAAGGAGGTAAATGATTGTTGGGGAATGGTGGTAAGCCTGGCACAACACTGACAAACTTTTATTAGAACAGGGCTGTTATCCCTGCTTGTTCATGAGATCCCCGTGTCATTTAGCAAACATGTAGGTAGAGAGATAATTAATCATGAGGGAAGGTGCTCACTCCTTTTTGGGGACTGGGGTATACAGCTACTGTATATGTGCTAGTGACAAGCAAGATAGTCACCAGGATGCCCATCTTTCTAATGATTGGCTCTCCAGTCCTTTGTTCAATAAAATATTGCTATATGAGCCCTTGTTTGATGAGAAATAGTACCTTCATCTGAATACTTTTCCAGGACTCAATTTCAGAACAATTCGTTGTCTTGGGCTGTATGTCCCTCTTCTATTCTATGACATGGGAAAGAGAGGAGCACTTTAATCCCCACACTTTGACTAATATAGTTTGGCCACAGCTGTTCTCTTTGTACAGTGTAGCTTCTTTCACTGCATGCTTAGTCTACCGCCGGTGACACGGGAGGCTGAGTGGGCTGAGCCGTGAGTGGCATTTGCAGTCCTACACTAGCCTGGCAAAGGAGGAACTATACAAAGGCCAGGTGTGATTTTATAGATCAGAGTGCATGGCTTGAGAGCTGCAAAAGGTGGATGTCCTCCATGGACAGCTTAGCTACTCAGCAGAGTGAAAGCCCTAAGTCATTGGGTTAATAAATGTGGTTGAAGAGGCTCTTTACTCTGCAAACTTTGCAGGGCTTACATGTCCTTACCAGCCCCTCCTTCCTTTCCAGGGTTACCCTTTCTTTCTCTTTTGCTCCCAAACTCAACACCAAACAACTGCCCAGGTATTTAGCTAAAGTTTGAATTTAGTTTAAATTAGGATGAGGTTAATGATTATTTTCTGGGGTATTTATATTGTTTAAATTTGTGTTAAGCTCTTTGGATCAGTCAAGGGTATCCGCTCTAGTATTTTCATAGCCAACTGCCAGTCTTTTTTTTTTTTTTGCAAACCATCATTACCCATTGAAATCAAAGAGAAAACTCATTATTCTTGTCAAAAATCTGCTTGTGTACAGCAGGGTACAGCATATTGTATCAGTGGTTGTTCATGGGAAAGCCTACATTTAACAGCTAAGGAGCCATTGAGATTTGAATTGAAGTCATAGAGTTCCAGTTTAAGAACTAGAAATTACAGTGGGGAAGGCACCAGGCTCTCTCCAGAGCACATAATTAGAGGTTTATAGTAATCACTGTGTGATGTGAATAGCACTTTTTAGCTATCTATTACCAGCACTGATTTCTGTGTATACCCTTCATGAATCACCACTCTTAGACTTTTCTACTTGAACAACCATTAGATGATTTCTCTGTTTAGATCTTGATTTGAGCTTGCCCTCTGACTATAAGCATTCCTCCCAAGCCTCTACTTAGTAGCCTGTTGCATATATTCAAATAATTTTAAGTACATTTATAATACTCTAATTTGTATTCATGTCCATAAACCACTCCCCATTAATGGGAAGCCTGGAATGCTTTGTAAGTAATGTATTAATCATTTGACTATTCTGATGACTCGATGGAGTCAATTTTACATAAAATTCTTATATTAAATTTTATTAAATAGATGCTTGTATTTATGTATTTATTCTGAACATATTTGTGAAGAAAAAAGTCATCTATTGCTTTCCCCTGCTCAGAACATTTTCAATTTTGCACAGTTTTTCCAATCTTTGTTAACACGTACATGTATTTTATATAGTTGCAATTCCAGTATAACCTAATTCTTCAGGCTATTTGTTTAAATGATGTCATAAACTCTTTTTTTTGTTGTTGTTGCTCAAAATATCTAAGTGACAAAACATATTCTCTGGGAGTTATGGAAACAGCATCTGAGAATCAAAGCAGAGCTTTGCAGAAGCACCATAATGAAGCTCCCAGGCTTGTAGGACTCAATGTATTAACTTGTTTATAGAAAAGAAGGTCAGAGACAAATATTGACAGTACTCATCTAAGAACTGCCCGGGGCCTTGGCTGCTTCATCCCCACTGTCGAGACAGTAGACAGGTCTTCTGAATTCATATAAGGAAGGCGTCAGACCTTCCTCGGCTGACATAACTGCATAGTGCCTCACTCGAGCACTCTTCTTGTTCAGAATGCATGTCCCCTGCTCTTTCACATTTCCAGTCTTGTCGTAAGTCTGTTTGCAATTGAAGGACAAAGTAGACCAGGCATATACATATGAGTACAGTCGTCCTTCGCCACTTTGCGCCTCGACTTTTGAGGCTTCACTCTATTGCCATTTTTCAAATACTATACTATACTATACTATACTATACTATACTATACTATACTATACTATACTATACTATACTATATTTGAAAAAAACACAATGGAACGAAGCCACGAAAGTTGAAGCACAAAGTGCAAGGGATGACTGTACAGTAAAGAAAGAATCCTACTTCACGGAAATTCATTTATTGTGGTAGAGTTTGGAACTGACTGACTGCAATAAATGAGGGCCGACAATATTCAGGTTCCTTAACAATTACATTTCCCTTCATAAACGCATACGTAAGCATTGGGTTGTAAGCTGGCATCTCATATTGGAAGAGCTACATAGAAAACATCCCATATCCTGTGAGAGTTAATTTCTCATAGAGACTTAATTATTTGGCATTCTTATTTTATACATAGGTTTTGTGGGCTTGGTATATATCAGCCAAGCCCTGAGAAATGCAAGCTGGCTCTAAATCTACCAAATCTCCCTTCTGGGCCCACCAGGCTAAAGGGCAGCCCTTGGACTATGGCATCAGTTGCAATCTCAGGAAATAGTCAGTCTTCTGACCCTCTCTGTGCAGTCCTGAATGGGACTCAGCCACAGGGACCCTCTCTGTGCAGTGCTGAATGGGAATCAGCCTCAGGGACCCTCTCTGTGCAGTGCTGAATGGGAATCAGCCTCAGGGACCCTCTCTGTGCAGTGCTGAATGGGACTCAGCCACAGGGACCTTCTCTGTGCAGTGCTGAATGGGAACCAGCCTCGGGGACCCTCTCTGTGCAGTGCTGAATGGGAATCAGCCTCAGGGACCCTCTCTGTGCAGTGCTGAATGGGAATCAGCCTCAGGGACCCTCTCTGTGCAGTGCTGAATGGGACTCAGCCACAGGGACCTTCTCTGTGCAGTGCTGAATGGGAACCAGCCTCGGGGACCCTCTCTGTGCAGTGCTGAATGGGACTCAGCCACAGGGACCCTCTCTGTGCAGTGCTGAATGGGAATCAGCTCAGGACCCTCTCTGTGCAGTGCGATGGACTCAAGCCTCGGACCCTTCTGTGCAGTGCTGAATGGGAATCAGCCTCAGGGACCCTCTCTGTGCAGTGCTGAATGGGAATCAGCCTCAGGGACCCTCTCTGTGCAGTGCTGAATGGGACTCAGCCACAGGGACCTTCTCTGTGCAGTGCTGAATGGGAACCAGCCTCAGGGACCCTCTCTGTGCAGTGCTGAATGGGAACCAGCCTCAGGGACCCTCTCTGTGCAGTGCTGAATGGGAACCAGCCTCGGGGACCCTCTCTGTGCAGTGCTGAATGGGAACCAGCCTCGGGGACCCTCTCTGTGCAGTGCTGAATGGGAATCAGCCTCAGGGACCCTCTCTGGGCAGTGCTGAATGGGTTAGTATGGTGTTCTTTTCCAGTATCATATTTGCATTTTTACAAAGTTTTTTATGGAAATAGAATACTGGTGGGATTTTGAATAATCTGATGGTACAGGATGGAAGTTTTGATTAAATTCTCTCTCTCTCTTTCTTTCTTTCTTTCTTTCTTTCTTTCTTTCTTTCTTTCTTTCTTTCTTTCTTTCTTTTCTTCTTTTAATGGATTCCACAAATATTTTTTCTGTGATCCTCAATTAATCCCATGTGAATGTCTATTCTTCATCCTATGTTTAAGGCAAGGGTTCCTATATATTGATAAACTAATGGAATTACTTTCCCCTAATATTTTCAGTGAGAGGAAAAAATACTTGTCAATTTAAATGAGTGACTAGATTGATTTTTTGAAAGTAAACAGCAGCCCTGGCTGTTGGTTGGAATGCCATCTTGTGCACCCATAGGTCGCAGGTTCAATTTCTGGTCAGGGCACATACTTAGGTTGCGGATTCATTTGATCCCTAGTCAGGGCACATACAGGAAGTAACAGATGTTTCTCTCTCTCTCTGTCTCTCAAATCAATAAAAACATATTCTCTGGTAAGAATTAAAAACAATTTTTTAAATGGCATAGAAAAATTTCTCAGTAGATTTTTCAAGTCACCCAATAATTGTTGAAAATTATCTTGTTATGTAAAAAAGCTCTACATTTATTTTATATGCATCAATATATGTATAGAGATATCTTATGATGCACAGGAAAATACCTGGGTATTTTTTTTAACACCAAATTATTTTAGTGGAGGCAGTGAATTGGTGAGGGAAGTGTGTGCAAATAAAAACATTTTATTTACGTACTTTTTGAATTGCCTGGACATTTTCACCAAGAACATATATTTATATGTTACATGCACGCCATATAGTACGCCCATGCACACATACATATGCACAGCAACATATGCATACATATGAATTTTTAAAAAATAGACCTCTCTGAAAAAGATTTTATGTACAGATAATATGTTAATTATCACACACAATGGCCAGAAATAGTAAATGTCAATCAAGTAAATGTCAATCTGTCAATTGTGACATATTTTGTAGCAATTAAAATATTATTTTGCGCCCTGGCCAGTTTGGCTCAGCGGTTAGAGTGTTGGCCTGTGGATCAGAGAGTCCTGGGTTCGGTTTCCACTAAGGACACATACTTCAGTTGCAGTTTGTCCCCAACTCCGGTTGGGTTGTGTGGGTGGCAACCAGTTGATGTGTCTCTCTCACATCGATGTTTGTCTCTCTCTTCCTTCCTCTCTCCCTCCCTCTCTCTTTGAAGATGAATGCAAAAATGTCCTCGGGTGAGGAATAAATAAATAAACAAACAAATAAATAAATAAAATATTATTTTGCACAAGTTCCACAGATCTCCATTCAGCACTGCACAGAGAGGGTCACATTACTAGAATATCCCAGATTTAACTTTCAGGCCGACACCTGAAAGCGGAACAGGAAGAGTCTAAAGAGAGAAGGCAGATGAGAAAATGCCTGATGCATGCCAGTCGCTGACACAGAGCCTCAGGGGTAAAGGGGGCAGACACACAGTGGGGCCCGGACACAGAAGACAAGCACACAAATAGAGACAGGCAGGAAAAGCATCGTGTGCTTAGCAAGATTCATTTCACTTGTTCGTGGAATAATTCAGACCCACCCCAAATGAAAACATGGTGTGTGATGAATGTGAAACAGGCGTCTAATTAAGGACACAGGACTGCGGTCTCTGTATGGTGCCCAGGAGCATTCCAAAGCCCAGCAGAAGGGGCACTCCTCAGCGTGGGCAGTGTAAGGGGATCTGTCTTTGTGAGGGAGAAGGGATTGGAGGCCGCTGACAGACTGTGGAGGCGGCCAAGTCACTGAGAGGACACTTGTCTCTCTAGACTTCCACAGAAAGAAGAGAAGAAGAAACGCTCAGAGATGTTGCTCTTCTGGCCTTGCAAAGACGGGAGAAGAATAGGGATGTCAGAAGGAGGCAGCAAAAGAGAAACCGACAAAGTACTCATTTTCACTGCTCACATGTGTGCTAATATCTAGAGGAAGACAGACTCCCTTAGCGGCATGTAGGTAGCATACGATCCTACTTAGAAAAATGTAAACATAGCATTCTGGGGAAATGAAATATATAATTTTGAAAGTGAATGATGACACTTTTCTAAGTAGAGTTTCATTGCTTGTGTTTTTAACTGTCCAAAATGACTTAAGAATTGGGTTGATAGGTGGCCCCTGTCCTCTGCAGCAGCTAATGTTAAGTTAGAAAATGATGAGACAGAGTACATATTAAGGACAAAAAAAAGGTGGACATTAAAAAACAACAACATGGAAAACAAAGGGTGTGTGCAATGAACATAGGACTTGTGTGTTTTTAGTTCAAGAGGCTCACTGGAAATTAATATGTAACATTCAGAGAGAGAATTAAGAAACACAAAGCAAGTGAACAATAACAAAGTTTTACAAGAGTGAGACTATATTTTTAAAAACGTAACTTTTTCCATATGTCTTTTTATTCATGGAAAAAGCTTGCTTTCACTCAGGAAAGAAAAAGAAACACCTGGAGAAACCGAATTGTCTTTATTCATGATGTTTTAAGTCTGACGCAGAGAATGCTTGAAGGATGCCCGAAATAAGGAGCGCAGTGGCTGGTGTAACACTCACCCCCTGACTCCTCCACATGATCTGTAGCTCAGTACACCTTGTTGTTTCCATTTTCAATGTGTCTACACTCTCAGGGGCAAAACCACTGCTAGGTATCGCAGACAGTCATCCATGAACAATCTGACAGTAAGAATGAGTGAGTGACTGGGTCTCTGGATTTGTGTTTATAGTGTCTTAGAGCCTGTTTGAACAAAGTGTTTTAGGAAAGTTCAGAGACGTTTTCTTGCATGTCTTTGTTGTGGCCAGAGGAAGATATTCACTCTAACTTTGTCGTTAGACTAGAGTTTTCTGACCACAGCACTTAACGTTAATCCACAGTTTTCATATAGTTTACATATAGCCCAGTTTGCACACGCACACATGCTTACACATGCAGACACACACGCGCTGATACAAAAGTTTAATAAAAAAAATATTTCACTCTGCAACCACTGAGGCAATCTGATATTTTCTCTTTACTATATAATTCATTAATACAAATGCTAGACATGACCCATTAATTAATTTTTAGCACCAGGTTGAGAAGTTATTATCATAAGGAGAAGGATGTTCTTTCCATAGCTCTTTACTATTCCTTTGTGAGACAGTTTTAGAATTTTCATGGGAAGAAGAAGCAAGGAAAGATGGGAAAGAAAGAAAAATGGATATAACCCAACTTTCAACCCAAACACAATCCAAGGGGAACTGACGCTTTAACTTAGCCCTGGATGCTAGGTAAGGAGCCACGTCTGACATGTGCAGGTATCAGATATCATTCATGGGAATATTCTGCACACACACATAAGAGAATGAAACCATGACTGAAAATCAACTGTTCTTTTTATATGCTTTGTCAATCCACAAGCACTTATATTTTAAAAGAAAATCATTGTAAAAACATGGCCAAAGAAAGGGAAAGTGTAAAGCTAATTTAAGTAGACATGGAAACAATTATTTTTTATTCTGAAGATTCACAGAATAACAACTTTATTTGAAATAATAACTAAATTTTACTACTGAGTCAAATAAATATTTATATTTTAGCCTACATGTGTGCAAAAATCCTAAAATACACATATTTCTGATAAAGAGATTTAAATCCTAAATTCCTGA
Source organism: Molossus molossus (assembly GCF_014108415.1). Taxonomy (NCBI): domain Eukaryota; kingdom Metazoa; phylum Chordata; class Mammalia; order Chiroptera; family Molossidae; genus Molossus; species Molossus molossus. The sequence goes on along the minus strand of NW_023425350.1, from coordinate 35,270,386 downwards.
ATAGTCTTATTATTGAGATGAATCAAAGAATATTTTCACCTAAGCAAAAGATTCATTACAGAATCACATAATTCATTTAAGCCAATTTAACACATACATAGGAGTATGGTGAAATTTCAATATTAATGTTCCAAAGCACCCATTTTATTATAATTGAGTTATAAAGACAGCAGTTACCAAGAAAACAAAATGAATATTTAAACCTTATTCATCGATAGTTAAAGACAATTGAGTAGTTCCCACAGCTGTATTTATCAATAGAAAATGAGAATTTTCCAAAGACTGAGGTATGAACACATGTAAATAAATTTTTAAGAGGAAACAAAATTCTGGGTACATTATACTAATTTTTTCTAGTAACTACAAATATTCATATGTTCTCTTTGGAACTGCTTGACTGTTTCATATATTCTATCTTCTATAAATTACAGTGAAGTTTATGGCAAATTAAACAGATATTTTATGTGAGCATTGCTATGTTTGAGCTGTAAAATTTGAAGATGGTCATTGCATTTGGGGACTTATTTGGATCAGTGCTTCACACCTCATTATTAAGAATCCAAAGTGCCCTGCTGTGTTATTTTACTTTTAAAGAAATAAAATTTCAGCGAAAAGCTCAAGAAATAAAATTTCAGCGAAAAGCGAAGTATATTTGTGTATAGGAGTTCTATAATTTGATTGTGGAAATCACACTATGTATTGCCCTGGCCGGTGTGGCTCAGTACCTGGTTTGGTTCCCGCTAAGGGCACGTACCAAAAAAAAAAGAAAAAGAAATCACTGTGTATTAACATCTAAACCTAGTTGTTTCCTGACATATGACAAGGCAAAACAAAAGTGATAAACAGACGAGATAATGCAGGGTGGGGCCAACATAGGGTTACAGCTGTATGTGAAACAATTTATTCTTGTATTATTGTTTACTAGTGATTGTATTGTCTTCTACTGAAAAACTGTGAACCTACTTTTGCCCACCATATATTTAAGAATATTTATGAGCATAAATAATACATTCACATTTTATATAAACGTATACATAAAAGGGGACAGACTGTTGAAAAGAGTTCTTGGTTATAAAAGTGGAAATCAACGTTACGATTTGATCTGCTATTTAAACCTGTTAGTTTCCACCTTTTTTTCCCCATCCTATTTTTCTTGGCTATTCCACTTCAAAAGATGAGCTGACAAGGTGAGAAGAAACGTGAAGTGAAGGCGAGATTTAGAATAAGTCAGTTTGGTGTCGAGTTTTGAATTACCGCAGAGGTTGAAGTGACGGGGAGGAAGGGTGGGAAGGGCGCTGTGATGTGGGGTCCTTCTGCCTGGCCAGAGGAGACCATTCTCATGCTCTGGCTTTGCAGCTAACTAGCTGGCAAGTTTGGCCAAATAATAGATTCAGTAGGCCTCAATGTGGCTCTTATTCAAAATAAAGGCATTGGCTAGATGGTCACTAAGGTTCCTTTTTGAATGCATGTTTGAAGTTACTGCTTATAATAATTTTTAGTTAATTATCAATTTTATGTATCTGTAATTCTGATTCACCGCTTATTGCAGAGGAGAATCATAAGCTTAAAAATTTGCTTGTCAAATTCAGTCTATTAACAAATTCAAAGTCAGTAAAAAGGCATAATATAAGTGATAAAAGCAGAATGGAGCATTAATTATAGTGTATAATGCGAAATGCAAAACATATAATTTTCATACTATAGATAGTAAAATGAGATAAAAGAACCATAATATTAAAAACGGGGGCTTTGAAGTAATTGGATTATGAATGGGTAATTCCTTCTTTCTTAATTTTCTGTCTTAAAAAAATCATGTCATGTATTAGATTTATATAGACACTAAAATAAACTTTATTTAAAAACTAAGTAGCCTTAGCGGACATGACTTAGTTGTTTGGAGCACTGTCCCAGACACCCAAAGGTCACAGGTTCAATTCCTGGTCAGGTCCCATACCCAGGTTTTGAGTTCATGACACACAGAATTTATTCAGTGCTTATTATAAGCTAGATACTTTACTAGTCTTATTCTATTTAACTCAGAGCAACCTTATGAGTTAGGTCATATTATTATGCCCATAGTAGGAATGAGTAAACCGAGACCTTAGCAGTAAATTTATGGATTCACAAGGTTAAGAGTGATGAAGTCGGGTTTTGACATAGAAGATCTGTCAAACTATTGTATTCATTAAAGGCAATCAAATCAGTTTAAGGTGGGTGCACATAACCTGTTCTTAGTTCACAGATGCATACCAGCTTTGAGAATGAGTATTAACCAGAGGGAGTCTGACTTTATTCCAGAGTGGTATAGAATGGCAATTTCTCCTTTCTCTGGCTTGCTCTTTCTTTCTTGACTAGTAGAGAGTGATATAGAATACCAATTTCTCTTTCCTTCCTTCTTTATTTCCTCCCTTCCTTCCTTTCTTGGTTAAACTGTTAAAGGCTGACAGACACTCTTTGGTGGCTGTGCACTTTGGATTTTATTCCCAAAGTCAAATACAGGCATAACTGAGAGATATTGCGGGTTTGATTCCAGACCACCACCATGAAGTGCCGCAATAAAGCAAGGCATGCTCTATTTACTAGTGTGGGGAATTGCCTTTATTTTGTAAAAAGCGAAACGTCTGTGACATGCAATAAAGCAAAGTGCGATAAAACGAGGCATGCCTGTAGAATCATTTTAGTTGCAGTCTGCCTTATTTCTAAGTTAAGTGCAGTCTGCACTTAACTCCCCAGGTTTCTGTTCATTCCACTGAGAAGTACATGACACTAGGAATAGGAAGAAAAAGAAAGAAAGAAAAAGTGCCCTCAAGGAGTTCCCCCGTAAGCCACTGAAAGAAGGAAAGGGTGATATACAGAACCCGGTGCACTCTGTAAAGATCTGTGTGTCTCTCGCTTTGCAACAGGTACCATTTCTGTGAACACACTGCGCACACCCTACACTGCTCCTGGCGAGAGTGAGATCCTGGACCTGGATGACGAGCTGTACCTGGGGGGCTTGCCCGAAAATAAAGCGGGCCTCGTCTTCCCCACTGAGGTGTGGACTGCTCTGCTCAACTATGGCTACGTGGGATGCATCCGAGATTTATTCATCGACGGCCAGAGCAAAGACATCCGGCAAATGGCTGAAGTTCAAAGCACCGCTGGAGTGAAGCCCTCCTGCTCCAGGGAAACAGCAAAACCGTGCCTTAGCAACCCTTGCAAAAACAATGGCATGTGCAGGGATGGGTGGAACCGATATGTCTGCGATTGTTCCGGAACAGGCTACCTTGGCAGGTCCTGCGAGAGAGGTAGGATTCCAAAAATCAAGCAGCTGATTCCCCTGGGATGAAAAGTGTATTAAATATTGACCTTAAGCTTTAAATTGACCGTGGAAACATAACGTATGCTCTGCTGAAGTAAGCTCCCCGCAAGCTGAGCGGCCACACCTGACATGTTGCTGACGAGTCCTTAGTGATTTTCAAAGGGCCTGGTTCTGGGAAGCCACAGCTTTTTAAGTGTGTTGCAGGAATAAATATTTGGATCTTCTGTATCCTCTAGGGTATGAGCCTAAGATGTATATTAGGCAATAGCTGCTTTCTCTTTCACCCAGTTTTTAAATTTCAGGATATTGGAAGGTAAAGAAGGCATGAGGTAGACATATTTACGGCATCCAGTGCTAATATCTATGCCAAAAGAATAAAAAATAAAATAAAAAGGAGTATTCGAAGCAGGCTAAGCTGGGAGTGAGACGGGGTTTAGCCTGCTCATTTCACTTCAGTCAACTTACCCGAGTTTGAAACTTGAAAAGTAAGCTGACTTTACATCACCCAGGCTACACCAGCATTTTCAGAAGCGCACCCCGATTTCAAAGACACTTGCTTACCTTTGCCTTTGCCTCGGACCTAACCAGTCACAGAAGACTCGTTACCTCTTTGGTATGGAGCTTCGTGTGCCTGCTGAAGCTCCGAGAAGGTACCTCCATCTTCTCTATCGGAAGGCAACGCTACACTTTTTTTTTTCTTTTTCTTTTCCTTTAGAAGGAGAAGAATAAGCTTAAAGGAAGAGTGGAGGGTGGGAGCGGTCCCAGCTCACCTGCAGACCAGACGAAAGGAAGAAATAGCAGAACCAATGGGTCTAAGCATGCCCTATCGACCTAAGAGTTTCAGATAAATGCTTCAGTTGCTACACCCATTGCCACTCATTTTCCACAATGGAACAAAAAAAATCGATATGAAAAAATATTGATGAGTTTTTCCATTGTCTTGTCACACTCTACATAGCATCGCTCTGCTAGCCGTTAACCTCAAAGTCACTGGCATCTATTTTTTCAGCCATAAATATTGAGTCTTTTTCTCCCCTACATTTCTACAGTAGTTTAATACATTTAAGTTAGCACTTTCTAGAGAAAAAGTGGTGGTTTTTACAACCCAAAGTTGAAACGTGACTTTGGTTCTTGATCTTAATAAGGATATTCATCGTCTTATCAGCTCTATTATTAACATTATTATTAATAAAAGCTCTATTAGCTCTTATTATTAATCAACAGGAAAATTAATAAGGATATCTTAATAATCTAATCCTGATCTTAAGCTACCTATCCAATTACTATCACTGTTCTTTAATACAGTTCGATAGGTCAGTAGATGGGTAAATATTTTGGTCACAGAGATTCATTCACTGTCCTCATGCCTGACTGCAGTTGCTGTGAATTGTCATTAGAGGTTAGCTATTTTTGCGCAGCTTTCATTTTTAAGGTGCATATAATCTCTGTAAATGTTCTCCTCTCATTTTCCTTTTTAATCCCAGTTTGTTTGTGTAGTTTGTAGTTTGGTTTTTAGAAATTACCAAAAGGGGCCATCAATCACAACAACAAAATGATGAAGCTCAGAAGATGCGTGACAATGAGTCATAATGTGAGCCCTGGCGGGTCTGGCTCAGTGGTTGGAGCATCCACCCTCAGACCAGTGAGTCACGGGTTCGATTCTGGCCGCGTACCTCAGTGGCGATTCATCCCGGTCCTCCAGGAGGCAACCAGTCAATGTGTTCCTCTCACATCGAGGTTTCTCCCTCTCTCCCTCCCTCCCACTCTGTCTGAAGATAAATAGAAAAATATTCTTGCGTGAGAATAAAAAACAAACAAAACAAAAACATTGAGTCATAATGTGAGATCAGCAGACCTGTATGATTTAAGATTTTGTTCTTATTTTAATCACTCAGAGAGCTGTCTGATGTTCTGATGCCTCTTTCTTAAGTGAAGCCAGGAAAGGATATAACGAAACTGTCCCATGAATTACAGAAGCCTTCAGTTAAATATGCATGGTGTACCACCCGGTGGCAATGTTCTGCTACTACATATGGTGGAAATAAAAATAGAAATTGTAGCTCTTCCTGAGCCAGAATGAGGGAAAGGGAGTATTTATATATTGCAATCATTAGAAGGAGGGCGGCAAGCATATGCAGATTTGCAAATGACAATTTAATAGCAAACTTCATCACTGGGATCCAGCACACATTTTTATCCGACAGGTGGCTGGAAATTTGTACAGATTTCTTTGTCTCCAGGTTGGTGGTGTGATGAGGAGGAAATGGCCATTTTTGTGTGTTTTTTGTTTCTGGACCACCCAGCATATTGTGAGTCGTCTTTGCTTTGCAGAATTAATTTGCTCGCTCGCTCACATGATGGCATCTCCTGAGAACAGGGTGATGTGGGATGCTCTCATGCTCGATACCACGAAGTCTGGCTTCTGTCCAGTCCCCAGCTCTGCCCTAGTTCAGTCAACACAAGATCACGCCCAACCCTCAGGGTTTCCGACTTAAAAGACAGGGGCTTTTCTCTAGTCATAGTCTAATCGCATAAGATTGTTGACCACATAAGAGTTGACTGACAGCTCTTGAAGTGAAAAATAAATAAATAAAGGCACTGGAAAAATCTCCATTTTACTATTATGAAGCAATAATTGCTAATTTATAAAGATAATTATTCAAAGTAATTATAAAGTATGTTCAAGTCCATGGACAACGCAGCGTGGGGACGTTGCAATCTCATTATCGGAAATCTGCCTTCTGCATCAAGTAAGCAAAGGCGTTTATAAGAAAGGACAGAGCATTTGCTGACGTCAGAAAGTAGTCTTTTGTTTTATGTGTATTGCTCCCATAGGGAGGAGCAATATATAAAGAATGTCAATATTATTTAAATGCAGCACCATCCTTTCGGCTTTATTTTTAATAAAACTGAGAATTTGTAGAGACTTGCTCATACAGAAATTATATTTGGTTATAGGTATATGGTAAGATCAGAGTCCTACTTTATACTTGTTTGTTGAAACTAACAGATGGAGGGACAGATGTCAGAGCAACATAATTTGGCTTCCTGTCTGATTTTTGTCGTTGATCACAGTATGTGACTGCCTTTCGGCAAAACTGAGCACAGGTGTACACTTTAAACTGCAAGAAGGAATAACACAGAAGAGCAAATCTATCAAACTTAATGGCAAGGGAGAAGGAGATACAGGAGACAAAGTGGAAACTTCTTCTCCCCCACTGGGAAGTACTGCATTGGAATTAGCCTTTTACAGGACTCTTTTGTGGTAAAAGTGATAAAATAATTTTCCTGATGTTAAAAGATGCTGCCAAATAGCCTAACCTTCAAATGTCAGAATGTTGTTTACCATTTATTTGGCAACTCTACACGACAACCTTGTGCATTTTCCATTTCTTGTCTAATTAAAAATCAAGTCTAATTATGAGAAGTCATTTAGGCATTCATTTGTCGTTTATCAACAAGTTATCTTCACATTGAGAATTGTTTAAAATGGCAATCAGGGGCTCTCAAGTTTTGTTATTTTACTATGTTATTTCATTCCTGCAGCTTTTTGGAGACTGTAAAAGGCCAATGATTCTAAATATTTTTCTACTTTGGATTGTATTTCATACTCAATTTATGACCCATGGTCAGACCTCTGTGTTTCTAAAAAGATGTTCCCCTACTTAGCTCTTAATCAAATCAAGATACATTTTATAAAAGAATATGAGATCATTTTAAAAACATGATCATTGAGTAATTGAGACCAATTTACAGACTAATAGGAGAAAACTAAAAATATTTTAGTATTTGTATCTTTATGATACCACAGTGACTGAACAATTGATAATGGCTTTTAAATTTTTATTCATGTATTGTTGTATAGATATGGAAAATGATTGGCTGTAGTTCAGAATAAGAAATAGTAAAGATCAAATTTCTTCAAATATTATACTAGAAACACTACTTTTCTTAAGTGTTCACTATAACTTTGCAATCATGTTTTAATTATTTCTTAAGCAACTTCTACTAGATTTCTACATTGAACTCTGTCTTTTAAGATTTTTTTTTCTTTATTGATATTAGAGAGAGAGGGAGGGAGAGGGAGAGAGAGATTGAAACATTGATGAGAGAGAACATCAGTTGGCCGCCTCCTGCATGCCCCTCACTGGGGATTTGGCCCATGACCTGGGCATGTGCCCTGACCAGGAATCGAACCGGCGACCTCTTGGTGCATGGGAGGATGCTCAATCACTGAGCCACACCGGCCGGGCTGAACTCTGTCTTTTGTGATAGTGCATCTATTTGGGAAACTTCTTATCTAATTGGAGAAACATGTGGTATGATGTAGAAACACTGTATTTTAAGAGGATTGTTTTATTTTCTCGGTGCCTAGGTCAGTGCCTAGCCAGGGGACCCCTATTATGAGAAACAGACCCCTTTCCTAATCTATCTTTCGCAGCTCAATTATGGACTTCAATCTAGACTTTAACAAATATTTTGCTCATATTTGTTACCAAAGTTAGATTCCACTTACAGCAGGCAGAATCAATTCTTAATTTCTGTGGTGAGCATGTATGTTCACTTGATAACCAAAATGAAGGAAGTTTTTTTTTTTATGTATCTCAGTACTAGTGCAGTCATTACTGCAGTAAACATCTGTGGAGACTCTGCTGTGTGCCTGGCACTTTGGGGTACTCAGCTACCGACAGAGCAATGACGGGGAGTATCCACCTCTGTCCTCATGACACTGAGACACTTAGATTTTAAAGGCGAAGGCAGATAATTCTATACAAACAAAACAGAAATGACAGTTTAAAAAGTAAACGGTAAACAGATATAGAATAACTGGAGAGGGGACGAGAGGGTGCTTGCAGCATACCTCTCTGAAGTGACATTTGCCCAGAGACCTGAATGCTGATGGGACGAGAATATAAAGGTCTGGGGTGAAACCGTCTCAGACAGAGGGCAGATACTTGCGAGATGAAATCTGTGTGTCTGGAGTTTACTCAACTGGGGGGTGGGTAGGGGGGGATTCTATAAGCTGAGGTCAGAGAGACAGACTGGGGCAACTCACACAAAAAGGTTTAAAAAGGAGTGCAACATGAATAAATGAATAAATAAAATAAAATAAAAAGGAGTGCAGATTGCATTCTCATTGCAGTGGAAATCTGTTGGCTTGGGTGGGGAAGGTGTGGGTTGTTCAAGCAATAACGTGTAGGATCTGATTTACTTCTTTACAAGTTCAGCCTGGCTGCTGTGTGCAGTGAGAAAGGGTAGTGAGGGAGACTGGAGGGAGCCCTCGTAGTGATCAGGTGAGAGGGGGCAGAGTCTGAGGTACTTTAGAGGTCAGGGTAAGAAGCAATCGATTCGGAAGCGGATTGGAATCCGTGCCTTTAAGAATTGCAGACTTGCAGATAGATTGGACATGGCAGAGGGTAAGAGAGAAACCAGAAAGGTGAAGGACTGGGGTTATGTCATTCACCGAGATGGAGGACATCAGAGAAGGAACATGTGTGTGTTCATGTTTGGGGAGAGTGAATAAAGAGGTTAGTAAGGAACCTATCATATTCAGTTTGGAGATGTTCAGCAGGCAATGGGTCAATGAAGGGGGATGGAGCTCAAGAAAAAGTCAGGGCTGTTAACAAACATTAGGGGCAGTGAGCTTGTGAGTTCAGAGAGGTCCTTTGTCCTGAGGAAGACAGAAAAGAGTGCCCGGCAGAGACCCCGGAGCCTTCAGTGCTTATTGGCTCTGGATCTTCATTCAGTCTCATGACGACAACAATTAGTGACTAAAGTATGTTAGAAGGAATACTTGACCTCTCTGACTTCTTGAAAAATAAACCGCAACTCTAGAACTACAGTCTTAATAATAAACACAGTTGCATTGGTAAATTTAATTGCTGTGCCATGCAGGCAAGATAATGAGAATGTTCTAGTTTATTTTAAGTCTAGGTAGTTTTCCCTTTGTTAGATGATCCTCTGTGGTTCGAACCCGTGGAAAGCAGCGGCCCGCGCTGGTTTGGCAGCGCTCTGCCACCTGCTGGTTAGCATTCAGTGCTGGCGACTCCTTCAAGCAGGGAGTTTGCCATCAACAGTATTTGCTTTTTTATGTGTTTAACACTATATTAAGCAACTTCACTGTCAAAGCAATTCCCTTTAGCTTTAGTAGCAGCCACTCTCACAAGCTCTTCAATCCCACCCCCATCTTCACGCAGTATTCCCAGGGCACGGAGTCACTGACACTTCGGTGATCGCTTAGTGTTTTTCAGACACCAGGGTTGTGCTCACAGACAGTTTCAAGTTCTAAATAACTGCTCTTAGAATCGTGGACTTGTAAGGCAAGCAAAGACCTTCAAGATCCTCTTCTAATGGAGGAGATCCTCTCGGAGCCAAGGCTGATTTTGCAGAGCTGGACAGCGGCCTGGCCATAGGTACACAGGCATTGCGAGTGCTTCCAACCTGACGCACACGGTGAATGCACAAAAGAGTCGGCCTCTGCCCTTAAGAAGAGAGACACACAGCTAAGCGTCTATAATCCAACGTGATCAATGCTACGGTAGAAAGTGCCATGGGCATCAAAGGGAAAGTATCTTCTTCTGGATTTTAGCAGAGAAAGTTCATAGAGAAAGTTCTCCCTACTCTGACTTCTCTTTCCGGCTTTAAAAAAAAAAAAAGCTCATTTCTGAAGAAGATGAGCTGAGTTTGTAGTCTTGTGTTCTAGGTGGAAGACTTTAATAGGTCACACTTTTCCTTTTCAAAGTATAAATGCACTAAACTGACCAAGAATTTTTATATTCATTTCTCATCTATAGAGGCAACGGTTTTGAGCTATGATGGGAGTATGTTTATGAAAATCCAGCTCCCCGTGGTAATGCACACAGAGGCCGAGGATGTGTCCTTACGGTTTCGATCCCAGCGTGCGTATGGCATTCTCATGGCAACCACCTCTAGGGACTCAGCTGACACCCTCCGCCTGGAGCTGGACGCAGGGCGTGTGAAACTGACGGTCAATCTAGGTAACAACTCACCTTCCCCCATTGAACTAACACCTTTCACTTTTTGTTCAGTTCTGCCTGCAAACATTTACCAAGTAGCCTGTTTGCCATGGAAACTGAAAACACTTAATGGTCTCATTTCCATCATTTAAATTAATTTAGGTTTTTGGGGCATCTTTTTATTATTTTATTGTTGTTGTTGTTGTTTGTTTAACATAATTTTACTGTTTTGTGATTTCTACCACTGAGGGTTCTTAAAAGGGAAGCCATATGTATCAATGAGGTTAATTGAAAATATAAATTATTAGCCTTACAGATGCCTCAAACTGACTTTCCTATTGTCATATTTACTGGCATTCCGATATCTTTTCAGACACTTTTACTGAGCTAACGTGTGCGCCAAGTACCAAATATCTACTTTGTGATCTAGATCAACAGTGTTGTTGTTTTTTTTATTCCTTGGGCTTCTCCTTTCAAGTTGCCTCCCTGGTAGTCCATCTTTTCTGTTTGGAAATACTGTGTGGTGATACTTTGCTATCAAACAACAATCCACAACCCTTCAATGCCCAAAGTCTGCGGCCCTCAGCAAACAGCCACGAGAACACTAGACACACAGGCTCTTCGGCAGAACAATAATGCTTTCCTGCTTAAGTACAGCATCAGGAGAGAGTCACTACAGTAAAACCTCAACCACCCAGATGGAGCATGGGAGAAGGCCAGGCCGAAGAAAGACAATGTCTGAATTACAGACTTAGCAAAAATTAAACAGTTTTGTTTTCAATTGCATTCAAAACACAAATTAATAGATGAAAAAATTCTATTAAGGAAAGGTCTTAAAGGCTGGTTTTAATGGGTGGATAAGAATGACCCATAATTAGCACATTGTTTCGTGCAAGTTGTGCCATCAAAGTATACAAAGTACTTGGAATCAGTTTTCTTCCTAAACTTGGCCTTTCACAACTTGTTGGTCTGTTTAATGTTTTTTTTTCCCAAGTGATCTATGGAATGAAGCATTATAAATAATCTACCCAATAATTTTTAATATTATCGTTACCTCCAAGAGGAGTACAAATTAATGAGGTTTTACTGTATTTCCTGGAAGTGATAAACACACATAAAATTAATAAACAGAAAAAAATGAATAAACAGGGAAAGAAAATTTTAAAGCTATGTATATTTACCAAATAAAGAGTAGTAAATGTGATGAGGTAAGGCATTTATAGAAACCCCACCTACATTTTCTAACTGTGCTGGGCAGAATGACAGCTCATAAAACATAAAATTGTTTTACAAATAGCTTATTGCATACAATTACATTCCATTAATATTAGTTAAATTAAGTTATATAACAAGAGTTTTTTTTTTTTTAAAGATTACTGAAGAATACACAACACTCATTTATTGTTCTGTTAGAGTTCCCCCTAGTGACAATGATAGGTTACTACAGCCAATCAAAATAAATTGCCTAATTGCAGTCCAGGGACTTGCCAGCCAAAGTGGAAACACTCATGGGGATTTTACAACAGCAAAGCATTCTGTGGAAAGAGCTGTGTAGATGCTGGTCCTTGGCTGTTTGCAACCACTTTTCTGATGCGGTTGACGACACATGACAAACTCAGCTATATGGAAACAGAATCTAGGTTCCTATTTTTCGTGTTCCCCAAAGGCATTAAATACTACAACCAAAATCAACAAATATTTACCTAAACATAAAATAAACATAAAACATCCCACATAGTTCTTTGACGATAACCCTCATAATCACAGCCTGTGTTATTCAGCTCATTAGTCTTTTTATTCTTAGGGAATCTGCTTTTATATAAGAAGCAAGTATAGGAAAAGGAGAATCAACAGCATGCTAACCATGACACTTCCTGAATCCAGATAGCATCATTAGCTCCTAAGAGAGGCATAGGCTGGTATGTTCTGAAGAATGACACTACTCTGCCGCCAATAGAGTGGCTAAAAGAAACATACAGTGTTTCTTGCCTCCTGTGACCAATACAAGGCACGGAATCCAGCCAACATCGGGCTCTTACCTATTGGCCCAAGCAAAAACAAAACAAAACATTAGGGTGAGATGAGAATAATTTCAATGTGCTCTCCATTGACCACCGTAGTTCTGAAGGATTCTGTTGGCCTTTGTGGGATAGTAGATTTTGGAGGTCCAAGATGTCTGAGCTTAGCTGGGCTTGCACGGGTACCCCATTGTGACGGAGCACTTTTTAGTTATGCTGAGACAATGACATGTTCTTTCACAGATGGGGAGAAAGTTGCAGCCAGTCTAAGCCAAGCATCTTTGACAGTTAACAATTCCTTATTTCACTTAGATTTGTCACCATGTAGCTTTGTTTGAATTGGCCATTTTTAAACCTTCTGATATTGTTTCCAACGGTCAAGTTTTATAACAATGAATCTGGGTTCTAGAAATATGTAAAGTTATGGAGTGGCCATATTTGCATGTGTCTGTCCCCGGAAGGGTGGACTGTGATTTTATTGGATGTCTGCAGCTATTACCTTGAAGGATAAATTTTCATTTTTCATCTATTCTTCCCCATCTAGATTGTATCAGGATTAACTGTAATTCCAGTAAGTGCCTATTCAAAATTTTTAAAATGTTATTCCTCCATTATGATGTAAGCTAGTCAAGAAAAAAAAAAGAGTGAGCAAGAGAAAGGCATTTATAAAACTCATGAATTCATTTCTGAAGTATACCAGTCCATCATCTGGGTTGTAAAAATTCATTTTGAAATCTGTCCAGTTGAAGACTTAACCTCTGCAGTTCCTACCTCCCAGTGGCGGAGGAGTAACAAATATATTTTAACATAAGGTACAAATGCCTCTGTAAACCTTCGGATAAGTCAAGTAGTATTTGTATTTTACCAGATCTTAGACTCCAGTAGCTCTCTTCGGGACCAAATCTGGAGAAAATACTGTTTCCTTCACTTACTGTTTTTATATCTTAACTCAGATACAGAAAAAACATATAATTCCTTTCCTGTTGAGAGTTAGTATTAAATCCTTCTAAATTCAAACATTTTACATAGAATCTGGTTTTCTAAGTTATATATATATACAGAAAATGACTTGTCTAAAGAATTTTTTCTTGTTCATAGAGTATTTACATGATGAATTTTTACATCCTAATCATATTTCTGCAAAAATAACTAAAACCTTTCAGATCTGTGACATGCATGCCAAATGACGAGTCAGAAAGATGCATGGACTGAGTTTTATTGGATTGCAGACTAGAGAACCTGAAAGGACATAAGGACTGTGATTTTATTTTGAGTTGTACCCTTATCTTAAAAGTAAATTTATTTTATTTCTTTACATAAATATTTAGATTTTTCTTTTCCAGGTTTTGCTGACCACATTAAAGGAATCTCCTCCCATGCTAACAGAGTTGTTAGCTATTTAAATAAAATGGTTCAAACAGGCTTTCTAATCTCTTCTTATCATAATCAGTAAAAAATTTGACCTATATCCTTGGAAAATGCTGAATGTGGGTTGATGGCATCTACCCCCTAAACCATTGACTGTATTTCCAAGTGTCAGTAATCCATCCTCAGGAACAAATGGTCTTCAACTTACAAAATGAGATGCTTTATCTAGTGAAATACATACAGTTTCAAATACTGTACTTCTTACACCTCAGATTTGTCTTCTAATATTTTAATGTTTATTTAAAAGTAGCAAAAAGTGGGTCTTTTCAATCATAGTAATAAAAAGGTAACTGAAGCATAACTTCAGAAAAAGTAAATTAATAAACTATTATGTAAAGTAGTGAAAATCATCTCAAACATAATAGCTCCTGGATAATCTGCCGAACTCTCACACGAGTGGAATCTTCCAGGTATTACACCATCTCCTCTCAAACCCCATCTCTTCCCTTTCCCACTTTCAGAAAAGGGGCACAGACTTTGCAGATGTAATACTGCAGTCCAGTTTGCCCTCAGCTCCGGGGTATGGACGCAGGCAAAGTGGCGATGCACACAGTACCCTCCACACCAGATGTGTGCCTCATGCAGTGATAGGTGTAGATCCTTCCTGAATCTCAGAAAATCCACGTGAGAAAAATGTCTTCTTAGATGTCTGCTTTATGTGGTCTCACAATAAAACATGGATTTTTAAATTTACAAAATGTAACTATGTAAACTCTAGTATTCAATGGGGATTAACCCAACAAAATGGACTTCTGTGTTCTCCAGCTACATAAATTAATTTTTGAAATGTATTTGTAGTCTAACTACTGGACACCTTCATTTGGCTTATAAGAGTCTGATATGAAGCATAGTCGTTTATTTTCCTCTGGATGTTACAGAGAATAATATCTTTAAGGACAAAAAGTGTGGCTTGTTAGTGGAATTCTTTCCCTTTTAAGGAGTGTGTGTCACATTCAAAGTACTTGAATGAGATGAATGACTGTGCTTTTGGCGCACGTCTTGGCCAGGACTGCAAATGCCTTAACTTGACAGCAGTTCCTGGAAAGAGTCTTCAGTGATCAGGTAACATGGCACTTCCTTTGCCTTTGTTTTATTTGGGGAGTCCTGGGCAGGTTTAGCAAGAACCTCAAGTTTTGTCAAGAATTCATCTTATTACTCAACTTTGGGGAGAGGGAGGAAATTCTATATCTAATAATGCAAATCTAACTCACAGTGATTAAATAAGCAGAGATTTCCGCCTGTAGTGCATCCCCCTACCCCCACCCCCAAAAATGTCTGTATTGCAGTAGAACTTCTAGGTTAATGAAAACTGATTCATTACATTTATGACCTTTGCATCATAAATTTGTATGAAACTGGGATGAATGTACCTTTATTAAATCACCACCATATACCACCCCCATCTCTATAATTTATACCATACCTAATATATCAACTGAATTGTGAGATTAATATGAAATAGCTTAATTGATGTCTTTTAAGAATATTTCCAGTGGAAATATAAAAACTAAAAGATAAAAATTATCTTGCATTCAGAATTAATATCAAACTTTAATTGATAAGTTTTAATGAAAACCTTCCCAAATTTCTCTATACTTTCTCAGAATTGCTCTGTTGCCTATAGTGGTGACATCCTTCCTCATCTCCACCCTACCCCCACCGAGCCCCCCAGTTTACAGCAGATGTTACTTGATCTGCAAAAGAAATGATACATAGTATCAGACTGTTTAATCTTTGCTATTGAAGAATAGGTAGTAGGTGAAAGGGGGAAGAAGTTCTGGCTGTATGTATTAAGACCTGTGAGACAATAAGAGATGGCGGGTATGTTTCTTTTTCAGCCATTCCTGTGCCTGTAGTTTAGATGCAACGATAGAATCTTCCATGGACAGGCTAAGGCACAGCCCTTTGTTAAGGTTCTTTAGAGAAAGGGTAGATTTTAATCCCAAAGACCAGCTCTGTCAGATTCTTTGTTGTCAAGATTTCCCTCCTAATAGGAAAAGTTGTCAAGAATTTTTAAATGTTTTCATTTAAAAATCAAAAGCTTATTTTTCATGTGTGAAGCAGGTATTTAAAAACAAACAAACAAACAAACAAAAAACCATCTCTAGGCATAGTGGTCATTTCACTGTCAAAACACATACTTTGATCTTTCAGATTACAAACCGAATTTCTCTCCACACAACCCCAGACCAATCTCAATTCTTTGATGCCCATTAGCTTATCTCATAGCTAGAATATATTTGTTATCTGCAAACTGGAATTAGATTAAGGTCAGTGTTTTCGGATTTGTGGTCTGGGAGGGGAGCAGAGAGGTGAGTTATCTAGGGTTCTCCATTCTCCTCTGTCCAGGATAAGAATAAAGGGATACTCAGATTGTTTTTGCTTCCATAATCAACTCCAATATTGAGAACAACAGTCTGCCATAATAAAGTCAATTTATATGTAAATTGCTAAAAGAACTACCATCTTTTAATGTAGATAATTTCTTCCCTGGACAGTGAAGGGTATGTCAATAAAGGTAGATAGAAAAGGACTACAAGTAAAGTCACATGCTTTTAACATAAAGAGGAAAAATTACTTGAATTAACAAGAAAAGACATGTGGTAGACTATTTTGCATAAAATCTTTGTTCTAGAACACAAACTGTTTATTCATAAATTATTACCAAGTAAATCCAAGTCAGAGTGAATAGTACTTTGTGACTAACACATGGTTATTCGCATGAAAAGGTGAGTGTTTGATAGTCTGTTGCCTACTTCATAACAGTAATTGCTTTAAGAATTCCTTTAAAGAATATAAACAATGCAAAAAAAAATGTTCTACTCCTTGTAAAATTTTTTCAAATGCATTA
Source organism: Molossus molossus (assembly GCF_014108415.1). NCBI lineage: Eukaryota > Metazoa > Chordata > Mammalia > Chiroptera > Molossidae > Molossus > Molossus molossus. Next base: position 35,253,811 of record NW_023425350.1, on the reverse strand, counting down.
TAAATAGGATCTGTACTAACCATTGGTCTTATTCTGCATTCTTTCTGTCTGCCAAAGTACATAGGCTGATGTCTTGGTCACTCTGAGATAGCATGACCAAGACAGTCTCAGTATGATGCCCCAAATTTCCCAACACTAAACCTAAAGTCATTAGGCTGTGTTTATTTATTTATTTATTTTTTTCTGAAAATTTGGGCTTTATAGTGGTATATTGCATGCTTCATTATAGTTCGAATTTTTTTCTCTCTCTTCTTCTAGTAACTTTTAAAGTTGTTAGTGCTATAATCTTTGAAGGTTTAAATATAATGAAAATTTGAAAACTAAACTTGCTCCTATCAACTATAGGTGAGTCCTAATTGTCCTATAAATAACAACTTTAAGTATGTAGTGGCTGCAAGGTTTTGTTTCATTAGTGTTTTTTTTGTCTGTTTGTTTGTTTTGTCTTTTCAAGTCAATAACAATTTACAGAATGTACTTATTGTCCACCAGAAGGCATGCAGCCACCTCTGCATCCGTATGAAAATGAATTTTAATAAACTTATGGTCTCGAATGCTTGTTTGCATTGTTTTGGTTTCTTTATGCCTTTACATGTGTCTCTTTTTCTGCTCTCCTGCCCTTCTTCCGACCACGATTTCCTCTTCCTACTTCTGCATTTCCAGTGCTGTTTGCTCCTGTTCTCTTCCCCCCTGTTTTCTTACAAGAATAAAAACTCTCTGGATTTGAAAAAAAATATTTTATTTGGCTGACCTTTCAACTATTTTTTGGCCTGTTACAGAAAATGGTTTATCTGAGATGCAGAGACAATAAAATTGCAGATGACATTAATGTGGACAGTGTCAAGGGTTGACATTCAACTCCTTTGATTTTCAGTTCTGTGTCTAAGTATTGGAGGAGAAAGGAATCTAAGGCCAAGTACTTAACCTCACTTCTGACTTGCATGTCATGAAGAAACACCCTGAGTAGTACGTTTTTGGGAAATGTACTATGATGAATGTCTGGAGTGGATAATAATATCTTCGTATTATCATTTTATTACCAGAATGGAAGAATCAACTGTATATTAGGTATCACCAATTTCCTATGTAGATAAAAATGAAAAGCAATAAAAGATGTCAAAGTGTCAACCAGTGGCACTTAAGCCATATTAGATTGCTTGGATCAGGCTGCCCCTTGGCAGGCTACTTAAAAAGATATGAGGAAATTTCTGGGGGCCGGCCCTTGTTACCATGAAGCAAATGTTCAGCTCAGGACAGCTGCCTAGTACCTACGAGCAGAGAATTGCAAAAGGGGGCCTTCTTCCTCGGCCCCCACACAGCTGTCCATCACTTGGTCTGTCGGCTTCCATCACTCACTGCCTCTCAGTACTGGTGCAGTTTATCTACCTAGGGTATGAGCTGCTTTGTTTTGTTTCTTTGTTATTGTCTTCTTTGTGTTTGTTTTTAAGCTGAAAGTCTATATTAAGAAAAGGAGATGGCAGTTTGTAAGTGATTGTTTTTAGCAAAAATCTAAGAGAAATTGCATATAGAATATAGAGACCATAGATTTCTGGTGAAAAACAGCTAAAACAGGCAAAAGAGAGTTGGCACATAATGAGTCCTTAGAAAAATATCAAAATTGGAGTAAAATTTGAGGGAAGCCCATTTGGATTATCCACATTTTAAATTTATGAGCTTTATAAAGAAACGTACAGTTTTTCCTTACATCTTTAAGTGACTACATAGATTGGGCAGATCGTAACTTGAAGGCTTGATAAGTAGAAGGCTTGGGTCTATTTTAGTGAATAATCGATCTGTTCATTGCATATATGCAAATATAAAATGCTGCAGTGTTTTAGAAGATTACTCTTTTGTGCAGGTCAACAATTCATCTCAAAATCAGACTTAATTATTAATTATTCATGAAAGCATTTCCTTATTGCTGTTGCAAAATGCTGTGCTCATGGTAATGCAAGATCCCAGACTAGTGTTGACCCAGTTCATCCAATTCTTTCTCGTTGTTGAAAGTTGGCCTTATAACAGTGGCCTAGATAGAGAGTGTCAGACAAACCTAGAATGTTTCAGAAGAAGATTCTGAACTTGTTATTCCCTTGGTTTCTGTGAAAAGGAATGTCTCTTTTACACAATCTGATGTCATCAAACGTAACAGACCTAAAAGACCACAGCCTGTTGGTCAGGTGTTTTTGTCTGTTTTTTTTTAGAAAAAGCGGGTTTCTAAACCTCCACAACTGTACTTCATAGCCTTGAGTTTCTTTTTTCTTCTGTGTTTGTTTATTCATTGGTAGGGAGGTAGCACTGCTGATAGCTTCTACTTGTTCATGTCTTCTGCTTGCTCCTGGTGTCTCCTACTTCATGATTTCTGTTCACTGCTTTTCCTGTGCTATCTTTTGGCTTTTTGCTTCTCCTGTACTAACTATTGGCTCTGTATATGTTATGTATTCAGTCTCCCCTAGACAGAGGATCTAGTGGATTCATTACTTATCCTTGTTCAATTGGGCAGAGATTTCAAATCATGTCACCTAAACTATTGATCAGATTTTAGCTTTGGGGGCTGAGAACCTCCGGTGACCCAAGCAGCTCTAATTAGAGCAGATACTTCCCTCAAGGGGATGTGGGAACAGCAGGCTTCCCACACAAACACCTTTTCTCTAGGTTGTCTGATTAAAAAATGTTTTTACTTTAACTGTAACATAATCATATGGATTACAATTTTGTTCAACATGACGATGGCTAACGTATGATATCTAAGTCAAGTGGGCAAGTCTCTTTCAATCAGGGGCAAAATGCAGGGGATCATCAAAGAACTTGGAAGTTGAAATGTTCAGTGTGCTCAGAGCTCTTCCCTATTTCTTTCACTTGTTACCAATGGGAGCAAAGAGCAAGATGGAAAGGAAGTGCAATATGAAAACTGTTTCCCCTAAAGGTAAAGTAAGAGATTCTAAGAGTATTTAAATTACTGTTCTTTTTACTGTACTTGGATTATCTGTTGTTTGTTCTTTGAATTCCTTGTTCATATAATTGTAAGAATTCTTCATCCTGACCTGACTCTTCCCAGATGATCACTCTATAGATTTGACATGTTTTATGCATAGTACTATTGAAATAAATTTCAAAATGAGTTGTGTTTTTCTATAGATGCTTATTATAATCAAATTTGCTTTGGAAATATAGTATTTAAGGTAAAAGTTATAAATTATCTTTTTTAAAATTTGCATATGCAGAATGTACATAGCCCATGAAATTTACAAATTAAGTTGTCAGATACATGGAAAAATCAGCTGATTTTGGAAATCAGGGAATTTCCAATGTAAATAAATGTGTACTACTTGGAACTCTGAAGAATTCTGAAATCTTTACATTTTACTAGGTGCAAAGGAGATAATTTATGCATTTGAAAACTAAAACCAAATTATTATAGAACTAACACATTAGAATGGCATGACTAAAATGCTGGTATAGATTTTTCATGCATTATGAAAGCGTCCAGTAAAAGAAAATTAAAAATATATATATTTAAGAAGTTGTGCAAATATTCCCTTAGAATACACACATATTCACTTAGTAGTGTTGAAATAGGGAGGCAAAAAAGGAGGTAGAACATGATAATGATTCAATAAGGTGAAAAATAATAAAAATAGCAATAATGGTCACATAAGAATTCTGAAAGTGACATTGTACATGATGAGATTCCTGAAGTGTTTTAATTGATCATTTATAAATTTAATTTTTTTTCTGAAGATTTAGTTCAATAAATTAGCTGAGAGGCTTTACCGTCAAATGTAATATTTTGGTAACTGATCAATTATTTAAACTCCTACACTAAGTAGATTAGTTTAGCCAATAAGCAGTGAAGGAATAATTATTTCCTTTTTTAAAAAAGTTTTTTTTCTTTATTGATCTTAAAGAGAGGAAGGGAGAGGGAGAGAGAGAGATAGAAACATCAGTGAGAGAGAATATCGATTGGCCATCTCTTGCATGACCCCCCACTGAGGATTTGGCTCACAACCTGGGCATGTGCCCTGACCAGGAATCAAACCGGCAGCCTCTTGGTGCATGGATCGACACTCAACCAGTGAGCCACACTGGTTGGGCTATTTCCTATTTGTCATTATCAATGATGAAATTGATAAGGAGCCTCAGTAACAAAATTGCTTTTCTACAATGTTTCTTTAAAATATTTATAGAACTTGATGATGAGATCTGGGGTAATTTTTAACTTATTTTGTTCATCATCTGTACATTTTAAATTTTCTTCAATAACTTTTTCATCTATTTAAAATAAACTATCAAACGTGAATAAAGGGAAATGCTCTGTTAAAATTTGGTTGTAACCAATCCCACCATTATTTAGGACAGCCTAGGTCTGCACTACATTAGCTATTTGTACTATGGTATGTACATTTTAAATGACATTTAAACTGAAGACTAAATTTCCCACTAAGTTTGACCTACAAAATAGTCAGATGAGTCTGTTTTAAAGCAACATTTGGCTCCTAATTAGAATAATATTCATTATTTGGATGCTAAAGGAAACAGAAAATATACAAAAGTAGCTACCATTTCAGTCCTTGCAGAAAAAAATTATTAATATTTTAAATGTTCTTATAACATAGTGCTTTGCATATTACACACTTAATACATAACACATTCTACTTTATGTGTTTCTTTTAACATGCAGGGTCATGGTGTGCAAATATTTTGCAACATGGGCTTTTATTTTAGCAACCTGTTGTAAGCATATGTCAAACATATGACTATGACATGTAGTATTTTAAAATCGAATCTATTGTTTAGCTCAGATTTTTATACCAAAATGGTATAAGGTGGGTCCATGTCACTGAGCCAGTTGAGTAATGATAAAATAGGGAGGAAGCATATATGTACAAAAGTAAGCTCTATCATGATGCATCAGTGATCTCAGAAAAGTCAAATGGAAACTGTCTGGAAGTATCTGGAATCAAGATCTTAAGAAATAAACCAGAGTGGAATATTCATAAATGAAAAGATACTTCTCAGTGTGTGGGTGTAGGTTATCATCATTGACTCTTGGCCACTAAGTGGAAGTCTAACATTTTACCATAGGAAGGCCAACCAAGGACAAGCATACAGACATCACTTATTATTTTAGCAGTTAGTAGACACCCTCAAAGGAACCTCCAAGCACTAGCTCCTCAGATTAACCAAGTTAATTTGGCATAAGATTTAATTGCTAAAAGCCATTGATATAGCACCTTTGTAGAATACTTTCTGGATAGTAAAGCAAGCCATTCCTTTCAGAAAACCTTGATTCAAAGACAACTTCATACAAAGAAGTGATCCCATTATTTTTCTAATTACTAAAATAAATGACCAAAAAGAATAGCACTCAGGTTAGTGACTAAGCCTGATAAATAAACTAATGATTAAAGAACGACAACAGTTTAGTTAGCACTATCTGTTATTACAATATTAAAATTCAAAATAAAGAAGGTTTCATTGCTTGGAAATTTTTTTATCATTCTAATTTTTACATAATGGATGCATAAATTATCATGTCTTATTTGTTCATAGCCTTTTCTGGGTCAGTCACTAGTGAAGAAAAGGAAAAGAATCAAAACAAATGAGATGCTACAGTTCAGTCATTCTAAGGAAAAAATATTCCTTATCAAATAGAATGTGTTTTCTTAAAAAGAATAGGTTCATAATGTTTACAACAAAAACTGAGAAACAGATTACATTTTTAAGCACTAGAATGATTTCTTAGCCGAAAAAAAAAAAAAAAAAAAAAAGAGAGGAAGGGAACAAATAAACCTAACAAAGCCAGAAACTTAGATTTGTTTTATTTTCGAATATGCTTGTTCTTGGAGAAGATTTGTACAAGAATGCCTGAAAAATATTGAGGGGCAGCTGAATTTTTGCAGATTTAATCTTCCATTTAATGATATTCAGATGTATGTTCACTAACAAAGATGTGATAAATAAAACACAGGTAAAGTCATTGTTTCTTGAGTTATGCAAAAATATACGTTCTACTTGGCCTTTCATAATAAGAAAATCTATAACAATTAGAGTCATGTATTCATATGATAAATGATATTTCATTAACTAATCTTAGCACTTGTGACTGTAATCATAGCTTTGTTTATGGAATATCAGAGAGAATATTTGTCAGCTTCCAAATGCTCAGAGCCCATGTGCTCTTTCTTTCTCCATTCAGATACTTTGGCGTTGTGTATCGTGTAAGACATGCATAAATAAGTATCAATATAAATCAATACAATTTTTTTCTTTTCAAGTTACTCTAACATTGAATATGTTTTCAGCTTACAATGATTCCATCAAAGCACATTGACTGTTCAGTACGTCATCTTATACCGACAAACTATCCTATTATGTGATAAGCATTTCTTGGAAATGAACTATTTTTCCTTAAAATAAAGTCACAGTCCAAATTTTTCCTTTCATTTATATTAGGTTTATTTTATTATGCTTCTTCTTAAACTTGCCAGTTGAGCTAGATTAGATTTAGAGAGAGCTGTTTTAAAACATTCTTGTAGCAATATATTTATATAACTGGTGTTCATTTTTACTGTGTTGTAAATATAATTATGTTCTTAAAAGGTAACATATTTCTTAAAATGTTTGTTTTTCACATTTAAAATTATTTACATCAGAGAAATTTATCCTGGCTTGTCATAAATGGGTACAATCAATGTCAAAGCTATAGAGGCTAAATAATTCTTAGTTGCAGATTTAAACGTTGTTTATTTATTTGCCTAGAGCGATGATATTTTGCCAGCTACGGAACAGGAGGTGACGCAGCTACATACACTGAAGTTTATTTTGTAGATAAAAGAATAGGGTTGGTGTGAATTCAGAAAACGGCAGAGGAGTCTCCGTGAGGTGTTTCTTGCAGCTCTCCAAGGTCAAACCGTTTTGGAGGCAAGATCCATGTTTTCTTATAATTAAATCCTCATTGAGTCTTGGAACCTCCAGTTACTAAACCAGCTACTTCCTTTGCATTTGCAAGTTCCTGACTGCTGGCCTTATGTCATTTTGCTCTCCTAGGTTAAATGTATAAATTTAATAAATATTTGCTGAAGGGCTATTATGTTCAAGGCACTGAACTGTAGGGCATAGGATAATTCCTCTGAATTTTTAAACTCACTGAAAGGAAGAGAATGATGACAATATAATACTGATAGTAATAGTTATTATTATCATTACTGTGATTGAAGGCTTACCATATTCCAGGCATTGCTTTAAGTGATTAAAATGCATGAAATTTATTTTGTAAAATATTTCTATGTTTAGCTCATTTTGCAGATAAGAATACTTGAGACACAGAGCACTTAGCATACCCAAGGTCACATAGCTAGAAACTTGAGAAAACTGGATAAAAACCCAGACAGTCTATGAGTCCAGAACACAAGCAGTGGACCAACATATACAAAACCCAAGGAAGATTTAAACAAGGGTCCAACCCAAACAAACACAGTGCAATTAATTGGCATAAAACTCCTTTATTTCTCCATTGGATTTTAAAAGGTTATCAAATGTCTTTTTCCTGTTGCTAGTTTTCATTTTTGAAAACCAAACATCTCCAAACCTCATGTCTTGACTTTATATTATTTGCTCAAACTGCTTTTTAATTGGGGAGGGGCATTTCTGGTGTTTCTTAGTATAAAGAAAGTTGTCCTTAGGACTCTGTTAATGTCTCTTTTCTTGTACAGAAAAGCCGAATAGCTCTTTCTAAAGCCATTCCGAATAGTTCTCAAGGATGTCTCCACAGCTGACTTGAGGAGTGCTGAGGCCGGCTAGAGAAGAAGAGGGAGGAGGTACATGGCTGGCCAGGTCGGTCAGCTTCAGGGTTGTTAGGGTGATTGGCACTAGGCCCAGCCAGTAGGACCCCTCTGAGACAGCTTCCCTGATATCCCAGAGGCCTCGTTGGTAGACAGTAGCGTAGACAATATGAGGAAGGTCTCAGCTGTACCTCTTACGTGGATAAATGAAGTGTTTTGCCTCCAGCCCTGTCTGCACATTCTTGAATAGAGTGCTAATTAAAGGACACTTTAAAAATAAATAGCCCTGGCCGGTTTGGCTCAGCAATTAGAGCATCAGCCTGCAGACCAGAGAGTCCTGGGTTTGGTTCCCACTAAGGGCACATACCTGTACCTCAGTTGCACTTTGTCCCCAGCCTCAGTTGAGGTTGTGTGGGTGACAACCAGTAGATGTGTCTTTCTCACTCCGATGTTTCTCTCTCTCTTTTCCTCCCTCTCTCCCTCCCGCTCTATCTGAATATGAATGCAAAAATGTATCCTTATCCTCCGGTAAGGATAAATAAATAAATAAATAAATAAATAAATAAATAAATAAACACACAGTGTATAACCCTAATCAGGGCTGGCTTCACCAGCATGCAACTTGTCCGGTCACCCAGGACCCTGTGCTTAGAGGGGCCTGTGCTGGATGAATGTCTACTGTCACTGTCCTGAAATCCTGTCTTTCATTTCACACTGGGCTCTCAGATTATTTAGTCTGTCCTTCCCCTAGAAGATTAGTGACCAGAAAATAAGAATCTGAAAGTGCTATTTACATGTATCTCATTTTAATTTGTAATTAAATGTGAGAAGTAAAAACAAAAGAATTTTGTTCTCAATCCATTATCTAGAATTTAAGATAAAATAGAAACATTTAATGAAAAGTTACTCCCCTTTTCTTCTTTTTTTTTTTTAAGTACAGGTCATATTTATTTATTTTTTTTTCAAATTTTTTTCGTTATTGATTTTAGAGAAAGAGGAAGGAAGAGGGAGAGAGAGATAGAAACATTGATGAGAGAGAACATTGATTGGCCGCCTCCTGCATGCCCCCACTTGGGATCTGGCCCACAACCTGACTGGGAATCGAACCAGCGACCTCTTGGTGCATGGGTCGATGCTCAACCATGGAGCTGCAGCAGCCAGGCAAGGCCATATTATTTTTTAAAGTAATCGCTTTAAAACCAGAAACTAATGGCAGACTGCTGGTGTTACAATCACAGCCCGAGAAACACGTCCTCTTGCCATTCACAGGTAGGAAATGCTGCTGCCAGGAGCCCCCACTCAGGCCTCATGCTGGGGTGGCTTTTGCTTCTGTTTCTCCAGGCTTTCTTCTCTCCGTCATCGTCACAGTGACAGGCTTGTTCCCAGCTGCCCAGGGGAGGCTGCTGTCCTCAAAATCAACTGTCAGGTAAAACTCGTTAGGACCTGGACAAGTGGATACAGATAAACCCAATTTTATACACACACACTCAAGTATCATTCATTTTAATAAAGGCCATGATTCTAAATTTGTAGAACAGGAAAGGTACTAGATTTTAGAAGTGGAAGGACTTTGCAATTGGCTTATGCCATTTAAAACCTTGTTAAATTGCTTCTAGTTTTTGTTGCTGTTGTCGTTTTACTGATAGGAAAATGCAGACTAAGCCTAGGAAAAGAATTAGAGTAAGTGAGCATCATTAAGGGTTAGACTAAGTGAGCATCATTAAGGTTATGCTATATTTAATGGCAACATTGAATCTAAAACTCAGGTCTCATAAGTTCTTGGATATTTTTTTCATTATTTGTTTTTTTATACAGAGCGTAAAAGTTTATGAGAAAGGAAACTTAAATTGTCTGTTTATTTATGTATATCTTACAGGGGCCTGGAAACCACAGCCCACAGCCTACCTGCCTGTTTAAATAAGTAGTTTTATTGTAAAAGACACACCCATTTGTTTACAGATAGTCTATGGCCACTGAAACGTGTAACTCAATTACTGGATGCTATAGGCAGTTAAATGATCTAAAAGATTGAACAGTCATGTATAAATATAGAATTAATTTATATGTATAAGGCAATGCTGGTTTTTAAAAAATTTTTTTTTCTTTATTGATTTTTGAGAGAGAGGAAAGAAGAGAGAGAGATAGAAACATTGATGAGAGAGAACATCGATTGGCCACCTCCTGCATGCCCCACACTGAGGATTTGGCCCACACCTCTGCATGTGCCCAGGCCGGGAATTGAACTGGCGATCTCTTGATGCATGGGTCAACGCTCAACCACTGAGCAATGTGGGCTGGGCTGATTTGTTTTTTTTAATGTATAGCATAACTATGCAAACTTTAGGATCCACTTTCACGTGATGCTCATCTTTAACCCAGGTAACTATGGTTGAAAAGACACAACCTGTTCTTAATAAAATGGAGAGAGTAGATGGATCATTTTTAGAAGTCAAATTAAATGGATCCTGACCTGTCTGTCATCGGTGCATTATAACAAGTCATAGGTTTGCAGAAGCACCCATCAAAATCCTCATGCTTAACAATGGTTAATTTAGAGCAAGCATATTAACCACTCACATAACTAGGTAGTTATAAAGTAGAAATTACTTACATGTGATGTTTAAGGCAGTGAAAGGGAAGCTCAGAGCCAGCTGATTTTAACTCTACTAAGAGATAAGGTACTTGATACAAATGGTCCCTTTCTGTATTTAGCATCTTTAAAATGTAGCAGTAGAAGGAGGTAGCTGAAAGGTGTGTACTGAGCTTCAGCTTTATGACTCACAATCTGTTTTAAAAACCAAAAGATAATCAGTATGGGTTTGATTTTCTCAAACCACATCCATCTTTCAGATCTAGAAACAGTTGTCATTTTGGTCTCCCTAGATATCTTTGATCACATTGCTTCATAGATTTCTTAGCTTTGTTTTATTCTTCTCTATTTCTCTCTGCTACTTTTTATCCACATTCAAAACCAGGATAAGTGTTATTAGGACATTTGCACACAAGGCTTTCTTCCTAAAAGGATCCAAAGTTAGTATTATATGCTGCTGTTAAATGTAAATTTGGTTCCCAATATACATATGTGTATATAAATAAAATTGGTCCCAAAATATGGAAAAGAATTAACACTTGCAAACAAAGATGAAATCATAAATAAAGGTTGGTTTAATCTTGTTGGAGATGTACATATATCAACTGACGTTCCATGGAGTTATCTGTAAAAGAGACAGTTTGATTATTTGTACATCCCTTGGAAGATAATCGTTTTTCTGTTAAATAAATTCACTTATTGATTTATGCTCAATATTTTTAAATAGAATTTAAACTGATTAACTAAAGTGATTTAAATAATTGGGGAGGAAAGCCAATATGCAAAAAATATTTTTTAAAGAAAAGAAAAGAATTTATTTGCTAAAATTATGTGCACATCCCAAATCTTGGTTCCCTAGTGGACAGAAATAAGGCAAGGCAATCTGTTCTATAACTCACATGATATGAGAGGAACTGATCTATAAAATCTTCATGAGAGTCTATGAATTTGGATCTTGTAATTAAGGGCATGTTGAGAATGAAGCCTACAGGGCTGATAATGCAGACGAAAAATTGTTGCTTTAAATACCTCTGGACCTTGTTATACATAATAGATGATGTTCTAGTAAAATAATTTTTAATTCATAAACTATAAAGATTGTTTTGTAAATCAAATCTAATTTTAAAAGCAAAGGGTTACTTGCAAAGGATATTTTAAAAAGCCTTTGCTGCAGTTTTCTGATAAAATCATCCCTTTCCAAAGAGAGAAATGAGCCCCCCTGGAGGATTCTGTGAAGTCCACGGTTTTGGGGTGATGCCTGGGGGGCCCAGTCAGCCTGCTTCTTTAACAGCAGGGCAACTCCCCCTTTATATTCCATATGCAGGATTAAGGGGGGGGGGATTCTCCTGCTTTAAAAAGAATAATAAAACCACTGACCTCCTTCAGCTCCTGGATTTTCAGATTATACAACTATTTGTCTGAGTAAAGGAAACCTGGAGATGCTCTGGCCGAGTCTGCAGCACTGCCCAGCCCAACCCAATTATTTGAACAGAGGAGAGAATAATTCACCACAGCTAAGAGAAAGAGTTTCTTAAAGATGATGTCATTATTTCAGGACACAACCTTCTGACCAGCGATTTTGTTTTATAAGTGGACTTGTCCATAAAGCAGGGAATATCCTTGTCCACAGAATGGTGCATTTCCTGCCCATCTGGTCATTTATTATTTGGTACTATACTCTATGAGGGTTGCGAACAGGACAAAAATAGAGTTCTTCCCCTTAAAATTTGACTATATAAACTAATAAACACATTTTTTAGAATATTTCAATATTGTGGTACTGGTTTCATTTGAGTTTAGTAATAGGTCTAGATTAATGCTCCTTAAAATTCTCTCTGCTCTCTGCCTACCCATGGCAAAACAAAAATGAATTAACAATAGTAAAAATAATAATAGTAAACATTGTATAATGAATTAACAATAGTAAAAATGATAATAGTAAACATTGTATAAAATTAGAGAACTTCACATTAAAATTGTACTCTTTCATGTAGCCACAATGTGGAAAAATAGTACAGAGCAGTTCTGGTCCTTCCAAGAATGAACAAATTTAAAATTCACTATAGGAGAGTATATGCTATTATCAAGTATCTTTATTTTAGAAATAAAAATATAAGAAACAGGGGAGATAAATGACATACTTAAGGTGACATAATTAGTCGATGACAGAAGGGGACAAAATCCAATTTTCACCACCATCTCCTCCCACAGTGAAAATGGAGATGAAAAGTAATTAGCAAGTGTGGTTGCTAATCTGGCCAAAAACAGCTCCCATTTTTAAGTGTTTCTCTTTATGGTTAAATTCATGCGTTGTGAAAGTAGATTTCAAAGAAGAATTTGTTTGGCTGTCTATCTCCATTCCCTGCCATGCTTAAGATGGTGTCATCTCCAACCCCTCTTAGAGTAAAATCTTAGAGCCACCTGGAATTCATTAAAGGGTAAGTATTAATAGGGCAATGAACTTGAACTAGATCGAGGAAACCTGAAATTTTTATTGTCTGCCTCTATCGGTATTTAATAGATGTTCGTTACAGAGTCACCAGAAAATCCAGTGAATATTACTGACTAGAGAATAGTTATACCATTCCTTAAACTTTTGAAGAGACTGTTAACGAAGCCCTGTTTATTCTTGCTTGGTTTTCACCTTTGATGCAGTTCAAATAGCGGTCACGAACCAAACCATTGACTCAGATCTTGATGTTCTTTGAAAAGTTCACTTTAGTTCAGTTACTATAACAGGCAGAATAATATTTTAAAGTTCATCAGATTGACAGTCTGAAGACCTGGACTCTACAGTTAAATAGTCGTGAACACAGGAACATCATCGACCCACTTTGGATCTGGGGTTCTTTGTTTGTAGATGGTTCAGTGACTTTCTATACCTCTCATGCCCCTTCTGATTCTAAAATGTTTTAAAATAGCCACATTGTACTTTTACTACCTGCATAACATTGTGGAGTTTGTGAAAAGGACCCTGCAATGGAGACAGAAGATCTTAAGATCAATCATAATTTCACTCCTTACTGCTTCTGAGACTTACACTAATATACTTAACTTTCTAAATCTGCTTTTTCAACTAAAAAATGGGTAAACAGTACTTCTGTGGCTTAAATAATGGATTATAGTTAGAATCAAGTGTAAAATTACACATAACTTGAAACTCCCTACAAAGCACAAGGACTGATTGCCTTTAAAATAGAAACCATATTATGAACTTTCACTACAATTTTTGAAATATTGCTCACCGTCTCAGTCAGCTTAGGCTGCTGTAACAGCATACCATGCCCTGGGTGGCTTAAATCACAGATGTTTATTTTTTATAGTTCTAGAGCAGTGATTCTCAACCTGTGGGTCGCGACCCCTTTGGGGGTTGAACAACCCTTTCACAGGGGTCACCTAAGACATAACAGTAGCAAAATTACAGTTATGAAGTAGCAACGAAAATAATTTTATGGTTGGGGGTCACGACAACATGAGGAACTGTATTAAAGGGTTGCAGCATTAGGAAGGTTGAGAACCACTGTTCTAGAAGCTGATAAGTCCAACATCAAAATGATAGCAGGTTTGGTTGTTGGCGAGGGTTCATCCTGGCTTGCAGGTGGCCACCTTCTTTTTGTACCCTCACGTGTTGGAGAGAAAGAACTCCCAATGACTCTTTCTCTTCTTATAAGGGCACTAATTTCATCATGGGGGCTCCACTCTCATGACCTCATTAAACCTAATTGCCTCAAAAAGGCCCCACCCCCTAATACCTTCACAGTAGGATTCGTGCTTCAACATATGAACATTTGGTCCATAACACTCACATTAATTCTGGGAGAAAGATATTACTACCAACGAGATATATTTTGATATCCCCAAAGAAAATAAATCTAAAAAGGAATTCAGATTATTAGTGGCTTGAGTGAGTGACCTTATTTTTGCCTTTCAAATCTTGACAAGAGGACAAATGACTCTCAAACTCAAAATTTCAATAGTTAAGCAGCTTTCTTGACTAATTCTGTGTGTTTTAAATATCCAGGAATGTGAGATCTCAGAGGCACTGTGAAGATTAGCTAGACCATCTTCTTGGTTTATAAGTGAGGGAGTTAAGACCACCAGAAATGGAATCTTTTAGCAAATTGCTGATTGTGAGTGGATCATGCTCCAAATTAATGGCCCTCCCTCTATATCATACCATTATTACCAGGCATTTCAGTATTCCTTGCTAGAGAGGTAGAGTATTGTTAGGGTTGTTCTTCCACCATGATTTATACAGAGGGTATGTAACATTCCCATCATTGTGGTCATTCTGTAGAGCAGCTGGAAGTCATAACAAGGAGCAGATTTTCTTCCCCCTTCATTCAGATGTGAGGAAACTAAACATTTAAGTTGCTAGGCAAAGGTCACATAGCTGGGAGGCAGAATAACTCGGTAAGTATGCAGGCTTTGACTAGATCGGACTGGGATGGAACCCTTTTCTATCACGTTGTAGCTGTGTGACCTTGGGACAAGTAGTTTTAGTGTCCTAGGCCTTCAATTCCACATCTGTAAAATGATAACAATCTAAAGATGGTCAAGTGCCTGGAACATAATAAGCATTACCCAGTTCCCAACGTTCTCAGTAGCAAACCAGGGACTAGCAAACACAGTCCTTACCTCCTTGTTCAGTGCACTCTTTAATACACTTCAGGTTACAGAGAGAACATTGTTTTGAACTGAGAATATTAAGTGCATTTTTAAAAGCCTTGTCTTCCAAAATCAATCTTTTCAGATTTTTTAATAATGCAAGAAAAGAGCTTGAAGTTGGCCCACAGAGATTTTTATGAACCAAAGGGTTATTTTTAATTGGATTTTGTGCCTGTTGTGATGGAAATAGTTGTTTCATAGGTTAAGCATTATGACTTTACTGCAAAATCAAGCCCAGAATGGGGTATAATGATGACATCACTCTTATTCTTCTTTTTCTTGACAAAACACTTTTAAAATGAAGAGAATGGGAATAAAGCCGCATCAAAATCACCCAGTTCTAAGGGTGGGTGGGGGAAGATCCCCCCTATAAAAATAGCTTTAAAATGATATATTCTCTATCCAAAGATCAAAACTAAGAATGACCCCCGCTGTCAGTAGGATAATAAGATTCTGTAGTTATTAAACACTTCTTTCTTCACTATTAAAACCAGAAATAGTGTCTTTGATCCTGGAACTTGCTTTCAACATTTGATCTCAAAGCATTTTTTCAGTTGCTGAACTAACAGGCTTCCTCTAGTTACTTAGTGATAAATCTCTTATAACTGTCTGTCTAAAAAAGCTTTTATTCATGCATCCGGATTAATTTAATTTTTCTAAACAATAAGAGGTGATTTCTAGTCTTCATGATGGCCCTGTTTAAAGACACAGGCAGTTCATTTCTGCAAAATGTAGCTTATGTCACTGGCTTGCTTTCAGTTCCAGAGAAACCCCAACCAAGGAATACAGGACTTGTGTTCGGTGACACCCTAAGAGAGAAATCGGGGAGCTGGGTGGATGGATAGTCTGTAGTGCTAAAAGCAAACAATGAATGCTTTCTCATCGGACTTCTTACTAAGGTTTCTTCTACGTGGTTCCTTTGTTTATTTTTTCTCTTTTATTCTCTCTCCTGTTCACTGGCACTTAATATGTGCTGCATGGACATTGATTGGTTTTGCTGATAGAATTTAGCTGAAGAAATTGTGAGGCAAATCCCGGTCCTGAATCAAATGGAAGTCACTAAACTCAACGAAGTCATGTATTCCATTACTGTCATGTACTAGTAAATATCATTACTTAAAAAACTGAAATCCATCCCCAAATAGTGTATCTTTAAAAACATTTCATTATTTCATTATTTTCTCAGTGAATCATAATGTGAGATTAGTAGATATGCTTATTTTTCTATCAAATTTTTCTAGTTATACTAAAAGCTATTTCTTCTTGCTTTGTGTTTAAGTGGAAGAGTGACATTTGTCTACTTTGTCTTTTCAATAATTTCCACAAAACAACTTTCTGAGATAATCTGTTCTAAACCAATTTAAATTTTATTTACAGAATTTAAACTGTCATAGATCCACTGGCATTTACTTTCTTGGTTACATTTCTTGCCCTCTTCTGGTTTTAACCTAGGAATCCCTGCCCTCTACAGCTGTTTAATGTCACTTTTATTCCTTCCCACTCAATATTTGGCCCCTTTTTGGCTGTGACTTATATTTTCTTTATTTTCTTAGAGTCAGTGCTTTTTAAAAAAAAATCCTCACCTGAGGATATTTTTCCATTTATTTTCAGATAGAGTGAGAGGGAGAGAGAGAGAGAAGGAGAGAGACACTGATTGGTTGCCTCACACACGCCCCCACCAGGGCCAGGGACCAAACCACAACCCAGGTATGTTCTCTGGACCGGATTTGAACCCACAGCTCTTTGGTTTGCAGGCCAATGCTCTAACTGCTGAGCCAAACTGGCCAGGGTGAGTCAGTACCTATAACTACACTCATTTCCTGCCCCTCCACTAGACTTAGGTTTTAGACACATTTCATAAATTTAAGAACTTGGTGAACATTGGAGGTGCATGAGGTCAGAGTGAAGAGCAGCCCTCACACAATGTAGTGCCCAGAGCAGCTTTCTCTCCAGAGGCTAATTCAGCCAGTGGCCACTCACTGACGGTGGTTGGCTAATGACCTGTGGTCAGATCTCTCCCCGAGCTCAGAGGTTACACGACTGCTAATAGCTACTGCATTAACAAGAAAGTGATAACTGTAAAAATCAGAGAACTCCTTAGGGGGGAAAAAACATGTGTAAATGTGGGAGACGTCCCAATGCTGTATTGACTGTGCCTATTTATGACACCAGGTTAATTCACTTGTCTTAGATCAATGCATAATGTTGAAGATTCTTCTTAAAATGTCACACCAGAATGTCTGTTAACTTGCCATTTTCCTTGCTTGCTATGACTCTAAAGAGCTTGAAAATTGATCCAGCCAGTCTGTTTTCTCTCCTCTTCTCTCCTCTCCTCTCCTCTTCCTCTCCTCTCCTCTCCTCTCCTCTCCTCTTCAGTCTCCTCTCCTCTTCTCTTCTCTTCTCTTCTCTTCTCTTCTCTTCTCTTCTCTTCTCTTCTCTTCTCTTCTCTTCTCTTCTCTTCTCTTCTCTTCTCTTCTCTTCTCTTCTCTTCTCTTCTCTTCTCTCTCCTTTCTCTCATTTCTTTTTCTCTTCTCTCTCCTCCTAATCTCTCACTTTCCCCCTGTCTTTGCCTCTTTCTCTCACTCTCTGTGAGGTTCGTTTGCTTGACTGATTCTGAGCGTTCATAATGACTGTTTGGCATATTCTACAGGCAAAGGTCCCGAGACCCTTTTTGCCGGCTATAACCTCAATGATAACGAATGGCACACAGTGCGTGTGGTTCGTCGAGGAAAAAGTTTAAAGTTAACAGTGGATGACCAACAGGCCATGACAGGTAAACCCTGCTGTCCCCATCGCCCTCTCTTTTTTTGAAGCTTTATACTTCCCCATTTCTTGCAGGTGACTCTGGAAATCAAGTGCACAACTTGAAGCTGATACACAGTTCAATCTTGTCTATGTGTGATTTGTCTTTTGGTTTTTCTTCTCTTTTTAAATTTTAATTTATTGGGGTGACATTGTTTAATAAAATTATGTAGGTTTCAAGTGTGCATTCCTATAATATATGATCTGTATATTGCATTGTGTGCCCACCACCCAAAGTCAAATCATCTTCTGTCACCAAATACTTGACCCCCTTTACCCTCTCCTACTTCCCCACACCCCTTCCTTCTGGTAACCAACATACTGTGGTCTGTGTCTATGAGTCTCTGTTTTATAGTCTACATAGGATTGAAATCATGTGGCTCTTAGTTTTTTCAGACTTATTTAGCTTAATATGATATTCTCAAGGCCCACCCATGTCGCAAATGGCAGTATTTCATCTTTTCTTATGTCTGAGTACTGCTCCATTGTATATATGTCATATCATCTATATCCAATTATCTACTGAAGGGCATTTGAATTGTTTCCATATCTTGAACACTATGAATAATTCTGCAGTTATATCTTTGCAAATAAATGCTTTCAAACTTTTGGGGTAGATACACAGAATAGGGGTTGCTGGGTCATATGGTAACTCCATTCTTAATTTTTTGAGAAACCTCCATACTCTTTTCCATAGCTATACCAGTTTACGTTCCCTTTCTCCACAACTTCTCCAACACTTGTTATTACTTGTCTTGCTGATAATAGCCATTCTAACAGGTGTGAGGTGGTATCTCATTGTAGTTTTGATCTGCATTTCCCTAATAGCTAGTGAAGTTGAGCATCTTTTCATGTATCTGTTGTCATTTGTATGTCTCCTTGGGGAAGTGTCTGTTCAGAACCTCTGCCCATTTTTTAATTAGGTTGTTTATTTGCTTGATGTTGAGTTGTATGAGTTCTTTATGTATTTTGGATACTAACCCCTTATCAGAGCTGAAGTTTGCAAATATATTCTCTCACTTGGTTGGTTGCCTGTTTGTTTTGTTGGAAATTTGTTTTGCTCTGCAGAAGCTTTCTAGATTGATATAGTCCCATTCATTTATTTTTGTTTTTATGTCTCTTTGCCTTTGGGGTCAAATTCATAAAATCTTCTCCAAGACCAAGGTCCATAAGCTTAGTACCCATTTTTTTCAGCAAAATATTTACTTACTAAGGAGCATGTTAAATGTTTTACCACTCAGGGCAACAGTTTTTATATAGTGTTTTTGTCTGTTTAATAATTCACTAAGAAGTTATAATTATAAAATATTTCAATTTTGTGGCTTTGTAAATATCTTAGTGTCTCATAAAATATTGAAGTCATTGTTTGGACGCCAGTTACTTTGTTTCTCATATATTTTGGTGATGAACAGCAGAAAGTTACAGTTTTTACTTCTAGGTAAATTGATAAATATGCTGAAATTCAGTCAGGTGGATTGCTTTTTCCTCATAAGCTATAATAGGTCATCTTTGGCCATTAAATCCAGATGGTTAAACTCTACTATTAAGGATATTAAGTTTAATCCCTGATTTGTAGATTCCTAACTGAGATGAGCCATACAAAGATCCACCCCAGAGGCAAAGGGGACCCAGTAAAAGAGGAATGAGTGGGCCTTTACATTCTGCTGAAAATAACTTCAAAGCACAAGACCTGCTGGGACATTAGCTTTTTTCCCCTTCTTTAGGGAACATGTCCATGATAATTATTTTAGTACAAGGCAAAAACAGTCCTTGTGTAGTGGAAAAGTGTCTGTTTTACATTCATCCAAGGCAGGGTTGGGGTGGGGGTTCTCATAATCAGAGACCTGCTGAGTCCATCAGTGTGGAAATATGCGTATGAAATTTTAACTTTTGATACAATTATTCCTGAGTTCAAATGAAGCAAGCTGCCAACTCATAGATCGCTTCATATTTTATTTCATTAGTCCTTAGTGGCTTTTCAGGAATTTATTTTCTACATGTGGGTGCAACTTCACTTTGTTTCAGATCATGTGAAGAGCTTTAAAGGGACCAGTTCCTAGTCTGACACCACAAAAGTCTGGGGAGCACAGTAATTTTTTTTTCTTAAAATATCTTCAGAGGACTGTCATGCAGCTGGTCCATGGACTGACTTTGAGAAACCACTGCGATGAATGTGCCCTTTTATTCTCTGAGGACGAAAATCAACCAAAGAACCATGAGCAGAAACCTTTATTCAAAAACGCCAAGCATGAGAAGGCTCTGAAGGGGCTGAGCTTAGGGAAGGAAGGCCGGATTTTTGCAGAGCTTTGGCCAAAGTGTAAGCTGAAGTTCAGCTAGTTTTAGTCAAGGGCAGTTCCAGGAAGATGAATGAATTGTTTTTTGTAGATTAGCACCCATTGTTTGGACAATTTTGATTTTGTGAAGAGAGGTAGAAATCGGCAGTTAAGGCCTAAGTGGCTTATGTGTCTTTGAAGTGTCATTATCACCAGAACTGAAAAGAGAACCTAGGTGTGTTGTTGGCTAGATTGTTTGCCTTTGATTCGTGGTCCGTTAAGTCTTACCAAAAGGATAGTTTGCCAAGTTTGCACTTTGAACTGCAAGAACTCTGCTGTTCTTGATCTACATGGAGCAAAGGGTCTTTGCTGACTCCTGCAGCCGAAAGGCAGTGGCCTTGTCTCCTTAGTTTGT
Organism: Molossus molossus; assembly: GCF_014108415.1. Classification (NCBI taxonomy): domain Eukaryota; kingdom Metazoa; phylum Chordata; class Mammalia; order Chiroptera; family Molossidae; genus Molossus; species Molossus molossus. The sequence continues at coordinate 35,233,285 of NW_023425350.1, read as the reverse complement.
GTCACCTAATTCTGTCTGAATCCGTGGACCTCCCCAGAGGGCAGGAGGCTGGCACTCAGTAAATCCCATCCGCGTTTTCCTGGTCAGTGGTGAGCCCCTCATTGTCTGTTTCAGCCCTCAGATGCATTCTTCTCCCTTCTTTTCTCTTTCTGGAACACCTTGAAAATCACATCTTTGTGAGAGATTGGAAAAAATGTTGTCTTCCAGCAGCTTCCACTTTCTGCCAAGAAGAAGCCTTTGAGGCAAAGTGCTCCAAGGGACTTGGCCGGCTTTTAAGAATTGAAAGAAGAGCAAAATATAAACTAGCATTTCAGTGAATTAGCCTGCCATTTACTCTTTCTCAAAATTGCCAAGGCCTTAGCAGAAATCGGAGTCTACCCTCTGCTCTGTAGGAACTGAAGATTGTTTTTCAGTTAGGGGAGCAAACATGCTCTTTCCCAGAGTTATAAAGATGACATGGGAACACAAGCCAAGTCAACACTGACGTTTCACCTAAATTAGCCATTTTCCTCCCAGTATCCCCCTCCCCCCTCCACACACTCCTCTTCTCTTCCCCCAACTCCCAGCATCTTGCTGCTCAGAGTTAAGGACAATTTTTCTTTTTTTCTGCTGTGACTTACCGTCACTTGGTGAGTTTTCATCAGGGTGATTTATGGGATTACGTTTTGTCAAAGCTCTCATGAAAGCCAACAAGTCATAATTTAAAAAAAGTTGGCCTCAATTTATATCATTAGAAATGTTTCCAAAGACAGCAATAGAGACTTGCCAATGAGGCTTATGTTTAGGGTGGGCTCTTTTCAAACAGCCTAGTGGCCACTTGAAGCCACCTGTGAATCAGGAAACCAATGGGGATTTCTTATGAGATTTCACAAAAAGTCAGAAAGCACTGAACAAGAAAAATTTTAAAAAGGAAAGCACTAGAGATGCTCCATGCCAAATCCTACATCTGACCACATCTTTAAGCTACAGTTATAAAGATACACAGTTAAGTCAAGCATCGGTTGAACACAGGCCAGTCCATACTCAGACTGTTCTTGGAAAGTCTGCCCCTTGTCTGGGGTGATGAGGACAGCAGTTACCAGCAAAATAAAAAAAATAAATAAAAATAAATAAAAAAAGCCCAAAAAGAGAGATTTCTGAGCACTTGGATGAGAAAGGGATCTATAAAATATATGGGTCCCTAAGTGGAGAAACCTTAGGTTTCAACTCATCACTTAGTGTGTGAATTGCATGTTTTGTATGTGTGTTTATGTCAGTGTGTGTCTTCACTGTACAGTTCTCACCATCCATGCAGTCCCTCCAGCGTGGAAGCCGGGCATCATCATTTCCCTCCTTCCCATCATTCTGAACATCACTAGTAAATCCTACAGATTGCATTCGCATAATTACCTTATTCTGTTCTCTCTTTTTTATTTTTGCTGTAATCACGCTAGTCCAAACCATCTCCAATGTATTCCACCCACATCAGAGAGGTTAGACACACACACACACACACACACACACACACTCTGTCTTGCACACCCCGACTCTGTCTTGCACAGCCCGACTCATGGCTCCCACTTGCCTAAAACCCTCTGGCAGCTCCTGATATGATCCGGAGGCACCGTGGTACCTGAGCCCTGTCTCTCTTTCCCTCTGACGTGAACCGCGAGCCTCACTTACTCATGACACTGTAGCCACACTTTCCAGCTCCTTGACTCCTGAGAGCTGTTGTTTTATGTACCTCACCATTTCTCTTCTGTTCTTACCATGGCTTTCTCTTTTCTGAATCTTCCAAGTTTAAGTGAAATCTCAACTCAGGTATTTTGCCCATTTCATATTTTCCAACACAACAGCCTGTTCATCAAATCCCTAATGTTTTTTCTGAGTGTAGTCATGATACATTGGACTATTTCCTTACATCTCTTTGTCTGCCTTCTTCCAGTAGGCTGTGAGTTTTGTGAAAATCGGATCCATGTCTGTTCCTCCTACCACTTTTTTTTATTATCACCTGATGCATACCCATACCACACACCCAGTAACTCCAAATGAATTAACACCTCAACGTAAGGCTGGAGGCTTCTTTTGTTCTGCCAGCAGAAATTAACCCAACTCTGAGCAAGGCTGAACCTGAAGTAGCTGATCTTGCTGTCAGTTTCGGTAAAAAGACTTGATTTAGATGTTGAAAATTTATGCAAACACACCGTCCAGGTGGGTGTTTTCCTACCAGAAATGATCACCCATCTGCTCTAGCCCAGACCCTCCGGTCAGAGGCATTTTGCTAATCAAATTTTTCTTCCCACTAAATCTCTGGAAAAGATTTTGAAATGGTCAGAGCCTTAAAAATGCTTCTCCTTGAACATCAATTTTTATTATAATATATGTATACAAAAGTAGAGGTGACTACATTACTTATAGAGGATTAAACACTGGAATAAATTCTGAGGAAAGAGTTTTTAAAAGGCAGCAGTTAACGTTTTCTTAGTCAGTGGATAATGGCTTTGAGGTGCTAATCCTGTCTCTGGAGCGAGCCTGCCGCCGTTACTGTCAGCACAATTTATATATGCTTATTAAGGAGAGAATAGGCTCTTGAACATGGGCCATAATGATTTTTCTTGTAACTGGGCCATGGTTGTTGCTTCGCCACTGTTTTACTACCTTTTTATTATTTATGCTCTGCATATCCTATTCCTTTGAGAAATGAAGACAGGCCTTATGTGCAATTTTCATCACTGAACTTCTCCGTCCTAACAAAACGTGGTTCGCTAGCTCAGTACAGCTAAGAACTGGACAATCTGGGAGTAATATTTAATTTCAAGAATTAGAGAGATTTTTTTCCAGATATTTCTTTCCTATCGGTTGGTTCGTTAATGGAACTTTTAAGAAGAAACATGACAGTTTCAGGATTGGGTTGGGTTCACTGAGTTAAAACTCAGATTTTAATATTGTGAAAAAGATAAAAATCAGAACAAGGAGATAGAAAAGCCCAAGTGATTTTTAAGCTTTTTATATTTTTCATTCTACATGGCTTGCTAATTCAGTGTTACTGGTGTCTATGGAGCCTTATATTTAAAAATTATTAAAGGCTCATTTTATTTGCCACCAAAGAGAGGCTTTTCCACAGAGCAGTGTGAAGGTCACTGAACAAGAAGAACCAAAGAAGGAGAAAGAGATGATGTCATACTAGAAACCAGAACTGCTAAGAATTTAATTGTATTTTTTGCACCACATAGACAAGCAGGAGACCTAGTGGGGAGGAAGGAGGAGGTCAGACAATTATATACAGTGATATATATTTTTTTTGTTTAAAAAGAAAAAAAAGTTTGCAGAGAGGGTATTAGAACAGACCAATGATGAAAAAGAGAACACACCCAGGGTGACAGGACAGTTGTTATCAGGATCAAGAACTAGTAAACAGGTGTGAAAATTTAGTAGAGCCAAGTTCAGATTAGGGGAGAGATTTTTCACAACAGTGCAATTTGTAAGCATGGACGTCAATTAAGTATGCAGACAATTTTTCTTATGCAACAAGTACTGCCTTTTATATTTTGCTTACAAGGATTTCCTTAAAATGCCACCTAATATTTTACTATCTTGACCACAGACGTGGAAATCTGTCAAGCTGGTCGAAGGAGGCCCACACAGGTGGCCATCCAGCCTTCACACACCTGGGAAGAAGTGCAGTGAATTTTCTCAGGGCCTGATACTGGGCTTGGCTCTAATTAATATTTTCATTACTATCCTGGATGATGGGATAGGGTAAGCTTAATAAATTTTCCAGTTGCCAAATTGAGTAGTGAAGTTAGCACCTGGAAGAACTTGATTACAATTTTGAATGACCTTTTAGAGTTTCAGAAGTAGGTGAATGACAACTTAATTAAACAAGAACAGGATGCTGGGAGTGAATCTCTAGTAATGATAAAGTACTTCCTGTTGGGATTTAAAAAACAGGTTTATGTCTTTTAATTTAGTTTTTCGTCCACCCTGAAGATAGGGGCAGTTATCACTCTGGAGATAGAATGGCCCGAGGTTGGCTTTCAGTGGAGTGGACAGAGAATCTGGCTAGATGAAGAGAGAGCAGCTGGGTGGAAGGGTGAATCCCTTTATACATCTGCAAACGAGCTTCATACTCAGAAGTTTAAAGAAGATTATAACTTTGGTAATGAGGACTAATTTTACTGGTATTCTCAAAATTGGACATGCCTTGAATTGTGCTCAATTCAGTTATCCGAAACGTAAGTGCAGGGAAAACGGCATAGACTATGGAAACTATCAGCACAGAAAAAGGAAGGAGAAAGTGACACCCTTCACTTCAAACACAAGTTCATGGTCATTATAGGAAGAATGGTCAGCAGCTCTTCATTATTTTAATTGGTGGTAGGAAGATATACAGTCACTTTTTTTTTTTTTTAAGAACATTTCTTGTAAAGAAAAACATCACCATGAAGCTGAGATGTATCACTTTCTACTATGATGATTTAGGACAATCATTGCCTCTAAACCCTTCGCTGTCTTCCTTCCTTCCTTCCTTCCTTCCTTCCTTCCTTCCTTCCTTCCTTCCTTCCTCCCTCCCTCCCTCCCTCCCTCCCTCCCTCCCTTCCTCCCTTCTTCCCTCCCTCCCTCATCTTTTTACTCACTTCTTTTTATTTTCTCTTCCTCTCTCCCTCTTAACCTTTCTTTCTCCCTTTAGCCCTTTCTCTATCTTTCACTTCCCTTTATTTATTTTTTCTTCTACTTTTAAAAACCTCTGTCACTTTGGCTAATGAGAACAATTTCTGCTGAGACTAAAATTTTCACAGAGTAAAACTGACTTAAGAAAGTTGTGTTATGGAATATAGCCCTTTAACATCACTTCTGTGTTTTTACTACATGTGATTGCATATCAAGGAGGTATTGGGATTCTTGTGTCTTCAAAGGTGATGTTGTTACAAGTTGAAAGTACCTTCCAGATCCAGAGAATAATAAGGCATTGTCCTCCCATGTAGGGCAAATGGCAGGCGATCATACCCGGCTGGAGTTTCACAACATAGAGACTGGCATCATCACAGAACGGCGGTATCTGTCTTCTGTCCCCTCCAACTTCATTGGACACCTTCAGAGTCTGACCTTCAATGGAATGGCATACATTGACTTGTGCAAAAATGGTGACATAGATTACTGTGAGCTCAATGCCAGATTTGGCTTCCGGAACATCATAGCAGACCCTGTCACCTTCAAGACCAAATCCAGCTATGTTGCCTTAGCTACATTGCAAGCCTACACTTCTATGCATCTTTTCTTCCAGTTCAAGACAACATCCCTAGATGGACTAATTCTATATAACAGTGGGGATGGAAATGACTTTATTGTGGTTGAATTAGTTAAAGGGTAAGTATATGTCAGTCCAATGACAAATGAAACTTTTGGAAAATGTACCTTAATTTCCAAAAGTAGGCATTAAACAGAATCTATTGGCTTGCAAGGTCATGGGCAGGGGCAGATGGGGTGGAGGGGTATACATATAATATATTCATTTATATCACTTAAGTATCTTATAAATTAGTACGGGTGTTGTGCAGTCTTCTACATCTACATTTCCATGTATTTATCTGAGACATAAATAACACCAAGTTCTAACTATTTTATGCTCTACACTTCAAATGTGGATTGCCCCACCATCACTATGCACACTATACACCTGCGAAAGAATCTCTCCACATTTGTAGGCTAACCTGTGCTAAGTTCAACAGCTGATTCAAGGGCTCAGATTACTTCAGTTTCACAAAGTCCCGTTTAACTCAAGCTGAATTCTATGTCCAAGTTCCTTGAAGAATTTAGAAAGATATTTGTGAAATTTCCTTGAAACTGCGATAAAGGTTTCATGTAATTTGATTGATTTTAGTATTCATTCATTCAGTGAGCATCACTGCATATTTACAGTGGGCTTGGCACATGTGCCCATTTCGGATTCCACCCAACCCAAGGCGTGCATGTGCAGCCCGTGGGCCCCAGGGGATACAGGTGAACAGAGAACAGAGCACTGTGACGACCGTCCACGAGGCTTAGGAGAGTGTTTAGGGTAATTATGAAACCTGGGAGGCGGAGAGTGGATATTCGAGCTGAGACTTGAAGGATGAGAGCAGGTTTGCACAGAGAAGCAGACACGCGAGGCGAAGGGGAACGCAGTGCAGGAAGCTGAGGAGAATCGCCAGTGGGTGTGGGCAGCGGAGGAAGGGGGGGTGGTGAAAATGGGGACTGCGTAGTGAGAGAGAGCTATCTTCCAAAAGCAGAGGACAGACTCATTTTTTAAATTACTTTCATGATTCTTTATAGTGATGACAATTAGAATCCTCCTTACTGACCCAGAATAGTGCTTTTGGCCTCATGACTTCTAGCAACGATGGAATCACCTGAAAAAAAAAATTTGCCCATTTGTGATAGCGAGTGTGACTCCCACCAAAACTTAGAAAGTGATGGCGTTTCTCACCGTTCCTTTTTGCCCAGGTACTTACATTATGTGTTTGATTTGGGAAATGGTGCTAACCTCATCAAAGGGAGCTCAAACAAACCTCTCAATGACAATCAGTGGCACAATGTGATGATATCAAGGGACACCAGCAATCTCCACACTGTAAAGATTGACACGAAAATCACAACGCAGATCACCGCAGGAGCCAGGAACTTGGATCTCAAGAGTAAGTGCACAGGGTCAGAGCAGCTAATGTGAACCCCGGGGCCTCCACTCACTTGGCAGGTCTTCTACTATGTGTGTGTGTGTGTGTGCGCGCGCGCGCACGTGTGCGTGTGCGCACCTTCTAAAAAAACTGACTAGAATTTTATTTCCTGCACATAATTAATAATACAACACACAGCCTCTGTTCCGTCTTTAATGTGGCAGAAACATGCATTTTTAATAGCAGTTCAAAACACGCAACACCTAAGAATTGCATGCATGATTAAATTTTAAAGAGTGAGAAAAATGTAGTCTTCGTTTCGATATTATGAGGAAAAATAGACATTTGCAAGTTTCCTTAGTCACACAGTTTTCAATTGATGTGGAGTCAAGGTAAACAGATACCTCAGGACTTTCTTCAATAGCTTATTACATTTTTTTCCTTGGTGAGGTTTCCTCGATACTTAGAGACCCTCGGACTAACCAGGGTCTGAGCCTGGCTTATCCCTTTGGACCTCCGACCGTGAATCCTCCCACCACACGCACACCAGTGAGAATGTTTCTTTTACCAGCTTCTAAGAAAGTTTTAGCAGACATTCTCTTGCCTTATTGATACTTGATTTCTCCAGTGACCAATACAAATGCCTTAGAAAACATGTCATTAATAAGAGAAAATAACAGAGGTTTCCACCCGAGAGGGTTTTTGTGAATTACTAAGAACAGGTCTGTATATTCCATCACATGTAACACTACAACAAGCATTGGGCGAGGTATCATTAGCATTTTATTAAGCATTTAGGAAACCTGAGCTGGAAATAACTTGCCCATGGATAAAAATACGGCTATAGTTGAGCAAACACCTGCCTCCGGTTCTGACACACACCCCGTCCGTTGCTGCCTCTCCTCCCCTGATGCAGCCCCTGGTCCTGCAGGGATCCTCCTGGTCACTCATATGGCAAGAACTGTTCATTCACTGATGGGATCTTTCTCCTTGATTCACATAGAATTTACATGGGGCAGTTAGGGGACTGGACAGAGAAAATGCAACAGAAGCCTTTGTAGAGAAAAATCCTCTTGCAAAATAGGATAAAAGTGTTTCACTTTCTGAAATTGTAGAATTTATTTACAGTCCCAGCACTGTATTCACCCAATACCTAAAATGGGTGGTAATGACTGTCTCCCTTCTTTCAGAGTGAGCCTCTTGTTGACTTCAAAGGCATCTTGTTTATGCCCACAAATCTAATAGCTTAGCCCAGAGAGTAAAACGCAGTTCAAAGGAAATGCCGTTTAACAGGCGAAATCTTTTTCTCGTCTCTGACCGAAGTGGATGGGATGCGTTTTCTGCCCCTGATTTGTGGGTGCCCAGTGCTGCACAGAGGGATCAGATAGTAATTGTCAAGGGAAAGGGAGAGACGGACAGTCAGTGTGCTGGCCAGGCCAGCTACCAGCTTAAAGCAAAATGCTGTCCTGTCTGCATAAGGGGAGACCTCAGTAAGCGTCACCAGAAACTGGACACCATGTCGGGGACGCAAATGGCTGGAAAAGAGCAGTTCGCGGTTGGTCGAAGCACGTGCCCTGCACAGCCCTGCGCGTGGAGGGTACAGAGAAGCAGTGGGAGGTAGGTGGGCGTTACCTCGTCAGACAGTTAGGGCCCTGTCTCCGAGAAGTAAATATTTGCTCATTGGTCATTACACAGAGAAATGGGGGGTGGGTTTCGAGTATAAGGTTGTTTCTGTATAGGAAGGAACTTTTGCAAATCTAAGGAGTCCTCAGAACTGAATTTTATTCAAGCATTGAGCATTTATGACTCTGAAGATAAGAAAGGCTTTATCCATGATAAGAATTAAAAACTAGAACTATGAATTGAAAATAGCATATTATATAATGGGAAGATCATAGATATTAAAATTGGAGCGCGTTTGTGTTCAAACAAACAAACGATCAAAACATTTTAATTTGAGATGAATTTCCCAGGTGAATAAAGAGATTTCGTATTAATGGCTTTCACCTCTTGAAGTTGCTTGTGTTTACAGACGTATCAGACTGCCAAAAGTGAGAGCAAGTTCCTAAAATTAAAAATGAAAAGCCAAAGGTGTGGGCTCGTAAATAGGACGTGTGATCCAATGGCAGCAACAACCCCAAGGAGGCCCTCTTGCCATGTGTGTCATCGACTAGAGAGGGAGGTTGTGGGGCACGACATCTAGCTCCCATCACCCCGTGCGGCCGTGGCATTGGTCGGATGGCCAGTGTGTGCTGAGCACGTGCTCTGTGTTCATTCAGCAGGAGCACCGGTGGGAAGAGGGCGGCCGGGGCCTGTGATGACGAGCTTCCTCTCCCTTGGACAAGTCTGAGGTTAAGGCAGCATTTAAAGGACACAGAAGAACATGAGGCCGTGGAGTCACTTCAGGGCACTGAAATTAATCTGAGGGCAACAGGAAGACTTTCGGAAGAAGGGATGTTTAAGGGCTGTCTGAAGGATGACGTCCACTGGAATCGGGGGGCTTATTCACGTAGGACACCTGCTGTGTAAACCCTTCACTCTCCTGAGCAGCACTGAGTCTTTGCTGGTCATGTGGGAGTCAAACCTCCAAATGCAGGCAAAACGAAAGCTGATCTTTCTTGGTTGATGCTTTTATTTCATGCACTTTTTGCCTAAGAGCGGTAGCCTTTTAGGATTACAAGGAAATCATCAGATTTATTCTACACACTGCTTAACATCACTGCAATGATCTTTAGTTCTTCTCAAAGTGAGGTCAGCCACCTTAACCACATCATGTGGTGGGATTTACAAAATGCAGATTCATGAACCCCACCTCAGACAGACCGAGGCAGTAGTCACTTGACAGTGATGTGCAGGGACTAGCAGGTCTCTGTATTTTTAAGGAGCACTCACTAATCTAAACATTGTTTTTCAAAGTTCAAAAAACAAAAAATGCAATGTCTCTATTGAGGCCAAATTTAACTCGCTTTTAAAATTTCAGTACAAATTCTGGCTTTGCACACCCCCCCCCCACACACACACACACGCACACACTGAGTTTTACTTTTTACTTTTGTCTTATTTTATTTCACCAGTCCTGGGCTGAGGAGATATTGGATGCCTCGGGATTATTTCAAATATTTTTTTTTCTCAAGTTACCATCCCTTAAAAAGACACTAGAGGGCAGCATATGGTCACAAAACTTGCCATCTGGGATTCAGGAGGGGGAAAACCTCAGCAGACTCGTCTGGTGATAGGAAGCAGAATTTCTTTGTTTTCCGCCATCCCAGATCTTATTATAAAGTTAGCCTTTATAATAATGCATGATTTTGCCGGTGGCTCTGTTTTATTGGACAGAACGGACCTTACTGTAGAAATTTGAAAGCTAGGGGGCTTGTACCCATTCCCAACTTCGACTTCCATGGGGATGGTCAGAAACGGGCAGGCACTGAACGCTCTTTCTCTGGAAGAGAGAACTCCGTGCAGGTGACCTTGTTCAAATGACCTGTCATGACACTGCCGGGTTCTCAGGGGGTGCGTGTCTCTCCCTGCTGACACAGTTCTGCTTTCATCTGCATTTCCCAGCTGTTTGTGTTCCGTCCCCTCCGGCTATTGTGTACAAGCTGCAAGGTGCATTGAAAAGAACAGCACACATTTGCTCTCTGGGATGAATCCCTCGCACGGCCGTACACTCCTTGTGGGACTCCTGAGCCTGCCCGCTTCAAGGAGACCAGGCCTGTGGGATGCCTCCTTTTGGTCCTTCTCTTGTTCCATAGTTGGCCAATGTGTACGTTTGTATGTGATTGTATATGGGAAGGAGCTAATATTGATTGATTTCTTATTAAATGCCAAGTAGATTTAAATCAGGTTATTTTACTTAATCCTAGCCATTACCTGGGGATTTGAATCGAGGTCAGTCTTGTTCATTCATTAATCTAGTTCAAGAACAAAGATAGGGAGGAAGGATCATCTTTGGCCTCCGTCTTCCATGGGCATCTTTCTTTACAGCATTACTTGTTTAGCCTTCAGCAAATGGAGGATACTTTAGCTGGTGGGTGGGGTGGGGATTTCTAGGTGACTAGGATACAGTGCCCTCAGGTGGCCACTTGGCAAAACTACTTAAAAGTGAATCATTCATTTCTAGGCCACATCTAGGGGAGCGCAGGTAGACTCTGCCCTTTGTTCTTCCTCTCAGACTCCAGATTCCTTGCCCAGAAAGGCTTTGAGCAGCTCTCCCTCTGTCCCGTGCCCTCTCTCTTCCCTTCGTACCACCACCAGCTACTCATTCACTGTCCTGTTATCCCTCCTTAAATCCACCTTGAATGCAATCACCTGCTGTTGTTTATCATGCTACCACACCACTGTTTCCCTAAGGAGAGAGGGATCAACCAGGACTTTCCTTCCAAATGTATCCAGTCTCTAAGCAAAGATTGGAAGATAATGCAAGCGTGCCTCTGTCCGGGATGTAGTGTTTTCCCCCCAAATTGAAGACAAGAACCTCCACCAGCGCAAGGATTACAATTCGCTTGATTGCGGTGGTCTCGAACCGAACCCGCAGCGTCTCTGAGCTCTGCCTGTGGCATTCTTGCTTGTTTCATCGTGATCTCACACTAGTCCCTGTCCCTCAGGTACCTGTGCGCTCGGTCCTGAATGTAACACCTCTGCCCTGTGGTCTGCCCTTTAATGTTGCTATTTGATAAGTCATTGATCCAGATTCCACACCCAAGTCCTGATCATATTTAAATAAGCCCAGGCTTTGCCCATTCAGCCATATGACATCTGATGGTTCACTTGCTCAAATAAGAAACTAGAAGAACAGTCTGACTTTGAGCCCGGCCTGAGAGCAGGAGATGGCAAGCTCCCTCTGTCTGGTTGATTAGGGCTAGTGTTAGTAGACTGATTGATTGATTGATTGGTTGATTAATTTTTAGTTTGTAAGAGAAAGAGATTTACTCCCATTACTTCAGTTAATGGGAGATTACTTTAAGGACCCATTAGGAAGTAAGAAAGACGAATCGTTTCAGCGGCTGAACCATGAGGCCAGAGAGAGATACAAACTTTGTTCCAATAGTCATGCTGGCCTCTGGAGAGCGGCCCTCTTGGGTGTGGCCTCCCTTAGGCATACCCCCTGCTCCCCAAGTCAGTGCTGCCCGCCCACCAGCTTGCTGCTCTGCCCACCCCACTACGATCATGATCATGCCTCTCTCTACTCTGCTTTCTGCCTTCTTCTACTTCTGCCTTCTTCTGCCTCGTGGCTTCTACCCGTTGCTTCTGTCCCTGTGTGTTTCTACTTCTGCCCACTCTCTGGCTCACGACAAATTCCCCAGAAGACACGGTCTATGCAATCCCGTGAGCGGATCATCGAAAACACAACTTCTGGGGCGTTTACCCTGCTGCTGCTGGACAGACTCACCTCCTCCGGCCAAGCAGCTGTCAACACAGAGGCAGATTTGCATGGCGTGGAGCGCGACCTTGAAAGATGAGCTCTTGGGAAGGAGGCTGCTGCGGTTTCTCAGAAGGTAGCAGGATGTTGGGCGATTCGTATCATTAGAAAGGCCCTCTGGTGTAGCGCTGGAAAGTGAGGAGACGGGGGCTGGGGCTTCAAGCAGGAAAGTGGAGTTTTTGATGCACTTTAGAATCATTCCTTCGGCTTCGGCGTAGAGAGTGGGCTGAGGCTGTGGGGTGGGGGGCGGAGGGAGACCTCTTTGGAGGCAGTCATCTTGCGTGGAGCAGAGACAGTCAGGCTCTGAGCACATACAAGTCAGAGGACACTTGTTACTCCTGTCCCTGCACAAGACCGAGAGACAGAGATCTGAAACCTGTTTCTTGCCACCACCTGTTGAGTTCCCAGGCTTTGCAGAAATCAGTCTCAACGTATTATCTTTACTATAATTCCTTTGTCAGTTTGTTTCCCCCACCCCCACCCCAGTGAGAGAAATACGGGCTCCTGGAAATCTGAGTCCAGTGCTCAGACCTGGTGCCAGTTCACCAGGTCCCAGTGGGGCGGGTTAGATGAGCTGATCTCAAGGCTGCGGGGAGGGAAGTGCCTGCAGGTGCTCCCAGATGGGCTCTCTTTTCGGAAAGGGGAGAGAGAAACCTCAATGTGAGGAAGAAACACTGATCGGCTGCCTCCTGTACACCCCCGACTGGGGATCGAGCCTGAAAACCCAGGCACGTGCCCTGACCAGGAGTCGAACCGGGACCTCTCAGTCCGTGGGACCCCGCTCAATCCACTGGGCCACACCGGCCAGGCCAGAGCTGGGATCTTAAGGGTCAGGTGACTGCTCACGAGACCTTAGCCTCCTCATAGTCGAGTCTTCAGGGAGTACCCAGGGTGAGCCCAGGATGAGCCCAGGGTGAAGCTGGGCCGTCTTCCCAGGGGCTGAGCTTCTCGGTGGAGAGTTCTGCAGGTCAGAACCGTCTGGGAAGGCATAGCAGCGTCTCTCACTACACAACGTACATCTCAGAGTTTGCATGGTTCTTACAACTCCTTCTTCTCCTCCTTCTTCTCCTCCTCCTCCTCCTCCTCCTCCTCCTCCTCCTCCTTTTCTGAAGGGAGAATTAGACAAATGTCTTTGGGGTAGAAGACACACACGCCCATTCAGACGAATTTATGTAAAAAAGGCAGGGAGAGAGGCAGGTATAGAATCCAGGGCCCTGGACGTGTAAAAGCCGGTTCGGGAAGCTGCCAGCAGTGGGCCAGCCTCTCGCCGCTACCGGCCCCTCTCTCAGCTTCTCGGTGAGCACCCCCATTCTCCCGCGCTGCACCGGGCTTTCTGGGCTTTCAGTGTGTTCACAAACGTGGCCTCCCAGACCTCGCTGTCCACCCCCACCGTCCACATACCCGAGAGACATTCACTTGCATCTAGGAGTCCTGGTGCCAAATTCCTGGGAACGCAGACGTGGTTGGAACACACGTGGTCCCTTGGCCAGCCCGGGAAGGCATACCATCCCTGGGCGAAGTTCCAGTTCGAAGATATCTGGGTTTGTTTGAAGAAGTGTTTGGACAGGATACTTGGGGTAGGATGGAGACGTCCAAGGAGCCAAAGGTGATCTTGAAGCTGCGGTGCAGAGCCCAGGGGTTGCTCGTTCTGAGCGGCGGTGGGAGGTAGGGCCTTCCATCAGCAGGATGGGGGAAAACCAGGCCTGGCCTGGCCCCCGAGGTTCAGGTGACTAAACTCATGAGTGCTTGGGAGACCAAAACTGTGTTGTGGGTGGAGAGGTGAGAGACTGGCTGGAATTCACAGGAAACACGGCGGGAGGAGAACACTACATCTCTGTCTCTGTGGACCTGGTGGGAATCAAACCAGGCCCCTCCAGACTGTGAAGGCCGGAGAGGCCCCGGCAGACCTGGGTGAGGCTCCAGTGGTTGACTGTAGATCCCGGAGTAAGTATCACTGTTATTTTCAGGCAGTTGTACTGTTTAGCTTGGGTTTCATAATAATATGACTCCCACCCTCTTTCACTGTGACTCCAAGGAAAGCTAGCTTCTATCCCTGATCCTGCACAATTCCTCCTGCGCCAGGGGGTAAAAACTGGAGTAGGCTGGACAGTGGGGTGGGCTTAGTAGAAAGTCACCCCCACTGCTGTAGAGAGGCTCCCAAGCAGTTCTGCCCGGGGTTGCTCATGTAGGAAAGCAACCCCCCCTTTTAAATATTTTTCTTTTACTGTTTTGTGTGTTTTTTTAGAGAAAGAGGAAGGGAAAGAGAGATAGAAACATCGATGTGAGAGAGACACATCGATCAGCAGCCTTCTGCATGCCCCCTGCTGGGGACTGAGCCCACAACTCAGGCATGTGCCCTGACTGGGAATCGAACCAGGACCTCTCAGTCCATGGGACAGTGCTCCATCCACTGAGCCACACAGGCGGGGCGGAAAGCCCCCTTTTAATAACTCTGGGCCGCTGCTGGTCTATTGTTTTTTTTGTTTTTTTGTCACTGAGGTACTTCCAATGCTGCTGCAGGGGAACCGCATTAGGTCAATCAGGCGTTCTTGTTATTGCTTCATTAATGTGGTTTCCTAAGTCTGCTTTTAAATTGGGCCCTTGTTTGGCCTTGGCAATTAATTATTGTGGGTTTTCTTAATAATGCAAGAAACAATAAAGTGTTGTAATTAAGACACAGGCTTCGGGGTCAGACAGACTTGGCTGAAATAGTATCTCTATTTTACGTGTCTTTAGGCAAGGTAGGTCCATCACTATGATCTTCAGCATCTATCTTTACTAAGCACGAGCTAAGATTTATAGACATCCCCTCTTTAATTTTTCATGACAAACTGGTTGAGGTTGCTGGACTTAGGCCCACGATACAGATGATGCAAGGCTTTGGGAGGCTAAACATCTCACCTACCCAGTCATGTTAGTAATATTAAAGAGTAATAATTATTTTAACCATTTCTGAGGGCTTGTCACATCCCACGCACTGTTATAAATAGTGTGCACATGGGATCTCATTTAATTCTCACAGCGAGCCAAGAGATCAGCCAGTGTGCTCTTGGAGCTCAAGGGTTTATGAGCAGGGGGAACGCATAAGGCCCACCTGCCATGACAGGTGTTGGCAATATTCAGGCTTCATCCCCATAACGACCCTGGCACAGGACAGCCCATCTGGCATTGCCAGGTGTTTGGAGGCTGTGTATGAACATTCCTAGCCGGGCTGTACAGGGTGTTTTCTTCCCTCTCCTGCCCTTGCTGCCGACGCCCCACCCCCCCCCCACCCCCAGCCCCCAACACGCACACACTGTTTAGATGGCCCAGCACCGGTCTACTCTGGAATTCAGGGATTTCTAAAAGACTGTTTCAAGCACTTTAGGATCTTATTCTAATGTATTATATCTACAACGTTGGCATGTATAAATTTAACATGCATGATTCCATCCATTTTCGAGAAACCTGATGGTCTGTGACATAATTACTTGTACTTTTGCTCGGACCTGAGTTTGAACTATGCGCAGTGACAGTGATGTGCAACACTGAGTGTCTGTCTGCGGGACAGATTGTGTGGTCTGACCTTTACTTGTGCCCTCTATTCAGAGCTATAATGAACTGCCGTCATTATTGTCATCCTCGTCATAATTAACTCGATGAATAATGTCGTTTATTGAGCACCTGTAGGTCAGACACCATGCTAAGGGCTTACATATGATATTATTAAATAAGTATGGTGTTTGAATATCAACAAGCTACAGTATTATATTTTACCTCAAATCATCACTTTAAAGTATATTTTGTGGAGGTATTGGTAGCATATACTGGTTTAAGGAAATGTTTGGGCTCACTTTTAAGACAATTCTATAATCATTTTACATTATAAAACAACTTTAATTCAAAAATTAAAAATCAACAACTATACGATCCAGGCTACTAGTCGGAACCGGAATTTGGAAGCAGAGTCTGTTTCGGCCAGTTGCAGGCAGGACGGGGGCGTGTCCGCTGTGCCCCCCCCTGCCCCCTCCTGCCTGCGGTTGTCTTCCCGCAGCTTGTTGACTAGGGGCTTTGACTGCCGTCCAGACTCCTGGTCTGGCTGGTCCCTCAAGCTTACTCCTCCTTTCATGGTGCTCTCCTGGGTTCAGCCACGGTTCCTCTGCTGGGACCTCCTGCCCTTAAGCCCCGTGGCATGGTCATGCCTTCTGTTCTTCCACCAGCCTCATGCTTCTGGGGTCTGCTCTGCCCCCAGGCAGTCCTGCCTGGCTTGCTCCCCTTGCACAGGGAGCCCACCTCTGCCCAGGAGCATGTTCGTCATTGTTTACCCCACAGGCTCAGAGAGCCCTGGGAGGTGCAGCCCGTTCCCGATGCTTTCATTTTCATTCTGCTGTGCAAGGCTTTCTTCATACGCAGGCACTCGCCCGTATCCCCCAACCACAGGGAACAAAGCACGTTTTCCAGGAGACCTGGGAGCCTTCCCACTAAGCGTGGGGCTAGAATGCAGTCTACCTTCAGGGGCAGCAGTGAAAATGTATTGCATGGAAACACCTACCTACCCCAGAAAATGTTCTTACACATCGTTCTTTCCCATTTTTGACCCTTTTTATTGTTGTTTTGATGATGCTGTCCTTAATGTAACTGAGGGGCTCAAGGACTGGGAAAGAACCAGTATTTTATCATTTCCTTTGTAAATTTTGCACGTGGGTATCTCAGACTCACGGTATGTCATATTTGTTGTGTTGCCACTTCGGTGAGAACTTCAGTTCTGATATTCTGTGTCACAGGTGTGGTCTCTCAGTCTTTACGACGTTAGATGAGCGAGCTATCAGTGCTCACTCAAAGGCTGATTCGAAGACCAGGAAATGGAGACTCAAAGGCTGAGATGCCTAGAAGTAGAATGCGAACCCAAGCCTATAGAAGTATAAATACAACTATATATATTTTCCAACATATTAGAAGGGTTTTCTTGTGAGTATCTAGAGGGAAAGTTAGATAGTACTTATTTTAATCTTAGGGAAAATGTCATAAGGTAAAAAAAAAAAACACATTTCCTTCTCCATATACAGGGTGGGGTAAAAGTAGGTTTCCAGTTGTTCTTATGATAAATAATACAATAATTAATATATGATACAAGAAAAACTCTGTGTTTTGTGTACTCACAACTGTAAACTTACTCCCCCCCCCCCCAACATAACTTAGTTCTTCAAACTTCTGTATTGCTACAGTGTGTAGTGCTGACAATTTCACTTTTGGTAATTGCAAAAGAACTGGATATTTCTATTTTCACTTTCCCATTTCTATGTTTTGCATAGAGTCTATTGGTTCTATCTCCTTAGTCCTTAAGTCTTCCTCAAATACTACAGCCAAAAATTTCAATTGCTGAATGTCCTTAATACGTAGCCTATAGAACATTTACATTTATAGGTGCTTTAAAACAGTTCCAGGCAAATACAGTACTTGGTTGGATGATTGAAGGTTGGCCAGTCAGTCAATCATCAGCTGGTATCAGAGGACTATTTGCTAGTCCATTCAGTTGCTTAAGCGCTTCGTCTTCCCAGCCTTTAGGCCTCAGCGGTTCTCAACCTGTGGGTCACAACCCCTTTGGGGGTCGAACAACCCTTTCACAGGGGTCGCCTAAGACATAACAGTAGCAAAATTACAGCTATGAAGTAGCAACGAAAATAATTTTACGGTTGGGGTCACCAAAGCATGAGGAACTGTGTTAAAGGGTCGCGGCGTTAGGAAGGTGGAGAACCACTGCTGTAGGGAAAGCGGCCCACACCTCCCTGGCCCCCTTTTTGATCCTTGCCCTTAACTGTTTGCCTTTCTCCTAAAGAATAACTTAAATAGTGGAAAAACACAGTGTTTGCAGACAAGCCTTAGGGAATGACACTATTCCACGGGGACTCGATGACCTCATTGAGACTAGTTCCTCTTTCAGGCACAGAAAGAATTCCTTCTTTGAAAAAAAAAAATATATAGAATAGTTTAAGTACTTAAGAAATAACTGTTTTATTCAACTCCATGAAGGTCATAATATTTTAGAAGTTTTCTGTCAATGTCTGTAAAGTTTTGCATGTGCTTTGTACCTTATTGTTCTGTTCAGCTGTCTAGGAACCTTTGAGGGCTTTACCTTCTTTTATCCTGTGTATCTGAGCAGAAACAGGTGCCACTCTTTGGCCCGCATTACAGAGGCCGTTCTTAGGGAATAGCTGTTCTTTGTCCCTTCCCGTTCACCACTAGAGCTTCCCCGCCCAAAATAAATGTTCCTTTGTTTTGAAATAGAAAGAAATAAATTTTGGAGAAATAAGAAAAGCTAATTTGGAAAAGGGGAAAAAAGAAAAGAGCCAAATAGTTTTCTAGAACTATTCAAAATCTCAGGCAAGACAGAAGGTTTGCACAGATCCCCTTACTGGTTCCTTAGTTATAAATCTTTTTTAATTTCAGGAACAGTCCATTCTAATCTCCTGCACTTACTCTATTTCTGTCACAAAGATGGTTTTTAGTAAAAATGGGCGGTGTGGTGCAGCAGGAAAAGAGGGAGCCTGGGAGCCGGAGGCTTGGGCAGCAGTGTTATTCTCCTTGGCTGCTTAGGGCAGATAACTTACTTTTCAGAAGGGTGGTTGACTCATCTGTCTGGTTGGAATAATAATAATTTCCTGCCTATTGTGAACAGTTAGTATGAAGATCAAATGGAATAAGAAAGGGCAAAGGACCGTTCAAACCTAGGCACTGTACATATGCAAGGTGTAACACTATCTGCGAGATCGAGGACCTCTGTAAGCTGTGTACAGTCCCAGAGAGTGGAAAACGAAACACGAAATGGTGACAGAATTGTGTGCTGCCAAAGGATGTTAAGGTGTCTAAACTGGCTCTACTTGCATGGGGAGAAAGGAAAAAGACTGAAAAAATTTGAGCACCTGTTTAACCCAAAGGTAAATTTGCAAAGCTCTGAGATAAAATTAGCTGGACATGACTTTATATGCCTGAACTGCTCCTCCATCTACCACAGTGACACTGTCATCGTGGTTTTAAAGGAAGATGGATCACCACGTATACCTCCATAGCAATCTCATTTTATTATTTCCCATTCAACATGCCCACTAGCTTTCCCTCACAGTGTGTTGGCCAAACACACAAACGAAATCTGTCTTTATGTTGTGGGTTTTATAATCAGACTTTTAAAATAGTTCTCCTTCTTGGGCAATTTTATTTCAAAAATATCAGCTAGACAGAAATTTCCGAATATCGAACGCATTATTCTGTCCAGCCCAGAAATATAAGGTCAATATTAACTCCCAAAGGCTCTCTACAGGAAAACATTAAGGTCTGAACTCCAACCTGATTGCAGTCCCCCTACCTGTTCACACCAGATCTTAGGTTGGGCGAAGGATGCGTGCAGGTGCCCTGCTTATCTTGTTGTGGGAGGCCACTGAAAAGTAGCTGCCGTATCTAAACATCAAACTTGAGGCTTTTCAGAATTCTACCCACTTGTCAGAATTTCAATACCTAATATTTATGATTATGGAAGCAAATTGACTTTGTGAGATTACTCAGCATGCAGGTGTGTGCCTCATGGTCCCAGAAATCTGTGTTGATTTGCTTGGACTCCTCCTAACATTTATTACAGTTACTTTCCTCACCGACCACAGCGCTGCAACACATTCCTGTGTCTTGTAGCAGTGGCGCTCTACAAATAGGCCGCTTGCCACCTGGATACACAGTGTGCAAACCAATGTAGATTAATGAAAATTATCACAGTTGCAGGAGACCTGGACTTGGAATCAGACCCTGACATTTGTAGCCTTTAACCATAGTGTCTTCTGTGACAAGAGTTTATGATTAACTTTTACTTGTTTTGTCGCTCACCAGGCAAACACCAAATGAAACAGTACATGTGCATGTGCTTGGTCAAGTTTGAAGTACTACACCAATGCCAGGTATTACTGTAGTAATAAAGTTGGAGCTGTCTTTTCTGGCCTTGACCTTGGCAATTCATGACACTGATTGCCAAGGAGTCAAAGCAGGGAGGAGGTTCTATCTCACTCAGGGCTCTATACGCTTAAATTCAGTTGTCTCAGTGATCTTTGTGAAATCTAAAGTCTTTTTCAACAAAAACGATATGCTGTTGGATGGGGGAGCCCACGGGATCAGGAAGACCTGTGGTTAGCAAGGAATTAAGAGGTATATGTAGTAGACCAGAAGGACTCTGGTCCCAGGAGACCTTGAGTGGTGGGCCAAAGGCTAGGTGGAGAGAGACATCCGCAAACCCGTGGGCAGTACAGGTAAGGATGAACAGATTTGTTAGGGCGGATCACCAGGGTTTCGTGCAGGTAGCTTGGCTCTGTTCTATAGCCACACATGGTAAGCACGTGGCTTTCTGTATGCTAAAGTGACAGCGTAGAAGAGTCTGGAGAAATAATGTAAAGTGTCCATAGTGTGAACTGTACCTGTGGGGAGGCCACCTGAGTTAGGTCATATTTGAAGTTGGGGCAACACAGAGATTGACGGAATGGCCAGAGGCAGAATTGCAGTAGAGGCCCAGGATGGGCTGGAATTTAATTTCCCCCAAAGATGTTGGTACTTATTTTAACTGCAGAAAGAGACTCATGAAGAGGTTCTCATTTACCACACATTGGCACCATAAACTATTTCTGTACTTCTATCTTTGTCTGCCTCTCTCTACAAATAAATTCAATATATGCCAGTTAAGATTGGTCATGACTTACTCTATCAGAATGGAAAAAAAAGCACAAACAAAAAAAACCACTGCATTGAATTCTCTTAATAAACTGGATGGATTGGTTCAAGAAAGGGGTCAGTTGAAGAATAATTACACACAATAAACTTCATTAATTATTCCTCAAGAGGAGAGAACCAGGGAACCAGGGATAAATAAGAGTTGCATACCCATAAACACCTTCACTATGTCTTTATTATTTAAGCAATTTTTTATTGAATGCAACCAGCTAATTTATCCATTTATTTAATGAGTGAGCAAGTAATTGCTGAGTACCTACTAAGTGAAAATGAGAAAATAGAGATGCCTAGCTCATAATAAATTCTTTAGGGATTTATAGAGTAATACGAAGATAAGACAGCCCCACAAAGAACTAAGAAAGAAATGGTAATTCTCAGAATAGAGGTTCAAAAGTTATGGGGATTCAAAGGTCATCCTTGCTTATGAATAGGGAAACAAATACATTAACAAGGAAGAATTTGAGCTGAGCCCCCCAAATTGGAAAGGGTTTTAAAGTGGAACCTTAGAAGAGGAGAGGCACCCATGATGGAAGTAATGTGTACAGTAAAGAATGATGAAGCGACATGAACATGCAGTACTGGAAAAAATGATGAAAAATAGTTGGGCTGAAGATTAGGATACACGGAGAGGATTGATGTTATCTTAACTCTCTGGCAGGCAAAAGTCATTGAAGAAAGATTGTTCAGAGTTTAGGGAATGTGACTGAGGCTGGATAATTCAAAATCTTGAACACTGATGACTTTAGGTTTTATTTAGAAGAGAGAGTGAGATTCTGAAGAAATCAGGCACAGTGGAGAGAAGGATGTGATGTTGATGAGGAGGATGGATGGAGGCAGGGACACCCGATAATAAGTTACTGCATGAAAGGTGGACAAGGGGAAAAGGAGACAAGAACTGGAAAAGGGAATGAAAACGAAGAGATGGATGTCAGAAGTATTGGCGATAGTTTGAATGTAAGGTGTGTGATGCAGAATGAAGTTAAAAATGATTCTGAAATTTCATTTTGGGTAACAGGGAGACTAAAAACGTGGTTGCTATAAAAGAAGGAAGTCTAGACGTAGTTCTCCAGCAAGGGGAAAGACGATGGTTTGATTTTTAGACTGGACTTAGAAAAGTCGGAAAAGCCTAAAAATCAGGATTCAGAGGAATTTCCTGCAGAAGTAAAAACAGGTTGTTCTTGGATTAAACCCTTAACGTATGGAGGAAGACTAAGGTAGATTATAAAATTTAGAGTATAACTAACTAATAAGTCAAGCTAGTTACCACTAGGCATTTCTTCGTCAAAGAGTTTCTAAAATTAACCTGACGTTTATTCATAGAGATCTATAAAGGACACAGTTCTTGTATCTCAGAACAAAACATCTACTTGAACTGACAACTTTGGCTTCAATAGTGAATATTTGGTGTGCTTTGAACTCAGACATGGCCTTGGATAGTGTTTGTTGTTCAATCACATGTGTGGTTTGTCATAAAAGTTCCCATTTTTCCATTCTTAGGCTCAAATGTGTTAGAGAGAGATTAATGACTTCCCATGCTTTTGCGTTCAGTGATTTGATACCATTTACTTAAACAATCACAGGAAATAGTGACTTCTACTTTCTTCCCAGAAGAAAAAAAAAAGTAAATAAATGACTGTTTGTTCCCAGGGATTATAGATGATTTTTCTTCTATCTAACAGGGCACACCTTTATAAAAGGAGGTTTAGATTTCATTTGCTTCCCAAAGAACCACCATATTAAGGTATATGATCACGATCTGACCTGCAGGTGTTCATTTGTGGCTATGCAACAAAAGATTAAAATTAAAGATGATACAAATTTCGGGGCAGAGTTTGATTGTTCACTGGGTAAGATAATGCACCTTCCCTGCAAAATAACTCTTAAAAGCTATTCAGCCTGAGTTTACTTCTTCTTCTAGCCAGTCATAGGAATTAAGAGAAAAGTTAGAGTTGTCTCCACATTTGCTGTCCAATGTCCAATCCTCTCATAGTGAAACCCCCAGAATTGTACTTTCTCTAGTCCACCCAGAAGGAAAGTGAGGCAGGCAGTGTGTATTACTTCAGTTTTTGTTTGTTTGGTTAAATAAGGAATTGCGGGAGTCTCCTTAAGTTTCCTTAGAGTTTTAGCTATCCAAATGTACAGAGCAGTTGTCTTTTATATGTATGCGCTTTTTAAATTAGAATAGAATTGAAATGTTTAAGAGGCACCTCTTTTCCCATTCCCCCTCCAAATCCATCTGAATAAACAGGAGAAGAACTAATTATACCTTGATATTTGCATTCTGCTGCTGTAAGGCTGACCGGAGCCCATGATCTAATTGCCTTGTGCGCCCTGTTTTAAGAGAGGAGAAAACCTCTTATACCTCTTCATTCGTCTGCTTTGGCTTATGGTTCCCAAGCCGTGCCTCAGAGCCCTGCCCTGTCTGTCCTGAGACTCTAGTTTACATCAGTTGATCTCTATAAGACATTCCTACTCAGATTCCAGAGGTTAATGTTAAATGTATTATTTCATCTCTTCTTTCCAAATTATTACTGTTCATAGTTCCTTGTTTCCTAGCCTGCATGACTTATATTTCAGGACTATTTTTATTTTTTTGTTTTGTCTTTCAACCAGTTACTAAAGCTCTTCTTTTGACTTGACTTATCCAACAGTCTGGCCTTCTATGCTCTGTGTTGAACGCTGTATTGATTTTGTCTTCATGTCGCGCCTGTGCTGTTGGCCATGCCTGCAGCCTATATTTATGCCATGACAACATAATGTGTCCTGTGCTTCCTGCAGGTCTGAACTCGTCCATGAAGCTCCACCTCACAATCAGAGTCCATAAGGCCCATTTAGCATGAACCTCACAACCTGCCCATGGGGCTTTATATAATTCTTGTGTTTCTTTGTTTATATCAAATTAGGAGATACTTATCAAGCAGCTGTCCTGTTTATGTTACCAGGTTCAGTGCTGCCGAGTTTCAACGGAGTATGTCAACAGAGCCTCTTGAGCTGCTGATAGTATAGTGCAAGACACACTCCCAGTACACAAATGACTGCAAACAAATCAAGTACAATAATGCATGTACACTTGGCGTCTTGACACTCCATCACACTAGAAACAAGGGGACCACCTGGACTTAGTCTTCTGAATCTCTCAGTGCAATCAACATAGAATGAGAAACACTATATTGTATAGTCCTCACCAGATATACCAAGCCAGCCATACCAGTAGCAGTGATGGGCCAAGTGCACGCTACATTCCCAGGGTTTGCACACATCGTTTATAATCCTCACGGGTAGGCATTGTTAACCCATTTCACAAATGAAGAATCTGACTCTTAAAGAAGTTATGCAATCACATGCCTACACAGAGACAACCAGTAAGTGGCAGGGACGGGAACTGTAGCCAGATATAACCGAAAAGCCTGGGCACTATTCCCTCTTCATTACTGCCCAACTCCTAGGGAATGGATACTCGAGATATCACCTTAGATCATTCATATACCTATGTATGCACCTGTGCCAAGGATAAGGGTATTCTTGAGATCTTTTTAAACCCACTCCCCAAATGTTTGAGGTTACGGGCTTTATTTATACATGTTCTCTGCATCTTCTGGAGAAAATGCCCCAGCTCCATTGTTGCCTTGTCGGTTGCAGACATGGTGTGCTTAAAGGATCTGAATGAAAAAGCTCTCATGGCTTCAAGAAGGTCTAACAAGACGGCTTCGAGTCTAGAGGAAACTGGCTCTTACTAGATGTCCATCCTGGCTCTTGTTCGCAGAAGGGTCATTAAAGAGCTGTATCCTCCCTACCATGCACAGGATGTTGCCTGCAGGATCCCATTAGTGCTAATGGGTCATTTTCTTTCTAGCACCCCAAGGTTCAAAAGGAGAAGCTGCATCTTTGATGAAGTGCTAATGCTACACAGGTCTCAGGCCACTTAAGGATTTTCTTTGTTCTCTTCAATATGGCAACCCAACAGGGGACATTAAACCACTATCTGCTGTAGGAAGAGTTTATAAAGACAGTATTAAGTGGTGGTGCCAAGTGCAGCTCCAGTAATGAAAATGAGAGTGATGCCCCTATTTACAGTGCCAGACTCATCCACCTTAGTATGTTTGAGGCTTGCATCCTGTGCAGTGTGAATCGATATTTTTTGCTCTTTAATAACACAAGGGAAAGCTTAATACTTTTCTTTAATAAGCTTTAAAAAGTTGCTCAGCAAGTAAGTTTCCTAATAGAAAAAAAAATTAGGATTGTGATAGGAAGTGAGGAAAGGAAGTGAATGTGTTGTAGAATTAGCGCTCTCTCCATGTGTTGCTTTCCCATTCTTCTTTCTTCTTTCTTCTTTCCTGCTGGGACCTCACTCCATCAGGTGTCTGACAAAGACATATCAAGTGTGTATAGCCCAGGACTAGGCACTGTGGGAGAATGGAAAACGACGACACAATCTCTCTCCTCCAGGAGGTTATAATCACAAAGAATAAGATTGGCTATCAAATATAGAGTGTCCTATACCTAACTTCCAGTACTGAGTTCTGTGCCTGAAGCAGCGCCCAGAATTCTTTATTTAACCCCTACTTCTCAGCCCACAATCTCAGATGTGCAAGAAATCTGTCTTTATTTTTCTATAACTCACCTTGGGTTCTACTTTGAGCTCTGATGTGCTGAGTTAGGGAAATTTAATCTTAGGCAATTTTAGTTCCCTTATTTCTCTGGAATTGTGTCTAAATTAATTGGGGTAGAGGACTTCCCAGGGTACCACGTTTTGGGGAGGCAGAGATTACACCGGAGCTCATCTTCGATATTCCGTATTCGTAGCTCAGGTGCCCTCTGCATTACTACCTGGCACCTTCATTCTTGTGTGCATAATCCCTTCAGGTCAGTCATTTTCTGTTTCTTATTGTGCCTCTCAGGGAATGGTTCCACTGCTCCCACACCACAGTGGAATATGGGACCTTCTGGGAGTCTGCCTAAGCTCTCAGCGTGTCTAAATTTACCATGCAGCCATTTCTGCTCCAGGATCTCACTGTCGCTTCGGGTTTCTCTGGGGGAAATGCACACAGATCAACACTACCGCATTTGCCCACCTGAGATTTTGACACCCCCGCGGCTCACCCTCACACCAGAGCGCGGTGTCTTCTTTTCGGCATTCACCAATGACGGTGCTCACATTTCTCCTCTGCCAACTTTCTCTCCTGCTTGCCCACAGGAGAAGCAGGAAAGCTTTGCTGTCCTTACGTAATTGTCTGTACATTCTATCTGTCTCACTGCTTTAAAAGTCTT
This sequence comes from Molossus molossus, assembly GCF_014108415.1. NCBI lineage: Eukaryota > Metazoa > Chordata > Mammalia > Chiroptera > Molossidae > Molossus > Molossus molossus. The sequence continues at coordinate 35,207,224 of NW_023425350.1, read as the reverse complement.
GGTGTTTAAGACTCAAATTCAGAAAGACAATTTATATCTTTAGTTTATGATTCATATCTCTTCTCGGAGGCAACTAAAACACAGTGGCTAGAAATTTAAGAGAGAGAAAAGTCTAAGGAGAGAAAGGGAATATGGAGGAAAAAAAAAACAAATATTTCAAAATAATATTCCACCTCAGACCAATAATATGCTACCTTTTACTATTAGTAGTTATTTGTCAATAAATGTTTTATATTCTTTAAGAGGTGGAGGAAGTAAAAACATCCAGTAGCTTCAGTACAAATTATGCAGAATTAATGATATTCCTGTGTAATACTTAGAGCCTTAGTTAGCAGGTCGGGGATCTGAGTTCTCAGTGTTTATGGCTAAACGACTCTCAGCAAGCTCAATGTACTCATCAGTGTAATTCAAGAACGTTGTATCTGTGGATTGGTTTTACCCTATCTACAGGTTAATAGGTTAGCTTATTACTGTTTCGTGGATGCTGGCAGAATACACAAGATTTCTGGGTCAGAGACCAAGGACTTTATTACTCATGACCAAACAAAGACCAAGAGCATCAGCGTGTGCCAGTTCTCCTTGCTCCCAAGTCCCCTGAAGACAACACAGACAGGTCCAGATAAAACTTAGGAGTGGGCCCTGGCCAGTTTGGCTCAGCGGTTAGAGTGTCGGCCTGCGGTCCGGAGAGACCCGGGTTCGGTTCCCGCTAGGGGCACGTACTTTAGTTGCAGTTTGTCCCCGGCCCTGGTGGGTCGTGCGGGTGGCAGCCACTCGATGTGTCCCTTCACATCGATGTTTCTCTCTCTCTCTCCCTTCCTCTCTCTCCCTCCCACTCTATCTGTACAAAAAATGGAAAAATATCCTCGGGTGAGGATTAAAAAAACAAACAAAAAAAACTTAGGAGTGGAAGGGATTTGTGTTAAAATGGGGAAAAGGTGTCAAGTGGCGTGAAGCTTAGTGAGCATGGTTAATGTGAGAGAGAAAATTCAAACGATAATGAAAAGTTAGAGAAGTAGCTAAACAGTATGTTTATCATAACTTGTAAACGGGCAGTGTATTATGGAATTTGGGGGTCACCCTCCTTATGTTCTGCATTTATTAAGTGTTTAAGGGACCAGAATTCATTAATTACATCTACCCAATGCCATTTAGATATGAGAATAATCTGATAGGAAAGGAACAGAATTAAACATAGATTATAGTTTATTTTTTAAAGTAGTGTCCCATGAACCTAGAGGCATGAAGATGAAAAAGACGAGCCCAGTGCTGCATTAGGAACTGCAATGAAATGGGGAGGGGGGGGGGATAACTTGTTAACAGATCCCAGAGCAGCACAAAGAATTCAAAGTGGTGTAACTTTAACTATAAGGACAAAACATGCAGGTATATTCAGACTATTGTGGGAGTGAGTTGGTGAATACCATAGGTATAGACAAGGATAATGGGCTTAAAGTGTAGTAGAAAGAGTAATCTTAGACCCTAGAGAGAGTTTGCTGGACTTCTGATTAACTGAGAGACCCAGACTTCTCTAAGCAGAAGGTAGATTTGATAATAACACCTATTGACTGTCTACTACCTCTTTTCATTATGATGGATATTTCCTGTATTTTGTCTCATTTGATAACACTATGGGATAGGTTTTGTCATTCTCATTTTAGAAATGAGGCTACTAATGACCAGAGAAACAAGCAAACAAAAACAAAACAACAACAACAACGACACACTGTCAAAGCCTCAGAGTTGGAAATAACTGGGTTCAGGTTTCAGTGTTAGGAAAATGTAACCACATGGCCTGTGTTCTTTCCACGTGGCCACACTGTAGGGAACGTCACTCTATTAGTTTGTGCTTTTAGGAAAATACCTAGTTTTAAAATCACTTTATAAAATCAACTTAATAAAAAGTAAACCTCACTATTTTTTTCCCCCATCCTACTGTATATTTAGAGTCAAGGACAAGTTACTTTTGTGACCAAAACTTTGCTCTTCCCACAGGTGACTTGTATATAGGAGGAGTGGCGAAAGAAACATACAAATCCTTGCCGAAACTTGTCCATGCCAAGGAGGGCTTTCAAGGCTGCCTGGCATCAGTCGATCTAAATGGACGGCTTCCAGACCTCATCTCAGATGCCCTTTTCTGCAACGGACAGATTGAGAGAGGATGTGAAGGTATCCGATTTTGGTATCATACTCATAATTCCAGTTCCACCTGTAAACAAGAACAAATCTCGCTAGCCAGGGAAATTCATTTGTGCCAACTGGTCAACCCCCCACTTAGGGCTTAGAAGTCCTTGTTCATGTTTTTCACTTTTCATCCCAGAAATCTTACATTTTCTGGACTGTTTGCAAGCTTATAGTGATGTCTGATGTCAAACAGGAGCTATAGCCATAGTTCTTGTTAATTTCTGCTTCTTTACATTCTATAGTTTGCATAATTAGTGTGTGGTTCAGTTCTGCAATGCTTGCTTTATAACATTATATAGACACCCCATTTAGACTAGAGAAATATATTTATTCCAGCAAGTGTTAATTAAGTTGAGCCTGTTTTTGAAGTATACATTTAATAGGATATAAACAAGAGAATAAAGATTAGCTACCATTCTCGAATTACTATTTGGCTTGTTTCTCCCCAGCAGCATGACTGTCTCCTGTATATATGTATTATCAGTTTGTTTTAGTAAAAATTGGTTTCTTCTGTTACTCTAGGCTGGTATTCCATACTTCAGAAATGTGCTCGAGTTCTGCCAGTTCTTTTGTGCTTCTCAGCAGACTGAGATCTGTAGGAGTATTTTTTGATTGATACCTCCATTTCAGATAATTTTCACTTCAACACCCCAGATTATTTGAGCCAATTCTCCCTCCATAAATGTAATTTAATCACATTATCCTGAATGTTGTGGCTCTGAATATCTTGCTGCTTCTCCTTTAATGTTGAGCACAGTTTAGGCCATTTTGAAAACTTTAGAGTCATAGAGAAATTTCCTATGAGAGAAGCAAAGAAAGGCATGTGAATTCCTATCCCCCAGGAGATTATGAATCATTTCCTCTCAGCCAAAATAATGCCATTAGATTTAGCAATTACCTAAGTACATGAATTTTTTTTTTTTACTTGAAAATGTATTTTTTTTTCCTCTCTGCAACATATATTTCCTGCAAAAGTCAGGTGAAATGCAAACTGAACTTGAAGCCTGCCAGAGGATAAGGCAATTGAATGGACATCCCTGTCAAATTCATTTCAATGTCTTCGCCACATTTGTTGTCTTTCAAATCTTGGTATAACACACTTTTGTAAAACCAAAGGAGACGATGTGTTTTCTCCTTTTACCCATTTAACAAGGAAACAACATTGTTAAATGAATGAATTCCTTGTAGCGGATAGCATGTGAGATACAACTTTTATTCTTGAAGGTGCTCTAATTTGTTAGAATATGTACGTTAAAAAAAATGTACTACAGGCTCTTCTGAAAATATTTTTCAAGAATAGGCCTTTCTACAAGTTGCTTGGTAAGTGACTTCGCACCTATAAAAAATGGTGAGAGCAGACAGATGCATTCACAACTAAACACACACAAGATGGAAAACCACACACACACACACACACACACACACACACTATCCCTCACCACTGTACATGACATGAGTGGGCGAGTGGAAGGGAAAACAAATGAGAGGAAGATGTATAGAGAAAGAGTATTAAGAGAAATGATATTTGGTGTTATTTCCCAACATAATCTAATGAACACTTTGATTAAGATGACTGATTTTACATCCACTTGGAAAACCTTAAGCTTCTATTTGAACATTTGAAGTCATTCAGTAGATTAACACATTGATTTTTTCCTGACCATATCTAGGATGATTTAATATCTGAGTTTTAATAATTCTCACCCTCTTTTACCTCCTTTTCTTTTTTTTTTTAGACTGTCATGATGCTCCTGCCTTTCTGCCATTACGCTTCCCTCATTTTTAAATTCCAGCATCAATATTAACAACTCTTAATTTGTGATTATTTCTATCCTATATGGTCTCTAGGAGTAACCTCAGATGCACCTGTCATAGGTGTAATTATGAGGTCTATATGATTTTAGGATTAGTGATCATATTCTAAACACACAATAAGTTCTCTCTCTAAATATTGTCTCAAGAATTTTGAGTCCAAATCACATTGGAATCACTTAACTTTCATATTAATAGAAACAGTATAAATTTGACAAAACCAAATATCTTTTCAATATTTTCCATCATTCCTACCCCAAAAGACCTACAAATCCCTAAGCCCCTTATGTGAGAGGTTCTTGGACTTGCCTCTATTCATTTGCTGCTTTTGATTCTTAACTAATTTTAGTTGCCAATAGCTCATTGTGTTTCTACAACACATTAGCTAGTGGAGGAAGTTCGCAAGTCCCTTTAGATGAATGTTTCTCAAACATTAGCCAGTGTCAGAAATGCCCATGTAATTGTTAAAACCCAATTACCGACACTGCCCCCAGTGGTTCTGATGCAACAGACCTTAGGATGGGGCCGTAGCATTTTTATTTGTAACACGTTCCTAAATGGAGCTGATGCTGTTGGTCTGAGGACCATACTTTGAAAACTACTGCTTGAGATGGCAATTCCTGCTTTCATAAGAGAAAAGACAGACTGGTAATCCACCAGTAATCAGCCTCAGTTAAACTCAATACTCAGTCTGGTTAACACGAAGTTCGTGGAAGTTCTTTTTTTAAAATCCAGATACTCTTTACATAGACGCCTAACATGCATCCCCAAACTGCATTTTAAGTGACAGAAACACTCAATTATTAAAGCTAACATTGGTTAAGCACTGGTGACATTAAGTTTGCACATGCTGTTTCATTTACTCCTCAAAGCTCTATGTATGAGGCATTATAGACTTTTTTTTAGATAAGTAGGTTGACTCAGGGATGTGAAGTGACCTTCCTGAGGTCACACAGCCTAGTGTGTTAGGCTAGTGTGTATTTTGACATTTTTATAAAACCTATAAAATTGTGTTTACTGCAAACTATTTAAAATTTTTACTCTAAGGCTATTTAGGTGGACGGCATTCCATTTTGGATGACAGAAGCTCCAAACCCAAGTCTGCCTTACTTGAAAGCGCACGAGTATAACCATTGGGCTCTTGTTACTTTGGTTTTCAGAGATTGTATTTTACCTTCGCTTTCCTTTCCTTTTCAGACCTATCCTTATTTTAACCACTTAATACAAATGTCCTCCTGGCTTTTTAAAAATTGTATTCCATGATAAAATAAAAGGAACATGATATAACTAAAGGGAAAAATAGATTTGGGGCATTGTCTTGTGTCAATGTTTAAATATTGTTCTAGAAAGTGAATACTTTGAACAATGTCTTGTAAAGCATAGGCATGCATCCTCTTGTAATGCCTGAATATAAAAAGACTTGTGGTAATGAAAACAAAATAATAGTAATAAAGCATATCTTTGTGCTCACATAAGTTTTGGCAGGTACCCTGAGAGGCTGCTCCACAACATGGGAAGATTACTTTTTCGGGTTGCTAGTTTTACCGTTTTTAGACTTTAGCATTATTTTGCGATTGCAATTCTGATAATTTTTGCAAAAATAAAAATCTGGCTCTCCATCAGTCTTTGCTCCTGCTCCTTCCTTCTGCTGGGCAAGTAAGGAGGTGCCTCTTCGTTGAGAAAACAGCCCCAGCCACCTGGGCTCGCCCCACTCTGCGACGCTACGCTTGTCCCAGGAGGGAACGTGCTACGGACTATGGATCTAAGAGGGTTATTGTTTTCAATAAACACTTATTATTTCCAGTCTCTCATGCTGGGGGAGGAAGATCATTAGACCACTTACCTCTCACAGGTGGGAAGAACAACAGAAATTAAACTGCTCAGTGGTTCTTAGTTTTTCTCATCTGTTGCACCAAATAACCATTACATCTGTTCAGTCTCCCAGGCCTGGGAGATTAGTATTATTATTACTAATAACAGTTGTTAATAATAATAGTAGTAGCTATGATTACTACTATACTAATCATTATTATTATATAGTTAGTATTTAAAATATTATGATTTCTGAACTTGTGAAAATTCATACGTTAGGCTAAATTTAATAACTTTCTATGAAGAATACCTTTACTAAGAAAATTGAAATAGAAATATGATTGTAAGGAGCATGTTGAAATAGAAATTATACAAAAACATTGATTTACATAAAGACTAATGTTAGATAATTCTCATTTATTCACTAAAGCAATTACCCCAAAGGCTGTCACTGCTAATAGCATGTTATTAGGCTAGTGTGTATTTTGACATTTTCATAAAACCTATAAAATTGTGTTTACTGCAAAATATTTAAAATTTTTACTCTAAGGCTATTTAGGTGGACGGCATTCCATTTTCACCCTTCCCTAAGCCAGTCCTTACTGACGGGTTCCACTGTGATAAATGAGCACAGGGCAGTTTATAAATTTAAAGGCAATGATGAAGGTGGAAAAATGCAGACAGAACTCTGAACTCCTTAAGCAGAATACACCTAACCTGGTAAGGGCAGAGACAAACATTCCACCCTGAAATCTGGTGAAGGCTTGTTTCTTCCACGCTTTCTTCTTTCTTCTACTCCAAAGGATTTTTTCATTTTGATAGTTTGGTGTCTCTCTAAGGCTCAGCTGTTGGCAGCAAATGGCTGGCATTACAGTTTTAAGTTTTAATTGCAATAGCAAGATAAGAGATCGAGAGGGGGAAAAAATGGAAAGGGATCATCCGTCTGTTAAATGACCGCAGTCTACACTGCATCTATACGTGACAAATGGTGCCGCGTGTTCCAAATAAGCAAGGCAGTCACTTGGGCAAGGCACTGATATCCGTCCAAGACAGGAGAAACTACAGACCCTTTTAACTTTCCTTCATTACATGTCATCAGCTCAATTAACCTTTTTATATATGTATACACACATATATAGTAAAATTCTAATAAGTTACCGCTTTCTCATTTTTGGCTTAGGATTTATGGCTGTTAGTATTACTTTATTTGCTTTACATAGCATTTCTCTCCCCCTTTGCAGCAGCATGCTTTTTAAATCTGAACGTTCTTCTGTGTTTGCCCCATTTCAGTATTGCTTACTAACATTTAATATATTTTGCTTTTTTTTTTTATTTATTTTGCTGACAAAGTTGCATTGATGAAAGCTGACTTGCAAGGTAGATAGCCCTGTGTGTATAAAACAAGACTGAAACCCCATAGTACACAGTGGAAACCTCAAAATAACGTTTTTGGTTTTTTTTACATTTTTGCAGTAACTATTGTCTGGGTTCAGATTTAATTTTTCTCCTTTTTGAACATTGTGCAAGAAACTTCATCCTGTAGCATAGTTTGCATAAAGGCTTTCAGTCTTGACTATGTTTGTCTAGTGGTTACCTTTAGTGCTTTGATCATCCTTTTTTCGTTCTTTGTTTTTCAGTGTTCTAGTTATGATTCTTTAGAAATAGAATAGTGTTCTTTTTTTGTATGTTAAAATGGGGCATGTCATTTATGCAGTTACTCATTTTATGTTTAATTGCATGAAATTGTCAACGCATGTGACTTGATACTTGCCAACATACCTATCCAAAACACCCAGCAATCATTACTTTATAGTTTGCGCAGGGAAACTTCTAGAACCCCTAGGCCATTTTTGCATACCTCTCTTCAGTTATTTTGCCAGTCTTATCTCAATTTCATGAAGCTATAATCTCTATTTCTCATGGTGTCTCTATTCATTGGTCAGAAGTTAAGGAGATCCATGCATTTTTCTAAAATTCAAATGGTGATCGAGAATTACGGATGATGCAATGAGTTAGCTGCTACCATAACCAGACTCGAAGCGTTGTGCTTGCTCTTACTATTGGTTGGTTCAGTTTACCATCATCATGTATTTTGTCCTGTATTTGAAACCTCGGCAAACTTTTCATATTACCGCTTCTCTGTTTCCAATTCAGGTGTGTGAACTAGAACTTCCAAAACTAGTTTGGTCATATAACTGAGGTGTTGGCAACTACTCTGTGTGACCCAGCTCGCGTATAAACCACATTTGGATTGTTGATAAGAACCCAAGTTTCTTTCGGGTTGTTTTGCAGGGCCCAGCACCACCTGCCAGGAGGACTCGTGTTCCAATCAAGGCGTGTGCTTGCAGCAGTGGGACGGCTTCAGCTGCGACTGCAGCATGACCTCCTTCAGCGGGCCGCTCTGCAATGACCGTAAGTACCGGTCTGCGCGTGGCCTCTTATCGTCGCTGCTTCTGTCACTGTGTGATGCCCAGCGACCTAAACAGGGACTCTGCATATCATCTGTGAGTAAGTGACACTGTCATAAGTAGGAGGAGCAGTTGTTGCTACCGAAAGGACAATTTTAAATACTGAAGTATTTATTCATCAAGGATGCTATAAGCTCGCTGTTTGGATGTTGATGGCGATACTTGGGTTTTCTGATGTTGTGAAATTTTTTTTTGAGTTGCTAATGGTTACCTTGCTGAAAACAATGTTTTGATTTCTTATATGTGACAATTCACCCCTCATTTTTGGAAGAAGTACATATTGCTTTATGTAAAGTGATATTTAATTGTGGAAGTTTACCCCTTGAGGGCTGCGGTTTTCGTTTATGGTGACAGGCCTCGTGGTGTTTGTTTCTCACTGTACATCTCTTCAAGCCTCTATCTGCCTTGTACTTAAAAAACATGTGTAAACGTTGTCCACGAACTACTCTTTCTTATACAGGGTTGTGCAAAAGTAGGTTTACAGTTGTGCCTATGGAAAATAATGAAATAATTGATAAATAATAACACAAAAATACACTGTTTCACATACTCAAAACTGTAAACCCCCTTTCGCCCCGCTCTGTTTTACCCACTTGGGATCCCCGCCTTTAGTCTCACAATTTGAGTGTGACAGAAAAGTGTTCACCTTACATCATGGAGTGTCTGCTGGTACCCAAGCTATGCAATTGCGGTGAGGATCCTGAGACTGAATTCACTGGTATAGGGGTGATGCTCTGTTTCTTAACTTTCAAGTAAATCATGCTTTACCGCATTTCATCACAATAGTAAGCGCATTTCCTACGAAACATTGCGTTTCACTCTGTTGAGGAAATATTTCTGACAAAGCTTCCCTGTCGTAAAATAGGGTATGTGCTTCATGTCTTTAGAGGCGGCAGCATTTAAAGAAAGCTCTGGGGTGATGGGGCGGGCAGTGGCGATGATGGAGCTTTGGGCTTCCACACAAAGGCTGGGCTTGGGTGTGGATTCCAAGAAGGACTAGAGTTTGTTCATTGTGACCTTTTTCTGTTGGACACTGTTCAGATCAGGAGATATGTGTATCACAATGTTGAAGGCAGGGTCAAACTATGATATTTCATCTGAACTGAGTTGTTGCCTAGCAGTAGTGTACAATTCACCATCTATCTTTCAGTTTGTTATCCAAAATATTGACTAGAGGGATAACAAGCAACTAATGCAAAGTAAAATACTACTTGAAAGACACTTGTAAAGATCACACCAGCATAGATAGCTAAATATCCATTGTACCAGTGACATCTTCCATAGAATTACAAGTAAGCTTGAAGCACTATAGACAAGTATTCAAGCTATCACACATTTGCAAACTCTGTATTTCTACAAATCAGATCACACAAACAACTTCATTTGGGGTTATATGAGTACCCTTACATAAGATTCAATAAATAATTGTATGTACATAAAGCAAATAATGTATAGATGCTTTTAATAAAGATCTGTATAAATGTACACAGACTAGTAACTTCCTGCATTTGCTTCTGCCCCCTAGAAAATAACATAAACTTATTTTCAAGGACAACCAGAAGACTGATCACTTGTTACAATTTTATGGCAAATTTTTAATCTTGAGTTTGATCCTGACAGGTATATGACTACATGTGGTAGCTGAGAGAACTTTTGTGCCTGAAAATATTTTTCATTTTGCTAAAGAATATTCTCGGCCAAACTTTGCTTAATCTAGTTTTCACGTTTTACAAAAGAGTTGCCATTGGTTGTGTCAGATCATGTGTCCTTGTATACCGGTTAAGTGGGAAGAATGTGATTTTCTGTAGGTATTTGCTGTGTATTTCCTAAAGGAACATTGAGATCCTGCTTTAAGTATCATGCTGTCTTCAAATCATTTTTACAGAAAATTACTTGAATGCTGCTCTTGGGTGATAGTAGTGGTGATGACAATGATAAGGCTATTTGTTATTTTCTTGTAAATAAGGTAAATGTCATCCAATAAATATGTCTCCTGATATGCCTCTTGCACAAATCAGCATTAAAATTACTTTGGAGGGTTCCCAGAATACATGCATTTTGATTAAATCATTACCTCTTAGTGGGCTTTCTGGAAATGTGAAATAGTTTCTTGGTTTGTACACTGGAGTTTCGGTGGTGAGGATATGGAGATACGAATCAATATTTAAAAGCAAATCTTATTTTCATATGAACAGTAATTTGTAGAAGGTACAGTAGTGACTCTCCCCTTGAGGATGTACAATTGATGTGGTAGTAAAAGTAGCATGCCACATTTTCTTCACTTTTTAAATTGATCAAAATAAACCTTTTATTTGTATCTCACTATTTCTCTATAAGTTGCATACATAGAATTAGTGTGATTCCTGGGGTTTTAACAAACTCTCTGTATGTATAGAGGTTGACTTAAAAAAATATTGAAGTCATTTAGGGCATTTCACTCTTTAACAAAATTTTTATTTCCAATTTAGATATTTATCCATAAATTCTGTGATGGCAGCCTTTAACTGCATAGGAAAAAGAAAAAAAGAGAATAAAAATAAAACTTTTTAAAAGGGGAAAGAGCATACCACATTGCATAAGCATCTCCCCAAACTCCCCAATAGAAGTTGTAAATATCATCTCTCTGATAAGTTTCATAGAGTGGGTAAGAATAACTAGAAAATTTTATTTATGTTAACCTGGAGATATAATTAACAATGGGAAAATGGGACTACTTTTTTAACTTGTAAGTGTCATCTTGGATAAATCATACTAATTAAGGAACTCAAAGGAATCTTTCAAAGAAGAGGCACTTAGGAAAAATGGTGCCCAAGACTACTTCTCAAGAAGAGTGTTTGTGAAACCCTGTCTACCCTAGAAAACTGCCACCTCAGTGACCTCCTCATTGACAAAAATAATTGCTCTGTGTGTGTGTGTGTGTGTGTGTGTACTTGTGCATGGGGTACCAATACCATATTTTAGGTCCTCAGTATTATTTCTCTGGTTGTAATAATCTCTAGGTTGAGTTTACCACTTCGTATTCCTCCCTCCTCCAATTTATCCCATGCCTCTACCAGTATTGTTCTTCTTTCCTGTTCTCTCTGCCTTAAATATCACCTGCTTTTCCTGATTCTCCTGACCAGAAGCAATGTTTTTCTTCATCTGACTTCCATAGAGTTTTGTTCATGCTGTTTTATTAGCCATCACTTTCTACTTTATGGTTACTTATGCTTGGTCTTATTACACTGTAAGACTGTATGCGTCTCCCAGGGACAATAGTCCTTTATTATTTTTTTGGCTCCTAAGCCCTGTGTTTTGCATATTGTGTTGCATGTAATTGGTGATAATAGTAACTCACTAAATCGTGTTGACTAAGTGAATGGATCTTATACAAGGAGTTCTAGTACGCCTTGGTGGCCAGCAGTACTCTCCAAGTTCCTCAGTTCGGAGTTCATGAGCCTCCATGGTCTGACCGGAACTTCTGTTTTCACCCTTGCCTATTGCACAACCTTGTCCACGTGGCGTGTTACTGTCACTCGCTCACCCATGGCTCGAACAGCACGACACTGCCCCACTGTTCTCGCCCTTGCCTGTGCTGGCTTCTCCCGGGGAATGTACTCATCCCAGCTGGAATATCCTCCTGTCACTGTATCTGCTTGAAGAAATAGATTTTCACATTCAGTCTCTACTTAAACTGCAGTCTCTGTTTTATCCCATGGACACTCCCTTGGTCTTCGGAGCCGAGTTGTTGTACTTACCACAGACTGTAACTGTTTGTGAACTTTCTCTGGGAAGTAATCACGTGTTGAGGGCTTGCTATGTGCCAGGGCTGAGAGTTTATATTCATTATGTACAATCTACGTATCACCTATACATGCTTGCGCACGCGCACCCCATCCAACCATTCTGCTACAGTGATCCTGTTTTGCTCGCCCCCATTGGTCCAGAATAGAAGTAACTATACTGCTTCATTTAGCATCAGGTTGGGGAAGATGAATATGGCCATGATCACACGGAAAATAGCGAACATAATAACAGTGTCACATTACATTAGAGAGAAATGCTGTGTGCCAAATTATAGTTCAGCTTCCACAGTGTCTGTTACCATAGGGGAATAATACATCACAGGGCTGTTATTTTGGTAGTAGGGTGGTGGGGGCACTGCCATCAAAAGACTATTTTCAGGATTCTGAACTTTGCCAAAAGAACATCTTTCTGGTAAGAATATATTTTATCTTGATATGAGAGTTAGGCATGTTCACTGAAACAATGATAAAATACATTAGAAAAATTTGGGGGGAAATGAAATACATTTGACTGTGTTAGTTACCATGACATGTAAACATACTTTCAGCTTTGTTTCTCTCTTTGTTTTGTTGTTTGAAAGAGAATCCCATATCCAGAATCTGAGCATCAATCTCAGAACTACTGGAAATGAATGAGAACATATGCAAAAATAACTTGGATCGAAGTAACATCATTTCTCTCCCATTTAGAGCTGCCAATAATATTAAGCTGTGAACTGATTTGCTGCTGACACCATTTAGGGGTGAATAAAATGTAGCAATTAACGATGTCCACCACCAGATTCTCATTGGGAGTATGATGAATGTACTTCAATTTGAGTCATTCTAGCAGTTCCAAATGGCAGCCTGGAAGTTGTTCAACGCAATTCATAAGCAATATTTACTGATAATGCCTTAGAAAAACTATCTGTGGGGAGACAGCCTCAGACCTGGTGTAGGTTAAACCATAAAGGATGTAAAGTACTGTTCATACTGAGTTTTAAAAAGTGCAATAAAAGACAGAAAGGGAAGCATATGCATGATAGAGAAACAGACTGTATAATAGAAGTGCTATCTACTACTATTTCCTATAAATTTATTTTTGTTTCTCTTATTGGTAACAGACATCATAAAAATAGATGCATGAAAGGAAGTATTGGTCTTTTCATATTGCAATTGGGCAGTCAATGGACGGTTTTAGACTGTCTGTACATAAGACAATTGAAGTGTGGAGAAAAACCCCAGACAGTGGAGTAGAATGTTGCCATATTTGAATTATCCAGATGAGTCCCCTGTATTGTTCAGCAGCCGAATGATCCATGACTCTAGGTAGCCTTTTTTGTTCTGAGTAAAGGGTACTAGTTTGGCCCCAGATTTCAGGAAGGGAGGCCCAGTCGAATGTTCCCCCTGCTAGTACTCTGATATTTTTGACTGCGCACACCATGTGGACCTTGAATCGGCTCTTCTGTGAGTGCCCTTTGTCTCAGGTCTCGCGGAAGTGGGGAGGGGCCTTCAGTGTTTGCAGTAATGTGGCAATGCCGTCATGCCCCAGCAAGTGCAGGGCTCCACTGGAGTAGGTCTGGCCAGTCACCTTCGTTAATTATTCTTAAGGGAATGACAGTGGTTCCAGTTCTCATTAGATAATATTTCAAAGAGCTCTATGACCATCATCTCGATCTGAATAATCTGTACGTGTGAGTGCATTATGCTCAGATTCCTCACTTTGCTGGCCAGCCCCAGCAACACAGCAGGGTCAGCACCCAGGCGGGGGCTGGCGTGGAGCTGGGGAGGGAGTGCACGAATCTGTGGTGCAGATTTTCGAAATTTGAGGCCTTTAGGTTTGCTTTTACTTTTTAAATGGATTTCACTTCCCCAAAGATGATGCTGTGAAAGCTGTTGTGAACCAGGTGAAGTATAATCATGGTGAATTCTCAGAATCCTTTATAATCTAAATGAGTTTAAACAATATGTAATTATCAAGAAGATATGTAAAGAGAGTAACATTATATATAATAATCAAGAAAATATGTAGAGTAATATGTTATTTAATTCTCTAGCTTCATGGAATCAGATCATCATGGGAATTTTTTTTTAAAGAATAAACATAAGACTAAAAATAATTAGTTTAGACTCTGGGAAATAGATAAGTATACACACACACACGTATACACACACATACATACATACACACACACTTTGTTGCTATGGATATACCTAGTTAGTGCATAAGAACTACAAAATATTTTATGTAGATAGCACCAACATATTTTAATGACAATCACATAATTAACAGGTACTATATGCATGCTATTTATATATTATAAATCTTCCCTTGTCAATCTTCAAAAAATATTGTTTCAATTTCCAAGTGAGGATCTTGAGGCATGGATTGTTTAAATAACTTCTTGGAGCTGAAATGGCTAGTACTTGGTACAGAAGGACTTTAACTGTAAGTATAACTTCGAGCCTATATTCTTATTTGCACCCACAGTGTCTCCTGTGGAGGGACAGAGTCAGCTTCAGTGCTACTGAAACCCCCCCCCCAGTGAAAAATTCCATGGAGAATGGCAGGCATTTTACGTTGTCGATTTTTTTCTCATCCTCATCTGACTCTTGATTTTTATATTTAAATGTAAGTCTTAGGCTGCATGAAACATGTTCTACCCCTCAACTGCTCAGTTGCCACTTCTAAAGATGAGTTAAAGATGTACAGCTGTCTAAGGCTGTCACTAACTTCCAGTTCTCTTATGAAAAGGTGCTGATTATGAAAGAGAGATGGGGATTTTCTGTGATCTTTCTATGACAGCCTGAGTTGCTCAGAAACAATAATTTAATATTTCATAATGAAATCAGGCAAAATGTTTCCCAAGGTTCTCTTGCTTGAGTTAGATTCACAGTGTGTGTTATGGGAAATGAGCAGCTACGATTCAGAATTGTACCGACCAGTTAATGTGTACCAAGTGTTTCATTATGTTGATTACATCTCAGTTTTCTCTCTATACAAATGTTAATGCAGGAACGAAGAAATGAAGTTAGAGGTTAGCAGTGTGGTCTTTGAAGGTTTTCGAAAGACACAAGATAGTGCGTGAGCCAGATTACGAGGTCACTCGAGGTTAATAGTGGAGGCCAACTGCTCCTTGTGTTTGTAGGGAATGGAAAGAAAGCTCTGGTGAAATGTGCAGAGTCCAGCCAAAGGTCATGATAGAAATAACATTGTGCTTGCATTAAGGAATTGTTCTATTCATAAAGAAAAAAAAAATATTATTGGGAAGAAAATGCACCTTGCCCGGCGAGCCTCCTTCCTTTCCTGAACAAAGGATTCTGTGTCT
The DNA here is from genome assembly GCF_014108415.1 of Molossus molossus. Classification (NCBI taxonomy): domain Eukaryota; kingdom Metazoa; phylum Chordata; class Mammalia; order Chiroptera; family Molossidae; genus Molossus; species Molossus molossus. The sequence goes on along the minus strand of NW_023425350.1, from coordinate 35,191,858 downwards.
TTAATGAGATTTACGGTAGCAATTACAAAGTGTAGGATTCTCTTATGGGGAGGAATTATGGTATCCTTGGCAGCTTAGTGCTGTTCTACATTGTTACTTCTCTGGTAGCAGCATACAGTCAAGGGTGATTTGTTAGCTCTGGGTATTATGGACTGTAGGATTTTAATGACCCCAATCATCTAAATTCTCACACCTTTCAGAAAATGGCCTATGGAGCCTGTGGCTTAATCTCCCCAGGATCTGTTGCGATAAGAAGGTACAAAGTCGTTTCTTAACTTGATATGGCTTCAGAATGAAACAAGCTTCATAAAAGGCTGAACTGACATAGAAGGATGTTAAAAAAAAAGAAGAAGAAGAAGAAGTGGGTCACGAACAAGGAGGAGGCTGCGTTTCACAGACACAGAGGAAACTGTTCGCATAGGTGTGAATGGATTTTAAAAATATATAACACACGACCCTTTAGACTAGAGAGAAACAGATGGAATATATACTGGGAAATAGAGAGTATATTTTGCTTGGTTTCTTCACTGTGTGGTCGAGGGTATATTTTGATGTTTGGCTTCTCCTGTTGGGAAGCTTGCAAGGCCTCATCTGGGTTCCCGCAGCTCAGGGAAATGCTGACGTGGAAATAGTGTTGGCCAAAAGCAGGCATTTGAGTATGTTTGTGATGCTTCTCCAGGTCATGACATGATGCATAAATATCCCAGCCTGGTTCCGTGTCAAGTCCTTGATGGCCACTCGACTGCCCAAGCTGAAGGAATCCAGACCGAGGACCAGGGTTCCTGTGATCACTGCACCCCCAGAGTAAGACAGTGTTGCTGAAACTGAAGGCGGGGGTGGGGGGCGACTTCCATGACACCAATTATAAATCCGCTCTTCCAGGTCCCAGGCAGAGCGAGTGCTCCATTTTACTAAATTAAAAACAGAAAAGTGTTACAGAAATACCATTTCCTTCCAGCCGCAGGAGACATCACAGAAGTAATTAAATTGGATTTTAGTATGTCAGGCACATTCCTTTTATTGACAGTGATAATATTTCTGTAAATCAAAACCTGGAAGCAGTTTCAGTGTTGAAGTGCAAAAGATAAAAAAATAAATAAAAAAAATAAGGTTCTTAAAATGAAATCTCCGGAAACTAAAATCGATCTAGGGAGAGCAGCAGAAGAGGGTGCTGCCTGCCAGGGAGCACCGCCTCTCGCTGGGTTCAGTGCCTGGCGATGGCCGTGATTATGCCTTTTTTTTTTTTTAGCCGAGTCCCTAAAAGTTACAGTTGCATAAAATCAGATGGAGTAGCACTTCGGTACCAGCTAACATTCATGGTTTTAAGTTCACCTAGAAAATCTTCTTCCTCTGCCCCAGTATTTCTGTTTCTAATGTTGTCGGTAGGTTTGGTTGACATTTCTTTCCCTGGCGTCTCTGCATTCTTTCATTCCACACGTAAGGTCCTCCACCATCGTGCCCAGCAGACGTAGCCTACAGCGTGCTTTAGCTCTCATCTGCTCAGGCATCAGCTCTCGGATCCAGACAAGTACAGAGACGCACGGGTGTAGTCACCGAAGGTTCTCTGTGCCCTCCTTTCTGCTGAGCGATTCCCTCATCCAAGTGCCCTGCTCCCTGACTTCCACTCTGCCTAAGAAAATTCAGTTCACAGAGATGACCCAGCTCAAATTAAGTTCACTCGGAGCAGAATAGTCCTCAGTTAGTGGGTTATTTCTTCTGCTTCTGAGTCTCTAAACGTTTCATGTCTAACAGGTGTCTTTTAATGTTGTATATGATTTTTTACATTTCATTCTTCTGTTTTTGGTATTACTTCTCACAGTGACTAACACATTATATTCTTGGTAATATTTTAATATTGGTGTCTTGAACCTGTTTTTAAAGCTTATGATTTTTAGAGCAGTTTTAGGTTCGTAGCAAATTAAGAGGAAGGTACAGAAGATTTCCATATGGTCCCTGTCTCTACACATGCATTGCTTCACCCATGATCAGCATCCCTCAACCCAGTGGTACATTGTTAAAATTGGTGACACTACATTGACACATTATGATCACCCAGTCCATAATTTACAAGTTAACTGATGTGTTTGCCCCTACAGTTCTTTTAAGAAAACATCCACATCTGGCAGGGGTAATGTAACATCTGGCAGGGGTAATGTGTGGTTTTATCGAATTACTGTATTGCATTTTTCATTATCTTTGTTCCTGATAGTAAAGACCCATGTGGAATTAGTCTTATGTAGCTAGAAACGCAGTGCTTTGAGTCAAGATGTGCGTGTCTGTGTGGGGAAATTTTAGTGAGTATGTGTGTGTACGCATGTGTATGTACCATGAGCAGTGAAATTAGAAACATCACTTTCTCTTTTCTTCAAATTACGCTTTAAGTCCTGCTTTGTATATTACCCCATTATATTTAACACATTCTGGGAACTTAAGTTGTTTCAAGATGACTATTTTTGTTCAATTTACTATCTTCTCATTAATTAGCTGATACCTACAGGAACAATCATATTATTATGAGATGCTACAACTGCTTATTTGATCTTTTTTAGCTAAGCCTTAAGAAGTTGCAATGTTGGGGTATTTTTCTAGCACTGACATATGCTTTCTGCTATTTCCCTTATGATAACGTATCACTTGTGTGCCCTGATTTGTCCACCAATACCCGTGACAAATTCTCTAAATGTTGCCTTTGCAGCAGCTCCAGACAGCCAAGTGCCTGTTTGGTGTTCTAGAGATGGAATCAGTAATAGTTTTGGTGTTTTTCCTTTTCAGAGTAAATATGACAAAAGTGGTACAGTTGTACACACAAATGCTAGGTGCAAAAGGCTCACTTGGACTAATTGCTATGGTTCAGTATTTTAGGAGAATTTGCCTCATCTCCGCTTAGTATGATGGTGAATATTTACTCTCTTTCAGGCCACCTAAACCACAATCAGTCTGCCACGTCCATAGCGACAACATCAGAAATAGAACTTGCTTGGTTGTTGGAGGGGTTGAGAAAAAAAGCTTAAAACAAGAACACTAGAATTTGTCAATTTAAATTAAAAATGAGGTAGTACAATAAAGGGGATGGAATAAATCAGTGGGCCCCAAAATATGGTTTTTGTGCCAGCAGTGTCCATACACCCTGCAAATTTGTTAGAAATGCATCGCCTTGTACCCAGACCTCCTGAGTTAGCAATGTGGGGTAGGGCCCCCAAACCCATATTCTAAGAGTCTCCAGATCTTTATATACGCATGGGTTTGAAAACTATTAGAGTAGATGATCTCTAATGTCATCTTCTTAATTCAGTTCTTTCCAGATAAAACAATAATTTATTTAATGGAATAAAGGACGTTCTTCCTAAAGAAGTTTGTAAGACAGCATGATTAGATTTATAAAACAGTTTTGATACAATCTTGGATGTTTTTTACATGGTGATTTGAAAGAAGTAACACAATTTTTCATTTTGATTATCAGTCTCCTCCGTTGGCTGGCAGTCTTGAGAATGTTTGAAAAGTTCCCATTCACACTATTCATGCTGTGAAAAATCTCGTTGAAGGCAGAAATTTCCCTGCAAGATGAGAATGAATAAACCCAAGTGCGTGTCCCTCTATTCTTATTCTTTGGAATAATTCTCTGATAACTGGTATAGGTTAGGAAGTAAAGTATTATTCAAATTCGCAAATGAATTTTAGCCTAGAAGATACTCAAGTCTGTTGAACCACTGTCAAAAGTGCCATTCATATGAGACAGTATATTCTTCACAGGGCATCCTTTTTTATTGTGTAAAACATTTCACATCTTGCCCCATTCTTACTATTTGCTAAATAAATATGACCCCAGCTCACTAGGAATTTCCCAGATACAGTTTCCCTTCTTATTAGCAAATATCCCACATCTAGTAAGATCTTCACATTTCTTTGTCTTTACTAACATAAGATGGTCCATATGTGATAGTTCTTCTGCCAGGATCCCAGCACGTGACCTTGAGCAAGTCACTGGAGTTTTGTGGGCCTCAGTTTCCTCATTATAAAACGAAAGACCAGGTGTGCCTCCGTTCAGGGTCCACAGCGTTCCAAGGGCATGTGATTCATCGTCACTCTATTCTTTCTCCCCATGTTCCTCACCCCAGACCTATTTTTACTCGTGTTTAAGGCTCTTCTAGGATGCAGCCTACAGCTCAGTCACACCACACTAATCTTAAACTATATTTTAGCCAAAGACCTTTCCTGCCAACCCCTATAAAAAGGAAGAACTTGGAGAAAGAAATCTGATTAATGGGATGTCTTTTCGTTTTGAGAGAGGAAACTTTGAATTAATCCTGAAACATGAGGCAAAGACTTCAGCTATTTGTTTCTTTCAGGTCTGTATAGCTCTTTATTTATAGCTCCTTTCAGATATTTATTTACATCAAATTTGTTTTAAGTTGAAAATGTTACTGGTGCCCGGGCTCATGCCTGTGTAGTTGTTTAGTTAAATGCTAAATGTAATTATTTTGGGTACTTACATAGATGCTTTTTGGTGGTTTTAGAAACCCAGTAATATAATTAGGGATGTATAATTGTTAATATGATCAAGAATTCAACTACTAATTGAACACCTACTGTGAACACCTACTATGTTCTGGGGATTTTTTATATTAAAATAATTTCTTCTATTATCCTTGCATAACAAGAAGTACGACATCTAGTTTACAGAAGGTGTGTATGAGCTGAAGAAGTATTTCCATGTTTCTATGATAAGAATTCAGGCTTGTCTCACTTAAAATGTCATGGTCTACAGATTGCATTATGGTCTCTTAATACTGAGTAAAAGAGTCAAATCGAGGGGATTTGTGTTTTCTCCTTTATTCCACTTCAAATGCTTTAGAACATACGCAAAATGAACTAATACATGCAGATTTATTCAATATAAGACATTTTAATGATGGGTGTGATCTGATAGAGAGAAAATACAGTCCTATTTCCTCTTGTAAACTACTCATCGGCAGGCCTACATCCAACAATGATACCTAAGAACACCTGTGACCAACACAGCTCGTGGAACTTAATGAAGGCTGCAGCTTCCGGACAGAGAGAGCCTCTGTACAACTTCAGTGAATGTGCAGACCTTGAAAAGGATGCTTTTTGTGAAGCAGAAAATGGACCATTCTGAATAATCCAGGAAAATATAAGTTTTCTCTAAGTGCGAATTTGAGATGTTGAAAAACTTCATGAGATGATAAGCATGAGATTTTCTCCAGGTAGCAGGTTTCTGGCCCGTAGTCCTGGTGTGTCAGGGGGAAAAGGCTCATCTTGGCAGTGAGGCTAACCTTTCCAGAAGCTGCCTTTCCACCTGTCGTTTCTGTGCTTCTGAACACAGCGTTTGCTTTTGCTGGAAACTGTAATTTCATTCGAGAGAATCTGTCTCTCTGGCTGGTACTTGTACTGTGTAGGAGACTTGAGTACCTCTGCTTCTGGCCTAAACACTGCTGGTGGGAAAGGAGGGACAGTGTGAAAGTGTCATTCTGCATTCCAAGGTCACTTGTGGGAAAACAGGAAGGCCTTGTGCTTAAGACTCTCCTGTGGTGCAGGGACTGACGTTTACAAGGTAAAGTGTCCAGGTCTGTCTGAGACTATTACTAATTGTGCATTTACTATGTACAAATCACTGTGAGAATGATGGAAAGTGAGATGATTGGGTCCTTGCCCCAAAGGAGTTTTCATTTTAGTTGGGGAAATCATTCCTAAGACACAGGGCAGCAATGGGCTTTTTCTGTTTTTTGATTTGTTTTTCTTTTTTTTCAGGGCCTATCACACATGCTTACAACAGTGCATGGTGCTTAAATCCGTATTCAATAATATTTGTAGAATGAGTCAAATATAGTGTTAATAAGACATCTAGCAATTTAAGCACTGACCATGGGGTGCAAACAATTGCTGTCTGTGAATTCGGAAAGAGGACAAGCAGGGTGGGGGGCTGGCCCGGTGGGAGCGATGGGGTGAGTTGAACATTAGTTGGCTAGAGAGAAGCAGGGTGGGTATTCCACACTAAGGAGATAATATGAGCCAATGAGAATCTATAGATAAAACAGTCACAGGTCCAAACACATCTATTGAGTGTCTTCTATATCACCAGGTGCTCTTCTAGGCTCTGTACACAGATATAAACAAGAGGAGGCTGTGGGTACAGTGGAAAGATAACAGATTTGGAGGCAAATAGATGCAGAATTGCATTCTGACTGCCGCATGGCACTCTGTGTGGCCAAGGCCAAGTCAATAATGTAGCCGAGACTCGATTTCATTGTAAAACGGGAACATGAGTACAGATCTTGCGGGATTGTTTTGAGAGTTAAAGTAGTATGCATATGGTAAGATCCTTAATGCACCTCGAGCTACAGGCATTCCAGTGTTGGTACCTGTTGCAGTGATGCCCTTGCCTCTGCTTTCAGGGAGCTCGTAGGTAAGAGGAAATGACTGGTATGTGCACAGATCATTACAGTGTAAAAAGTGCTTTAATACTTTGCTTTTCAAAGTGTATTCTGAGGACCGGAAGCACCTGCAAGTCCATTAGCGACACACACTCACAAACCTTCCCTCCCTCCACACACTGAATCAGAATTTGCATTTCACAAGATCCCAGGTGATAGATACGCACATTGAAGCGTGAAGAGCTCTGCTGTAATAGAAACATGTAACTAGGGCAGACAAAGAATGACTAAGACAACTTACTGAGGGAGGACTTCTCTTAGAAAGTGACGTTTAGAGGAATTCAGGGTGAAATATTAACGTGTTCCTATATAGGTTAACTCCTTTGGTAAGCCAGAATTCGCAATTTGAAAAACTCGGGTAGAGATCCACCTTCTTGACATCAGGAGTTTCCCATCGCATTGACTTTCAGTCATCCCCAGTGGTCCAGCAGGCTAACTCTGTGCCAAAGGAACAGTTTTACTAACCTGAGGCCAGTCCTGGCTTCCTGCTTTAGTGCATGGGGAGAAATAAGCTCTGCAATCTCAGATCTAGAATTTACTGCACCCATAAGAATTCCCAATTCCCCAGCCCTCTCCCAAGCAACTCAGAGTGCAGACATGTCGTTGGATTGTCTCGTTTCACCAGGAACGTCTTGGTGGACACCACTTCTTTCTGGCCCAGCAAATGGGTTAATATAAGAGTCCGTCATTTGGTGCTCAGGAAAAAATAAATACCCAGCTTTCCCTGGGCTGCCCCTGCTGGTCCCTCTGGTTTAACACTCATTTTCTTTTTTAATGTTGGAATCGCTTCTATTTTATGTGGAGCCACGAGGTTCTGTTCATTGAGCTGGCAGGTGGTTCCAGTCTTGTAATTATGATCGTGATTGTCGGCTGCCAAAGCACAAAAGGAAACCATAGTATTCCACTTCGGTGCCCTTCAGTGAATTGTTGCATATGCTTTTTGGTATATTACTGCACATAAATCTCACAGTAGCAATAAAACTATTAGGGTAGTAAAAGATATGCATTTTAATTTTCATAAAAAGTGTCATAAAATTCAATTAACCACACTTTCCCAAATAGCAGTTCACTCTGGGAAGCCCAGGGTTCCCTAATCCGAAATTACATGTTCCTTATGTTCCTTTCCCTTTTCCTAGTGACCTCCGTGAATGCTGCAATCATCACACCTTTTGTCATCTTGTAATATTGTCATCTCCAGGGTCCCTTTGTCTCCTTATCTTTCTGTATATTTCCTCCTGCTTTTCTAGTTGCAGTTTGTAGAGGCTCTTTTTCTTTCTTTTTTTCCTTCTTCCTTCCTTAATTGGGGAGAGCAAGGGAGATGAATAGCGTAAGTAATCCACACAAATTTAGGCATTATAATTACCCAGGAATGGAGGAAAATGTTATTTGATTCTATACCCACAAGTAATGAGGAAAACACAGAGAGGCTGTATTTATTAGATTACCAGAGACTCTGACTAACCCCCACTCCGCTAATCTATAAAAGCCAAGGTTTCTCCCATATGTTTAAGTTGTTCACCTTCTCTTTAGAAGTAGTTTAATAGCACAGACTAGAGAAAGGTCTCCTGGTGTTTGGGTTTTATTACTTTCACTGACTGAAGTGCAGCACATTTCCTAGTATAATTACACCCTGGTTGTCACAATAAATGAACACAGTATATTTTATGATACACCGTACTTGCTTATTATCATGTTTGTTCACACATCTCTCAGACTTAATAACCCATGGGGGGGCTTCTGCTCTCATTGGTGAATGAAAATTAGTGAAGTTCTCATTTTCATTTTTGGTGAGATTTTTATTTCAATTGTGAAAAGCCATAAAAAGGATGCATAGTGGATTTAGGGGATTTAAAACATACCTAGAGCTACATACTGTTCCCTGCTCACTGTATGATGTTTCTAAATCTCACTACCTGTCCCTTAGCACCTGCAAAGGTGGATATTAGCTAATTGCATTTTTAATGGAGACCAGCTGATGGTCCTGGTTATTTTAAATAACAAAAACAAAGAACATCCTGAATATAAATAGAGCTCACCTTTGAGATTATATATTTATATTTGCTTTCAGGTTGACCTTGCCCAGGACAGGGTTGCTTTCTAAATTTGTGGTAGGATCAGAAAAAATAGAATTTCCATTTAGTTTAATTAATTTGGGGACAAAATATAAGAATGCAACTCTATTAGCATGTAATCTATGGGAAAGATGGTCCATTCTGCTTGCTGCACAATAATTGCAGACCTCGTCATAGGGATCTAACATGTAGCATAACAGTATACAATCATTTTATTTCATGAGAAGATAAAGGAATTGCGTGCTCTGCATTATATAGTACACTACTATGGTTTTGCAAAATGCAGGGCATTTTGCCTCAAATCAGGCAAGGCACAGTCCTTTAGGCTTGGCCATAATAAGTATTTAGGTTCCAATTTCTTGACAAGTTCAAAACATGTCTGTATGATTATAAAAAACAAAACATAGTGTAGAACAATTAAAAATGTGAAACAAGTAAAAGACCACATGTATTTCCAGAGTTAGACTTCGTCCCTTTTGAGGGAAGCTTTCAATTCCCTGGCCAGGAAGTACTCACTCAGTATTTGCCATGGGCTTACTTGTGCTGACTCTTGGGGAAGGTAGGGGGAGGAAGACCGAGAGGAATTAAATGTACTTCGTAGACAAAACAGTGACATGACAATGACCAATGTGGTACTGAGACAGTAGCCACTGTGTAGTATTATACAATTTTATAGTGTAGAAATCTAGAAGGCACCACCTACCTCATAGTCACTAAATATTCGAGCCATTATTATTTTAACGGATTTTCTGGTGGCTATGTGTCCCGATGAAGTTGCGACCCTGCCCCTCTTGTTCTTTCAGTTCACGTAAAGTTACCCCGTGTGCCGCAGTGAGCAATTACAGATGCTGTAAAATCGTGACCCACATGTTATGATACAATATAAGTCCCATAGACTTTCTCAGTGAAGAATGACTTAAATTAGGCCTTGAAATTCAGCTAAGATTTTCTTCCATTAATTTAAAAGGATTAGGAAGTTGAGTATGTCAGGGACGTGTTCCTGGAGCTACCGTACATCTGGGTGGCCTGCTCTTAGGAAACCTCCTCTTGCCGATCTCAAAGTGGAAGGATGGTCACAGGCATCCTCATGCTAATATTAGCCCATTTTCCCTGAAAGTAGAAGGATTGTCACAGGTGTCCTCACACTAATATTAGCCCATTTTCCCTGCCACACCCTTTACTTTCTGCTATGAAAGTCCTTGGATAGGTCATGTCTCGAGGTTGCATTACGGTCATCCACCTACACTGAAGGGAGTCCCTCTCTGGAGAGTAAGGGTTCAGGAGCATGGAGTTCCCATTGACACAAAGATACGCAAACAGAATTCATGTATCTCCCGCCCAGCCTCCCCGGGGCTTAAAGTCTAGTCGGGGCAGCAGACATGGATCAAAGAATCCCCCAGATTGTGAAATTTAAACTCCAATAAGTGCTGAGAAGGAAGGAGTGTGGGTCACCAGTGGAGAGAGTAACAGAGATGGGTCTCAAATCACAGAGTTCAGATCATGGTCACTTGCTTTCTGAGGTTGGACGCAGTCTCTAGATGAATTACTTTTCTTCCACGGGGTCATTCACTCCTTCCGTGCTCCAAGAGTTAAATGAAGACACTGTTAGTATGTATCTGAGGTACTTGCAGAGAGAGATTCACTGACTACCTCCAGTTGAAAACTTTTATTTTTTTTTGCAACTGCCTTCCTTGTAACTATTGCCTGATGTTGAGCAAAAAATATATGGAATTTGTTTTCCTTGAAAATACTCTTGTCTCCCCTGATGTAGTAAGTTGTTTTGGTTATTAGAAGTGTTAAGGGCCACCCAGAAGGATTTTTGTAGAGCAGCACATCAATAAACCCCTTCACGGAAAATAAAAGGAAGACAAGTAGGTGTGGTAAATAGTGGTTGGCATCCAAAAGGAATGGTGCTTCTACAGTGGCACAAGTTATGGGCACAGTGCTTCCCTCAAGCTAACTGTTTTGGTGGTACATTTAAAAGTCTGAGACTAGCCCTGGCTGGGACGCTCAGTAGTTAGAGCATTGGCCCACACACCAAAGGGTCGCAGGTGTGATTCCCAATCAAGGGTGCATGCGAGAGGCAACCAATAGATGTGTCTCTCTCACATCGATGTTTCTCTCTCTCTTCTCCTTCCCCTTCCCCCTCCTTCCCTTCCACTCTCTCTAAAAATCAATGGAAAAATAATCCTCCAGCTGAGATTAGGTTTAGGCAGGTGAGGCAGTCCCCTGGGTGCAGACTTTAAGGGGGTACTACAACTAATTAGTGCAATATTTGAAAAACTGAAAATGAATGCAATCTGTGACGAACAACATATCTAGACTTTAAATCAAGGCAACATCAGTATTACTGAGGTTTCCTTTTGTTTCAGACTCCAGTGTAGCTCTGCACACCACTGTTATTGATCCCGTCTTTATTTAAAATGTTGACCTTTTGTTCATCACAAGCAAATATTGATGTTTAAATCATTGGTTTTGATTTTTGACTATTGCTTTAAAAATACCATTTCTCTTGCTCACTGGGTTTTTGGTGACCCTTAAGTATTGCTCCTGATGCAAGTACTCACAATGTGGTTTTGGCAAATATCTACTTTAACAAAAGCTGGTGGGAAGGCACATAATTAGAGTAGAGACAAAGCTCTGATTTGAACTTGGTTCTGTTCATTATTAATCTGTAAGCCCCATGACTTTATCTTCGGGGCTATAAATCAAAAGACAAATAAATAATACTGAGTATATGACACCATTATGGGTGCTGTGGATGCTATAATTTGCTGAGGGGACCCAGCTTCCAACAAGCTAATCACAGCCCAGGAGTTAATTGCATCCCCTTGCATTTCAGAAAATTAAAGTCGAGCAGCTCTGTCCCACACTGTTTTCTATGAGATCTTATTACTTTTATGTTTATTTATTTTTTGTGTGACAGGAAATGGATACCCTACAGCTAAAATTAAATGTCTTTTACTACACACTAAGTTGGCTCAGACCAAAGCTTTTTGTCAGAGGAGAAAGAAAAGATTCATCGCATATCTTTGATTGTGTTGTCAGTGGGTAGAAATTTATACGGCATTCTTCACATCACAAAAGCAGTGGAGCAGGAGGTAGAAAACCCTTGATGAACACACTGTGGGGAGCAGTGTTGTTTTCTCCTCAAAAGCATCCCATCCAGAGGACCACAAATTCAAATGGAATTTTGTGTTTAATTCCACCTTTTCCGCCCCAGGCACATTTTGTAATTAAACACTCAAATGATAAAATTATTTTTAAATTTCTAAATAACAACCTGTTAAGAAATTGAAAACATCCCACTGAGGACAGATTTTTCTAGAGGGCATATTGAAAACCTAAAGGACTTTTCAAATTTTCTCTATGAACACAAAATAAATACACGTATATGTAACTATTTTGACTGTGATGTGGTTGTAATGTTGAAGACTATAATAAAACAAACAGTGACAGCAATCATTCTAAATGATCTATATCAGTCTCCTTCTATAAAAGAAAAAGCTGAGGTTCAGAGACTGCCAAATGGTTAGGCCAAGATCAAATATTGATTGAAAGGCACATCTCAAACTAGAGCCCCTGGAACCCGAAGTCTCAGATCAGTTCTTTTTCCATCCCATAATATGACATCATTTAGTTACCAAACAATCTCCACCTCTTGGGCTAACATCAGCCGTAAAACCTTGGCTGTGACTTGTCCTCACACATACCACACTGCACACTTCCTATATGACTGAAGCACTACTCGAAGACAAAACTAGAAGCCAATATAAGAACAGTATGAGAAAACATTACCACCGTCTCCACTTTCTTCCCATGTTATACATGGGATTGTTTTTACTGTCTTGTCAAGCTTATCTACTCAAGGACTCAATCTTTCCGTTATTCCCCTCTCCCCCTCTGAATCTTAAATACTATCCATTGGATTGTACTACTCTTAAAAACAAATAAACCCAAACTCTTTCTCTTTACCTCGTATCTATCTTATGTCCGCTTTCTTGGTTCTTTTTCACAGTCAAGCTCTGGGAAAGATTTTTAATGAAAAATACAACCCTACATTTCCTATTCAACCCACATCATTCTGGCTTCCAAAACAGCACTAAGAGCACCAATAACCTTCACGTCGTCAAATCCAATAAACACGTTATCAGTTGTCATCTTACTCAATCTCTCAGTTGGCCTCGTTCTGGAAGCATTGCCCACTCATGACACTACACACACCTGGTTGTCCTCCTCCTTCTGAGACTTCTCTCCAGGTATCTGCAGGTGTTGCTCTACCTACTTCCTAAATGTTGAAGTGACTCAGTTCTCGATTTCAATGTTCTCCACGTCTAATATCTCCTATATACATAATGTCGTCCATTCCCACGCTCTTAAATGCTACCTTTATGTCAGTGATTCTCATATTTGTACCTTCAGCTCAGACTCATTATAATCATATATTTTTTCTTTATTGATTTTAGAGAGAGAGGAAATGAGAGGGAGAGAGAGATAGAAACATCGATGAGAGAGAACATCGATTGGCCGCCTCCTGCATGCCCCCCACTGGGGATCGGGCCCACAACCTGGCCATGTATCCTGACCAGGAATCGAACCGGCGACCTCTTGGTGCACGAGTCGATGCTCAACCACTGAGTCACACTGGCCAGACGTTATAGTCATATTTTGCTGTACAAAATTGTATTTATGATTTTTACTTTGATTTCCCACAAGTATCTTGAGCTTCACATGTTTTAAATTTAACTCCTAGTATTTCCCTCTCCCACCTCTTCCCTTCTCCCATATCTTCCTTTCCTTCACCCCCCCATTTTAGTAAATAGTGTCTCAATTTATCTGGTGGGATAAGCTATATAATTGGACATTTCAACCATAGGTATATATTTGAGAAAAAGTTTTAAAACAGGAAACTTGAAATATGTATGGGGTATTTCATTTGTCTTTTATTGCAAGTGTTTAAACAATGAATCTAATAATAATTCTGGTTTATAGACCTTAGAAATAACAGCAATGGTAGTTAACATAGACGTCTACTATGTGCTAGTTGCTGTGCTAATGGTTATCAGTACCAGTATTGTCCTCATTTTACAGATGATAAAATCAAGGCACAGAGAGGACAAGTGACTGGCCTAGGACCATATAGCTACTAAGTGGCAGAGCTGAGCTATGAACCCAGTCTAATTCTAGGCTCCTTGTTCATAAAAGGCCACAGTATTGCTGCAGAGAGGGGTGTAACATTAAGCCAGTGCATTGAAGGGAGACTCAACTAGAAGAAATTAGCAGTAGATTCTGATCCAACTTTGTAACATTTAACAATGCTTACAAGGAGCTGATATTTTATCATCTCATCTCCTCATGCTTTCCAAGTATTTTGACAACACAATCTTGAACAGTAGGTGTATCTGCCTTATGTGCAGGAAACCACTCGATTTAATCCTGAGGGATAATCACTTTTTACATAAATTTTCAGATTCACAGTGTGTTTTTTTCATTATTTTGACATCCTCAGACCAAAATATGATGGGACTGTTTTGCCTCTATATGAGGTCTTCCCTACAATTACACTTACAATAATTTATTTTTAAAATACAAAAGCCTAGAACAGTTTGTACAGACAATTTGTTGTTTCCATGGAGTGGGAGGTTTGAGAAAAATGCACAATTCCATTCTTTTCTCTGACACTCTTGGGAAACACATACTGTTTTTCAATCTTCCCCACCAACAACTGAAAATAACAGACAGTTGCCCCAATTAAAATGACATTGGTTAACTTTATGTTATCGTAAAATGAACTTGGTTAAATGTTTCGTATCACTGGAAAGTTTATAAATATTTTATTTTTTAAAAAAATACAAGAAAGCCAACTCTAGCCATTCAAACTTAAATCCTTCTTTTTAGATAAACTATATATAAGAAAAAAGAAAGACTAAGTGGAAACAGAAGTAAAAAGAGGGCTACAGTTCCATTTACCACAGAGTAGGTAATAAAGTAGCTAATCTACGAATTCAGGACCATGGAGACCAGTGGCAACAGTTAACAAAAGTTGTTTAGGTTTCCTAAAGCCTATGAGTTGTCATTCTACAAATTTCTTACATGCTCTAAGTGATATCTAATCTCTTATGGTGTTCTAATGAAAACACAAATTCCAGAATTCTGTAGAAGAAAAGAAAATTTAAAAGAATCAGAAGATCTAGAAATTCAGTGATAAAGTCTCTGTGTTTGAATTGTATAAAACCCAGGTGAACGTGTCTGTTAAAAACTACGCTGAACAAGAGAGAAGAGTCAGGGTGAAGTGGAATCACGTTAAATGTGTTTTAGATTCTTTTATTCTACACCATACTGGATGAACTTTAAACTTCTTATATCAAATAATTATAAAAGCATTACCTAAGTTTATATATAAAGGTCATGATAGGTTGAACATTATAAACGTGTGCTTATTAAATAAAAAATCTGATCCTAAAGGGAAAAATAACTCCTAAAGGAAGTATGAGATTTTTTTGTGTGTATGTTAGTCCACACCATGTTGGAGGGAGGGGGTTTTAAAGTAGTAGGAAGATTGAGGGACATTGAGTCCTTTTTTGTGTGAATACTGACTTATCAGTGAGGCCCTTCCTGGTCATCTTAACACATCACCCACGAGATGCTCTTTACCCTTTTCCCTGCTTTATTTTCTTGTTAAACTTAACATCTATCCAACTATCTATTTTAGTATTTATCTTATATATTGTCTCTCTTCACTCTGTGAGGGCAAGGATATAATCAGGTATACCCTTTTCTAAAACAAACAAACAAAACAACAACAAAGAAAAAAAAGCAAACTGTCATCAGTGGGTTTCAGAAAAGTAGATTCATCAGGGTTGTACCTTCAGTGGCTACATGTTATCCTCAGCATCTCATCTCCAACCTTAAGTCCATCTGTGAGAATCTCCTTGGAGATTCTGACTGTCTGTCCTCCGGGACTGTGACTCTCCTTGGTCCCTTCAGCTCCCCTCTCTGGAGACTCCTATTTCCTCCTGCTGCTTTCTGCCATCCTGACACCTGCCTGTTGTCTATGCTGATACCCACATTCTTGCCTGAAATGCCCTGTTAGTTTCCTGCCAACCGAGCAAATCCCAATGATTCCCGAAGATGAGCTGAAGCATCAGTTCTTCCATCAACCCTTTCCTGATCTCTCTGGTCATGGGATCCACCAAGAACTGTGAAATCTTTGGACACAGATGTAAATCTAAGCTCTGCTAACTTACCAGCTATGAGACCATTTTTAAGGTGCTTAGCCTTAGATTTTTAATCTGAAAATTTATGGTAATTATTTTAATCTGTAACATTATGGTGAGTCAATTATGAAAAACACCTGGCACTTAATGACCTGTCAGTAATAGCATATTCATAATATGATATTATATGTAAATATAATGTACAATAACATAGAGATGACATGTAACATAATTACTGTAACTACACCTAGATGGAATTTACTGTGAGTCAGGTGTTCCAGCTGCGGTGTTGGTCAGGCTCTGTCAGGGCTGCCTCCGCACTCTCAGCATGCGCCTGGAGTTCATTCACTCTTCCGTCGTGTTCACTGTGGTTTGCCCAAGTAGATCTTGGAGCTCCTTGACGCAATGCCCATGTCTTCTATGTTTTGGTTCCAGAATAAAACACATTGCTGAATATAACCCAACAGTTACTATGTGTGACATCCTCTAAAGGATATGGCTAATGTCTGTCCTTGCAGATTTAGGTTGTATCGTTTAGTATTGAGGCAGCCAGCAAGGTCGAGACACACATCTGTTAACCTACTGTGTGACCAGGAGCTCACCTTGAACTATAATCTGCTGCTTGTTTCTAAGCTGCAATTCGTAATGCTGGAGTTGTTTCTACACCACACCTGATATTAACTATTAGCAGGACAAGAGAGCCACCAATTTTACTGGTGTAATTATGTGTTGTTTGTTTGTTTGTTTGTTTGTTTTAACTACAAAACCCAGAATAGCCCCTGCACACTGTGAGGTATTACTTTGTATAAAGGCATAGCCCTCCAACGACAGTTCATGGCAATTTTCCATGAACACAGTGGAAGTTAACAATGTCTGTAGCCAAGGAGGGAAATATACAAATGACAACAGAATGCATTGTGGCCATAGAAGAGGCCATTAGGAGATCTATTTTAGAAAATATTTTCCAGGTTTGCCCTTAATGCTGCTTTTGTGCTTTTGGATTTCGTGGCAGTTTAGAGCATATGATATGTAGCAACAGTGCCCCTAGGGATAGGAATTACCTGTGTTATGACGATTGATAATACATTTAGCAACCTTTTTTCATTTTCCACTAAATCTTAGAATCAGTCTTTTTTTTTTTCTTTTTTACTATATATTTGAGACTATTTTTTCTCTTGTTGTATGAGTAAAAAAATACACAGAAAAATAATATATGACCCCAGTGAAGTATAGCGCCTGCCCAAATATACTCATAATATGAGAAAAAGTGCACTTGCCAGATTGTGCCGATTATTTCTGAATTGACACCATGAAGTGACATCTGTGTGTGAGCAGTGACCTGCCCTGTGCTGTCAGCATTCTTGAATCAACTCAGAAAAAGTCCACTCTCCCCAATTCTGAGCAAGTCAGAAGGTCTTCCCAGAGCCTATTCCTGGACAGGCTGGAAGGTGATTCGTTGCTTGACCTTTTGCTGTTCCTGTCTCCAGTGAACAGTGTAAAACAAACCCCAGCCCTAGTTTTCTCCATCCTCAGGAAGTCAGGCACAGTGACGTGCGAAACCCCAGAGCTCGACTACATGCAGTTAACTGCTAGCCATTCCCTGGGCAGGAGGAGGGAGAGTCTGTGTCCTTGAGCAGGAGCAAATTAGAGTCCCGGGTAGAAGGACAGGAAAGTTCTTTTTGGTGTTTCTGTCTCTAAATATTAGAAGATGTCACAGTCCATCTGGTGCGATATGATAACCAACATTCTGGATCCCCTCTCTTGGTTGCATTGTTGATCCCTGAAATACTTTTCTTCTCTTTAATTGTAATACATTTTCATTCTGATGATTGCTATGGAATGAACACCCCCAGAAGAATTTTCATGGGTTTGGCAGCTTCCATTTCAAAGGATTCAAAGCATTTCATCTAGACTCTAGCCAAGGCTTCTTCTTAGTAACCAAAGTTTTATTAGTGGCCAAGATATCAGTGAATTAGTGCTATTTTCCTTTTCATCTTTTCAGTAGAAAAATGGGCATCCAGGGCTGCCTTTACCTTGAAGTAATTAGGAACTTGGTGGTATGTTTTTAAGATCAAAGACAAAATTGCCTTATTTTTTTCATTCTTCCCTCCTCCTTACAACTCCACATTACCAACACTTAATACTTATCACAGACACACTTCATACAGAACTACATACCACTGTTATCACATGTTTTCTGATGCAGAATTTACCACAGAGGGCCAAACTGTTTTATTGAATAAAAAGTGATAAAGCTTCAAATGAAATTAACCCAGGCACTTGCATTCGATGAACTGTGAGATAGAAATGACACTAGCTCCTCCCCTCCCCCAGCATCCCCTTGAAGGAAAGGTGGTCCTGGGTTTCGGAGAGAGAAGCGGGTAGGAAGAAAGGGTGGGTGCAGGGAAGACAAGTGGACACAAAAAGGTTGCCTGAGACGTTGTTGATACATTGAATACAAGAAAATGCTGAGTTAGTATGTGTTTATTCTTTTTAAAATGCCGTTAGTAAAGAATGGCTCACTTCACTAAGCTTTTCTCTAACGATTAGTTTTGTGAGCATGAGACAGGTCTTAGATATTCATAATCAAGCTGGGAAGTTGTCCCCCCTGTGTCACTTTCCCAGAATGGGTTTGGGGAATGGGAAGCGTCTCTTCGCTGCATAGCGCTGAGAAGTGTTTTTACTGTGGAGATCCTAACTGCAGTGAGGATTTGCCTGGTAGAGAGAGGAGGGTCTGGATACTGTAGAAGGTAATTATGATTGTTATTAGAGACAAATTTTGAGAATAATTGAGTATAGCATTCTTCATCCTAGTTTTCAGATACCCTTGGGTGTCTCCAGACATTGCAAAGGGTATCACAAGACTCCCCCAGAAAAACTAATTTTACTCTGTCCTACTTTGTAGAATATTAGTGTGAAGTGCTATTAAAAGAAACAGAATCCCTTATAAACAAAATAAGATGGAGATAGCTGGAAGGTGGATAGAACACCAGGCTAAACGTTGATCCCATGCTTGGCTCTGCTGCCCAGCTGTCTATTCTGAAAACCCTCAAATGGAAACAATGTAAGGGTATATTACATCTAAGATGAAGTATAATAAAAATGAGGTTTTAGTTTGAAAAAGTGCCCTGTAACCACAAGATTCCACGTCAGTATAACATTATTTTTAAGCAGTAAGATCTGGACAAACACTTCAAAATTTAATGGATGGTGGAGTTTTTCAGTAGGAGTAACAGGAAACTAGGGGTTAAGAAAAAGACATTCTAGTCTACATTTCTTTATCAAATACTTTTTCTTTCTTTTTTAAACCATGGATGAGTCATTCGTATTTTCTGGGTTTATGTTTTTTGTCTGTAAAGTGAGGAAGCTGGACTACATGAGTTTCGAGTTTTCTTACTACTTCTAAAATTATGTGATTCTAGCAAAAAATGTTTCCTTTTAGCAGACATAAAAAGACCTTGATGAGCTGAAAATGCCAGCTTTCAAGTTTTCTCCCATTTATTTATGTAATTTATTACAATTTGATCAATATTTTCCCATACATGTTTTTATCTGTCCATCATAAGCGAGGCAGGCAGAGCAGAGATGATTCCCATTTTACAGGTACTTGGTGGCTTATGTTAAGAACCACACAGCTGATGAGTAGCAGATGTAGGACTTGAACCGATTTCTACTTAGTCTAACTTTAGTATCTGGAATGCAGCCCTCTCTCCAAAATCAACAAGCTTGGGCTTTGCTGTCCGTGAAATGCCTAGTATTTCAGAATGTTTCCATTTTGTACAGTACGTATAACCCTATAAATACTAGTATCTGACTATGTGGTTTGCATGTTGAAATAGATGCTTACATCTCTAAAGTATGGCTTGGTACACCATGATTTGCATTGAGTTTTGACAGCAGATAATTTAATCTTGGTAAATACAATACTCTATCCTGACAGAGATATAAATATGTGGGCAAGCTGGGTTAGCACATTTCTTAGCACTTTTAATGCTGTTTCCATTTCTGGAAAAACAAGTCTGAACTGCAGGAAGGAGGAAGCACAGTCTTCCAGAAATGGCTGCGAGAAAGGTCTAACCAGTGCAGGCTAGAGAGACAGTAGAATTGTTGGTAGCCTTAATTCTATTCCCGTTTTATGATTCATGAACTGAGTATTTAAACTAAAATGTTTTCTGAATTCTCTGATTGGGTCTACGGATATCCTGTTTTACAGTTAAGAGTGGACTCTTAAAGACAATCTTGCCATTTCATTTTATTTCTCCCAAGCCAGGCATCCGTCTGCTCACAGGAGAATGCCGTTTCTGATTTGGGATGTGTCACTTGCATCAAACTACCTCCGTGTTCTCCCAGGAAACCTATTTAATCTGGAAAGATGTTCTGAGAAGTGGTAGTTTATTCGTTGGTTCATCTTCATGAAGAAGGAAGCAGGACTGTAGGGAAGCAGGAACTGGCTTAGATGCCGGAAAGGGAGTCCCTGGGAGGTGTGGTTTAACATAAAACTCAGAACCTAAGTGAAACAGATATCCCCCAGGGACGTGAAGGAGCAGCTTGTTCAGTTGCTGCTTCAATTAGCCGGGGTTTTGTGACCCAGAGGATAAAGCAAAGTTCTACCATCTGCTTTTATTTCAGAAGCCGCCTAGATATTGGGTGATTAACCTCTGCAACCTGTTCAGCATTTGCATACAAAATGTTCTTTACATTTATCCCTCCTCTCCCTCCCTTTCTCCCTCTCCTTTTTTCCTTTGTTTCTTATTTTTTCTTTTTATCTTTTTCTCTCCTCCTTCCTTCCTTCCTTCCTTCCTTCCTTCCTTCCTTCCTTCCTTCCTTCCTTCCTTCCTTCCTTCCTTTAATTGATTTCTAGGTGATCTGGGTGACACATTTCAGCACATTTTTGCCACACATGACAACCTTGGGAGAAATCAGAACAGAGTTCTTCCCATCCCCCCACTAGCTACCTATCTTCACCTGTCATCCAACATTTATTAGTGCATTCAGTCAACAAGCTCAACAAGCAGATATTACGTATTTGTAAAGTGTTTAATGCAGAGAAAATATATAGAATATTTATTTCACCAAAGAGCTTCCAAGGACATATTATGTTTTTGTTAAGTAATGATGCAAAGAAATAAAAACACGTGGTACAGCTAGTACAGAATAACATGCGATATAGGTGTGTATATTTAAATGCACACACAGACATTTGAAATTCAATAAATATGTGTTGAAGACTGACTCTGACAACTCTGCAAGTAATAGATGTCATGACAAAAGTAACCAAACACTAATGGATTTCCTTTATTTCTTGATAAAAAGTCTAGAAAGATGATTCCAGTAGGATTAGTTAATTCAGCAGTTAAATAAGTCATCGGAGACCAAGAGGCTTTCCATTCTTCCATCTGACAGCTTGACTTTGACAACGGTGTCTGTTTTCATTGTAGCAGGATGGCTGAAGCTGTTCCAGGCAGACAAGGGTGTTCCTTCTCATGCATCAGTTTGTATTAAGAAGGGAAAGCGTTTTCTGAAGGTCCCTTTTACCTCTCAGTAAACTAGTTTTGTGGACTGAATGCTTGGGTGCCCCCCCATAATTCATACACTGAAACCCTAACCCCCAATGTGATGGTATCTGGAGGTGGGACCTTTGGGAGGTGATGAGGTTTAGAGGAGGTATCAGTGGGTCCTCATGATGGGATTAGGGTTCTTTTCATAAAGGGAAGAAACCAGAGCTTACTCTCTCTTCATCATGTGAGGACACAGCAAGAAGGCAGCCGACTGCCGGCCAGGAAGAGGGCTCTCACCAGAACCCAAGCAGGCTCTCGCTCTGGTCTTAGGTTTCCCAGCCTCCGGAACTGTGAGCAATGATCCATTATTGAAGCCACTCTGTCTATGGTATTTTGGTATAGCAGCCAGAAAAGACCAAAATAACACTCAATCTTGGACTGGTTTAGACCAACAATGCCTGAGCCACTGGAGGGAGGATGGTGTATCTCATCTGAACACGTGGATAAAATAAAGGTCCTACTGGCCAGAAAGAAAGGGAGAGGACAGCCGATGGGGAGACAATTAACGCAACCAGCCTCAAACACTGAAGTGGATGCCGTGAGGACTCAGTACAAAGAGAAGAGGAGGAGGCCACACCTTCAAGGAGATTATAGTAGAGCCAGGAAGATTACCTATGTGTACTGATAATCATTCAAGGCAGTTAGAATAAAATAATACCACAAAGAAAAAGTACTCCGGGATGGGCAAAACACTCTCCTGTGTTGAATAACCAGATTTAAATGAAGGGAGCTTACTTATAGGTGGAAGAAAGGAGAGGAACAATCAGCAGCCATGGAGGGCTTTTGCCTGAAGGCGTCACAGGTCAGCACCTGGAAAGCAAGTCCTCACAGAGATGTAAATACGTGAGTGAGTGAGATGGGTCAGCAAGTGCTTTCTCGGAGGGATTCGTGATCACAGCATGCAGAGAAAATGGAAGGCGGAAGAGAGTGAAGTTATTACAAAGGAAAACAGGCACTAATTCAGGCAAGAGGTGTTTTCTGAACTAGACGAGTGGCAAAGGACATGGAAAGGATGAGAAGCAGTTAATGGGAGGTAGAGTCGGGGTTGGGATGTGGGGACGGTGCAAAGTCAAAGGTGACTAGGAAGTGAGCCTGGGTGTGACACCCTTTTACTGACTCCCTGCTCCGCAAATGACTAGCTAATGCCAGGCAATACTCTCAGCAAGTAACTTAAGCTGACCACTGGGTCTCACATTTTACAGGGGCGTTACCTGTCTCATTCAGCGATGAGGACTATGTACAGTGAGTTCTGTGAGGTGCTGGCGTACTGCCTGACATGCATAATAAGAATTCAGCAATTGTTAATTCTTCTTTCCCTTCATTTAAAAAAAAAAAATGATGGGAAACAAATATAATAACTGAAGGAAAGATATAAAAGAAAAGAAGGTTGAGAGCCATTTTACATAGAGGTCAACACACTTTTCGTGTAAAGGGCTACATAGTAAATATTTTTAGCTTTGCGGTTCATATATTTTCTGTCACAACTATTTAACTTTGTCCTTGTAGCATGAAAGCAGCTGTGTTTCAGCAACACTTTATTACGGGCAATTAAATTTGAAATGATGATATTTTCACATACCATGAAGTATTATTTTTAAAAATTTTTAATGTAAAATATTTTGAAATGTAATAAACATCCTTAGCTCTTGTGCCCTATAAAAAAGTCAGCAGGTTAGCCTTAGCCTGAGAGTTGTAGGTGGATGATCCCTGGCCTTAAGGAATGCTCAGTTTTAGGGAATAAAACAATGGAGAATATCAAATAGGAATGAGCATTTAAAGAGCCACAAAGAACTGAGGGAGTATTGGGTGATTTGAGGGAGAACCTAGAATGTCAGGGGAAACAAAACATGGTAATTATGACAATGTTAAGGGTCATCATCGGTGGAGGGGACCAGAAAGAATTACTTTTTTGTGTTAAGTAGAAGCAGCAGTGGGTCGAGAAAGATTAAAGACACAAAGAGAGAAAGGGGATGATTAGTGGAAAAGACCAGGTGAGGTAAGAGGGGATATTCAAGGTACAGGGTGTGAGCCTTAGAAAAATGTGGGCACCTTTGTTGACAGAAGAAGAGATAAAAATGGCTGTGTGGTGGTAGAGATGTGTATATCGAGAAAGCGAATCCATGTCCTCGGATTCCTTTGTGGGTGAGGCATAGCGTATTTCCTGAGCGTGAAGGAGAATGGACAAGAGTAAGAGCCTGGAATATGGAGACAATTTAGAATAGTAGCTGCGGTCAGCGCAAGATTTTTAAATGAGAAGAATTAAAGGGTCTCCCAACGGCCACGAGGGTCCTATTAAGAATCAGAGGGAGCATTTAAGACTTTGCTCTCTGGCATATGACATCATCACTTCGGCTCAAATAAACTCTTATAAAGATAATCTAAAACAAAGAATAATTAGACACCCTGACTTGTAATAGTTGATGCAACCTCAGAGATTTGGAGATGTTTTTAGCAATGTTAAAAACAGACCAAAAAAAAACAAACCAAGAAACGGTAAGATTGGGAATTCGCAGACCTGGCTAGAGAGAAACAGACAAATTGCTTCTCCAGCATTTTCCCTGTCACAGTCCCCTAGAAATGGTTTGGGCATGGTATTAAGCTGTGCTGTTCAATATTGTAGCTACTAGTCACACATAGCTATTTATTTATTAAAAATCAATAAATGTTACCTAAATTCTAAAAGCAGTTTCTCGACTGCAGCGGCCACGTCCCACGTCGCGGTGGCCATGGGAGGCTCAGGTAAAGCACCTGCCATCATTGCACATGGTTCCACTCACCGTGCTCGCAAGAACAGTGGCTTTCTGTCCTTTTTGTCACCTGGCCAGATGAAATTGAAACCACAAACATATTCATAAAAATTTTTTTAATCCTTCTTTACCCAAGCAACCTGAGAACATAAAATAATAATAATAATAATAAAAATGGTTCAAAGACAGGCCCATGGCTTACCTAGGTTAAGCTCGCCATCATGATTCATAGGCAAACTGACAGAAATAGAGTTCAGTGGAGTGACAGCTAAGGATTTAAAATCCAAGGCATTGAAGAGAACAATGGGGCCACTGTATTCCTCCTGTTTCTTTTTCCTCCCACTCAAATTTTCACTTCACGGCGGAGTTGAGTAGGTTAAGTGTGTGCCACGGAGAGTATTCTGTTGTGTGGGAACATAAAGGGCACCTGCTGAAATGCAGAACATTAATATGTAAATCAATGCGATTTTTCATAATAAGTGTAAAATGGAAGTGCTTAAGAGATAGCAAATGCAGCAGGAATTTTGATGAGTTTTTAATTTTATAGCCCTTTACCCAGTCCCTGTGCCCCTCCTGTCTTATTTTATTAGGAACCACATCAGAAGTTACATGGATGGACCATAGTCATGGTCTCAGAAACGCCAGAGTTTCATTTGGGAGAAGGGGAGGGGGACTCGGTTTCCTCATCAGGGAATATTCACACAAAACGTTGGATATTTCACTAATAGTGCATCAGTAAAGCTTTTTTAAAAAATCATTATAATTTCTGAGAAGATATTGTGCCCGTTATTCTTGATCTGTTTCTCATGGATCTGTTTTTATTTTCTTCAAAAATAAAAATTTAAGAGTATTATTTCTCTTTTTTTTCTCTCTCTCTCTGAATAAAGAATTCTGTAGTTTGGTGAAACTCCGTGTACTCTGACAACCTCTCAGTTGGTTAATTGTCAAAGAGTTGTGAAAATGGTCCTATTATAATTTTTAAAAATGTAATATTAAGTAATGCACATGGCACCTATTCTTCCATGGAAAAATTACCTGAAATAAGTGAAGATAAAGGTCTAAGAATGTAGACATAAGATTGTAATACATCCATATTGATTTACATATACCTAGTTGCATATTGTTCGGACAATCCATATACTCTGTACACAAACATAAATATATAAATAAGGCACGTAAAAGGTATGTGATGTTGGGCAGCTTAATAATTGTCCCCACCTCTTTACCACTTCCATTCAAATGAGCTTAATAACAGTACCTTTCTCATTATATTGTATGCCACATTAAACAAAAAGATGGATATCAACCCCTTAGCACAGGGATAAATATGCTAGAGCAAGATTTACTATAAATTTGCTGTTGTTTTTCTAAAGCCCCTGAGCTAATACATGTTCAGAGACTCAAATCCAGATCAAGCTGTCAGCAAAACCAGGCTTCTGCCCTGCTCTCGCGGGAAGCACTGCCCTCTGACCATGAGCCAGGACCCCGCTCGCCATGAGCCAGGACCCCTCTGACCATGAGCCAGGACCCCGCTCACCATGAGCCAGGACCCCTCTGACCATGAGCCAGGACCCCTCTGACCATGAGCCAGGACCCCGCTCACCATGAGCCAGGACCCCTCTGACCATGAGCCAGGACCCCGCTCGCCATGAGCCAGGACCCCTCTGACCATGAGCCAGGACCCCGCTCGCCATGAGCCAGGACCCCTCTGACCATGAGCCAGGACCCCGCTCACCATGAGCCAGGACCCCTCTGACCATGAGCCAGGACCCCGCTCGCCATGAGCCAGGACCCCTCTGACCATGAGCCAGGACCCCGCTCACCATGAGCCAGGACCCCGCTCACCATGAGCCAGGACCCTCTGACCATGAGCCAGGACCCCTCTGACCATGAGCCAGGACCCCGCTCACCATGAGCCAGGACCCCTCTGACCATGAGCCAGGACCCCGCTCGCCATGAGCCAGGACCCCTCTGACCATGAGCCAGGACCCCGCTCACCATGAGCCAGGACCCCTCTGACCATGAGCCAGGACCCCGCTCGCCATGAGCCAGGACCCCTCTGACCATGAGCCAGGACCCCGCTCACCATGAGCCAGGACCCCGCTCACCATGAGCCAGGACCCCGCTCACCGCAGGGATCTCGGTAGTTTACACACAACCATCTCGCAGAAGCATCCTCTAGGAAAGGCAGCCTTAAAAGAGTGTTGATCTAACTACCTTATGGCTAAAAGTAGTTTGCAAAATAGAGCCATTTAAATGTGCCTAGGAGCCCAGGCTTTTGGCTCAGTGGTTAGAGCGTCGGCCTGTGGTCCAGAGAGACCCGAGTTCGGTTCCCACTAAGGGCACGTACCTCGGTTGCAGTTTGTCCCCGGTCCTAATTGGGTCATGCCTGTGGCAGCCAGTCGGTGTGTCCCTTTCACGTCGATGTTTCTCTCTCTCTTCCTCTCTCTCCCTCCCACTCTATCGGAACAAAAAATGGAAAAATGTCCTCGGGTGAGGATAAATAAATAAATAAACGTGCCTAGGAAAATTCTTAAAACAAAGCCTCACTTTTAAAAGTTCTTCTCAATGAAAATGTCCTAATTTGAAAATCCTCTAATTTGTTCTTAGTTACAGCCTGTGTTGGCCTTCATGGTTCATCTTCCTAGAGCTTCTCTTGAACGACAGTGGGGGACAGAATTTGGGACTGGGTTCAGGGAATGAAAAAGCAGAACTTGGCCTGCAAAGAAGAGGAGTGTGAGACCACGGTCAGGCCTCAGAGTCCACAGGTCAGAGTCTTCTGGCCTCCCGCACAGACTACGTGTCCTTGCATCCATTTCTCAAACTAATACTCTACATTTCAAATTCTAAATCTGAGGCCTCTCTCTGAGGACAGGTATTTTTTCTCAGACCACGGCAAAAGAAAGAATATCAAGAAAATGGGAATGACTAAGACATGGAATTTTTAAAAATGTGTTTGAACATGTCACTCTCAGCCCTTGCAATTGTGACAATAAACCAAAAGGAAGTATGGTTACTGATGGGAGCGAGGGCAGGTAGCAACTGACGTCTGGCTGATTGATTTGGAGGAGAGATTCGTATCCTTCTGCAGGTGCCGGAGAGCTAGCTCTTTGACCTTCCATTTGGATTTATTGCTTCAGCACAGTTTGTTGGGAAGAAAGGAAGGTAACAATTAAGCCACCAATGTCTCACACTCTGTTGACATGTCCCTAAAAGGTCACCTACAGGCAGTTACAGAAATCTATGAAAACCAGCCCAATGGGTCACACATAGGCCTGACTGTCTAATCAGAATGAAGAATCAGGATATCTCTGCTGTTTCCAGATCTGACAGGAAAGGTGAGAGATGGATTAGTTGTCAAAATGTTGGGTTGACTTTTTCCTTCAGAATACCTATTGCATGACTTTCTCCCCTCAAATTCGACTATTGCATAATTGCTTATTGATAATTTCTCCTAAAGAAACATGCACTAAACCTTAGTTATTAACAAATTTATATATTTACAAACTGATGGCTTCTAAGTTGGACATCGTCCCATAATTTTGCTGAGAGCAATAGATTATTAAAGTTATTATTAGAAAAATGAATTAGGATGATGTCAGTGATTTAGTTCATTCGTCAAAACAGCTTGTAATTGAAATCCACCCTCTTCGTCTGTGAGACCTCACTGTCAAGTTAACATTCCTTTTTCTAGTAAAAGCCTAGGAGAACCAAGACATAGCACATTTGACAATGAACACATTTTCTTCATATTTTAAGATCACAACATCCAGATGTCTCCCATTCGCCTTACACGTACATTAAATGGTGTCACGGTACAACACAATTCCAAACTTTCAAACCTCGAAGGAAGGGCTGTGAATTTCAAGAAAGACCCTGTGAAACCAAGAGAGTGTATGTTGTGTCAGTCACCGTGGTGGCACAGGAAACAGACTCCATTTGAAATGTATCATTCCATGAAAACATCTTGAGGTGTGGGTGACTGTATTCTGTTCTTTGTTGTGGGTCAGGGGCTGAACTTGCAGTGGAATTTTTCAGGGCTGAAAGCAACAAAAATAACCACTTCCCTCAGGGAAAATGAGAGAGAAGATTTTACAAGACTGACCTCTAAAGAATTGGTACATTAGATGTGGAAATTGTCCTGGTGGAACTCAGCTATGCTTCGGGAATTTCTCTCCATGCTCAGATAGATGTCGTCGTGTACCGGGAGCCGTTCGCGTGGAGAACCAGATACAACACACGGTGTGGCTGTGGAATTGTGCAGGATACATCATGTGCTTGTAAAACCTCTGATAATGAAATACATAAAAAGTTATATTAACTGTAAGAAGGATTTTTGTGACATTAAGTGAATTAAAACATGTTCTGTCTCCCTCTGAAGAAGGGTACAAGGGGCACGGCTTTGTTGGCAGGCCACTCACCTGCACAGTCTCTTGTAGTGACGGAAACAGCTGGTGCCATTGTGCCCCTTCATGCTCTAGCACGGGGAGGTCCATCCCAGAAAGGTAGTTTCCTAAGCTTCTCCACTAAGAAAAGGGAAATTTGGCATTTCCACAAGGTACTTTAGACATTCAAGAAGGCAGGATTCGTTTCCACGAAGCTCATGACTCATATCCTTCCAATAATACCGTTTATTTCAGGTATTTTTACAAAAGCTGTAGGTAGAAATAGCTACCCATTGACAGGATTTAAAAATGTCTCTGCCACTATGGAGAGACCTCGAGAGTGTTATGCTAAGCGAAATAAGCCAACCAGAGAAAGAGAAATACCACATGATCTCACTTACTTGTGGAATATAATGAATAAGGTGGGTTGATGAATGAAATAGACCCAGAGACATAGAAAGGAGTACGGTTCAGACTGACAAACCTCAGCGTAGGGGGGCGGGGGGAGGGATGAGATGAACCAAAGAAATTTTATATGCATGTATGCACAACCAGTGGACACAGACAACAATGCTAGGGGATGGGGGGACGGGATGGGGGGATCGAGGAGGGAAAAAGAAGAAACATCTGTAACAAAAATAAATTAATAAAAATTGGAGAGGAAAAAATAATAATAAAAAAAATAGTTGGGAAAAAATAAATAAATAAAAATGTCCCTGCAAACAGAGGGCTGTGATAAGGATGTGCACATTGGGCCTGCCCCATGTGCCTCTTTTTTTGCAGCCTGCATTTTGTTTTAGAAGAATAGGAGTCTGTGCTGGTCCAGGGGCTCTGGGGAAGAAGGGAGCTTCAGGGAAAGGTGAGCAGGTTTGGCAGCAGCACCCCTGTCAGGGGTGACCTGTGACAGCACCCCCTTTCACCTCAGAGGCCTCGAGCTTCTTTGCAAATCCTCAGATCAAACTCACGAGAAGAATCAGGTGTCACATGTATCACAGAGAGCCAACCAAGGCATTTTAACAAAGAAAAATAAAGTCTGCAACAGAGAGTGTTTAGGATTCAACATCATACACTTAACCTTAATTTACAAAGATCAGGCTGCATGTAATTCCGGCCTTAAACATCCAATGCTTATTCTCCCTCCCCTACCCCTACCTCTGCAGCCGCCAGAGCTTCCCAAAGAAGCCGGAATGGTCATTAAGATACATAATAACCTGCAGAGCAGAAAGCCAGCAGCTAAACAGCAGCTGTCAGACAGGAAGTTTGCTAGTTGAAATGAGTATTAATAATTTAAACAAGACATTAGGTGAAACATCTCAAGACATCCGGGCATGTAGGTTAAATGAAGGCTTATACTCCCAGGTAAGAAGGCAAGAGGTTTACCGAAATATCACAAAAAGGAGTTAGTTCCAGTATAAAGTCTTAGCTTCCCAGTTGTTAGGAGAAACTGTGGGCATACAATAGACGCAATCATGTTTTACTGTTGCATCTTAGGATCTTGACAGAATATTTTCAAGCTGATTATTTCTATCACAAAAGAGCTCAGGAGGCAGTGGCATGCTCATCATTAGAGTCTGGCATTTTTAAATTTTTCTAGAAAGATGTGTGATACAGCCTCAAAAGGTGGTATAAATGACAGCCTGTTTCTCAGCAAGACTTTCCTTATCACTGAGACCCAGTCTCTTGTTTCTAAGTAGTTAGGAAGCTTTAAATCAATGAGCAGGTTCCCTATTGTTACTAAAGAGTAGAATGAAGATCATCAGTGAATTAATTAGAGAGAAGCCTCTTTTCTCACATAACTATATTATGCAGAAGGAAACAACTGGGCATTCTTAGTATTCATCTGTAAGTTACTAGTTTATACAAGGACAGCAAATTTGAATCAAAGCAAAGAAGGCGGAGCCTCTGATACAAGCCGATGAGGCAGGTTTTAGTAAAAATATGAATCCAGATCTTAAGCTAATTGGAGATGGAAACAGTATTCTCCACGAAGCTTAGCTTGGAACTTGGCATTGTATGAAGTGCTAACAGAAGTTATGCGATTAATTAAATCAAGCAGTGCTTAATGCTGTTGTGTATGAAGAAAACATTCTTCAGTATCACAGATAATCAGAGCTAGCCTAGCCAGGACTTTGTCCCTCATTGTCCAGAAACTGTAGTTAGACTGACTCTTCTCCTCCCTTGTCATTTACATTCTCTCTAAGCCCCTGCACTCAGTCAGTTCGACAGGAAGTGAACAGTGTGGTTTCCAGTCCTCATCTTTATCCGAGGTTAGGGTTCCAGGATCAAGTACCTTCTTAACTGAGTTGCAAGGGCCATCTCTCTGTCTCTCTTTCTATTTTTCTTTTCTCTCAAAGTTTCTATTTCTATTTTTTTGGTAGAAGTTAAATACCATCTCACTCTTTTGCTGAAAGCTTGCACTGGTGGCTTACTGTACTTAAATAAAAACCAACCTTTCATGGTGGCCCGCAGACCTGCGAACTCCATCCTATGCATACACTATTCTGCCTCGACTGGAAATGTTCTGTTCTGGAATGGGGCAAACTAGATCTTACCTCAGGGCCTTTGCACCTGCTATTACCTATGTCAGACACCATAGTCATCACCCAGCTGCCCAAATGGCTGACTCCCTTTTATCTTCAGATCTCTGCTTAGAGTTCACCTCTTCAGAAAGCTTGTTTTGGACTCCTGGCTATCATTTTCAAATCTATCTATATTTTCCTCACTAACGTTGAATAATGTCACCATCTGATGCTTTGTTGTGTGTCTACCACCACTACTACCTCCAACATAGGAATGTAAACTCTCCAAAAGTGGGGACTCTGCCTTGCTCATTGCTGTAGTCTCAGCTCCTCATAAACATAATAGGTGCTCCATAGTAATTTTTGATTTATGAATTAATGATGAAAAATTTTTCTGTATTCCAATTCGGATTTCTTTTCCAGAACAATGGAGCAGGTACCACGCTCCATCTTTCTTCATTTCTAGTGGTTTATCTTCTGAAGACTTATCTTGCAGTTGCTACAAGTAGAGGCAGATAGTCTTTTGAGGACAGAGAGCTGGATAGCACTGATGGGTAGCCTGGCAGAGTGACACCAACACTTACTGGCAAGGAAAGGTTACGGGAGGTGGGGCATGTACAACAAAAATAAATGAGTTTATAGGCGGGGATCTGGTCAATCTTAATTATTTGAGAACTTTCAGTATATTCATACACAGATTTTTCATGCTGAGGACTACAGTCTGATCTCTGTTTTAAAGGGCTTACTTCTGGTCATAGGAATAAGATAAGTCATGTGAAAAAAGAAATCACAGGTTCAGTGATAAAAGGGAAGACAGGATTCCAGGGAGGAGAGAGATTGAGCAAAGGGAGAAAGTCAGGAGGGGAGTAGGTTTCTCCAAGGAGTGAATGAATGATTCTGACTGGTTGAGGATTCAAAGCAGAAAACTGTGGGATAATGGACTGAACACGTTTAGTGACGGGATTTGAACACGAGGCTCTGGAGTTTATGCTGTGACGAGTGAAACACGTGTTTCAGTCAGATGATGGTAGGTTTAAAGTGACTTTTCAGAAAGATCAGTATGATACCAATCTGCAGGCTAAAAACAAACTTTCTCATGGAGCCAAGAGGGCTCAGGAAGTTCAGGGAAATTATAGCACGTGTTTTAAGTCTAAAGGTTGTTCTGTGTAACCTCCTGGTATGTTTCTTCTATTAGCCCATCTGCCTGTCAGCTTCTGCTCTGTCACTCGTGGTATTTTTATGATTCCAGTTGGCTGTGGTGAAACCATCAATTCTCTGAGAAACAGCATGTTACGAATCAGACCTTCACCTGCACCTAGATAAGTAATTGATTTAGAATGATAAGCAGTTGTGAAACTTTATGCTGTTTGTGTGTTTTCAATACAAAAATCTAGACTAGACCAACATATAGTCAACACGACAAACACAGTTGTGTCAGTGAGACTAGAATTATAGCCTCGGATGAGAAGTGGGTCATAGTGAGATTTCTGGCTTGAGTTTGCAGGTTCAAAGTTCAGATACTTGCTTCTACAAATACTAAAATATCTCTACTATACCAGTTCTAAAACAGACCAATTTTATTTATTTTTATAGTTTGTCTTTCTCTGACAAAATAATCAGCTCAGTGGTAATACAAACATTTTATCTTTTTTTTAAAAACTCTAGGCTATAGTTAGAATTCATGGGCACACAGATATTTTTTGAGAAAATTGTGTCGACTATCATGTTACACTCTGTGCAATTAGGGTTTCTAACGTTTCAGAACCACACATTTGAATTGTACATTTTTTAAAAGTTGGGTATCACTAAATAATGCATTGTCTTATAAATTTGACATTTTATTTTGTAGCTGATAAGTTAAATGCAATGTTTCTCATTATCATTCATTTAAAGTCAAATGCCCTAGCCCAAATAAGCTCCTTTTGAGAATATGGGCCAAGGAGAATTCAGTATGAAGGATTCTTAACTTGAGAGAATATATAAAGGAAAGTTAGATGAAGAACTCAAATTGGAGAATTATAGAGAATATATCCATGCCTCCAAAGAATTTTATTATTTAATTATTTTTTCTTCAGTGGTCACAGACTAGTAAGCTCATCACACAAAATCATTTGTGGTTTGCTTGAATTGCCTGTTTCATTAGGGGGGAAATTAGGAAATAGGTTAAAGCTATAATGCTGATCTTTTGATGATGAATAATGCATCTTGCATGGCTGACTAGTGTGTCACTTTTCAATTTGCAATATTCACTTCTTTAGCTACAAAATCCACTGAATTTCTCTGTTTAAGAGTACAGATATGCTAGCGCATGTGGGTGATGTCATCCTGGAGGTAATCAACATAGTTCAGTGGTTTTGAAGATAAATTGAAACTTGCTAATTATATTCATCTTGTGAAAACTCAGATTAAAAAGAGACAGCCATATGCAAATTAGATACATGCAGCCCAACTGAATTATATTGTTTCATGTCTCTGCTTTCTAAATAATAGACAAGGTAGCTGTACAGAATGATTCTTTTGAATCTTCTGACAAGCATGATTTATGGTGTTCCTAAGATGCATTCTTTGTGTAATAGGCAGAAGAAGGGCTTTACTTTCTCACTGATCTAATATTGCATGAATTTATATTATATTGTGGCTCCATTTAGAAAGTGAAGGGGGAGGGGAGAAAGGATGTAAATTATATCTTACCAAAAGGTACAACATTTTTTGAAATTGAAAATTGCTCTTTTAGCATGCAAAGTGGGAAACCATAATTAATTGCTTTTTCTTTAAGAGACACCATGGTGAACTTTGTAGAAGTGCATCATATTACGATGTTTAAAACCCCTTTGACATTGTGAACACCCAGAGAAAAGAAAAGGCAACAAAATATAAACAACAACAACAACAAAACAGACTTTCCTGCATTTGACATAAATCAGATTGAAGTATCTTTCCTGTCTGACAACGGGGATCAGTTTCAAGGTACCTGAACAACACTGTGGTAAGCCAGAGAGAACAATGCCACAAATAAAGAAACAAACAAACAAGCACCATGCCACCTACTTTGACTATGGTGACCAGACACATCTGTTTACTTGGAGCAATTCAAATGTATTCCTGTTGTACTGATGCTAATTATTATTAGTACTACCTGGTACTATCATAGTGTCTCTTTGTATGCTAAATTATGATCAACCTAATAATTATTCACTGTAGCAAAACAGGGACCAAGCTTAGATGGTTGAGCATTCTTACTAGTCTCTTACTTTGATTCATGAGTAGGCTGCACAAGGAAAATTATGTGGATTGCATGTGTTGTTCTTCATCAAACAAAGCTAGACCCTGATCCTTAGGGTATTCTTAAGTGAACTACCTCAAATGGTCAACTCAGTCCTGAAAATAAATGAAGGTAGATATCTTGGGAAAAGGGAATTCACCCACATTTGTTTCTTCATTGGTCAAAGTCAGGGGAACACAAACACTCCAGCAACAGCAGCAAAAGCCAACAATAACTTTGCTTAAAACACAAACCACTCATGATTTTGATTTTGGTTTTGTTGTCATGGATACCTTCTATACCTCTGCTCTTTTTTGTGTTTTCTTCATCTGCTTCTATGTCTTCTTGTAGCTCTGTTATTTTTGTAGAAGGGTGAGAATTCTCTGTGTTGTTTGGTCTCTTTTTTCCCCCAAGTCTTCTTTATCTCTGCTCTCTCACTCCCTTTAATATAGGTTATGGTTATACAGGTAAGACTGACTGGATTACATGTTCTGTATCGCCAGTGCGTATGGATTTATTTGGTGCAATTTAGGAATGTTTATTGGGATACAGGGTAGGGCTATTTCAGTGTCATTTGTTCAAAATAAAGTTGAGACTTCAAAAAGAAGTGCATTATCTTAACTATGACATTTACTAAGCACTTGCATAAGAGCATATAATAGGAGGAGATACAAATAGATGTTCTTTGTAGTTATTGTGGCTGAGAGTTATTTTCTTCACCTTTATATTTTATAAAGAATAAAATCTAAGAGATTCTAAACTTATTCACACTACTGCATCTCTGCCATTTTTTTTGTTTGTTTGTTTGCTTTAAGGTCTCCTTCCTTTTCCTGAAAATTGGAAAAAATGCAATGGAATACCCAGAGAGACAGCAGTATACTACAAGTTAATAGCAGTTACTTAGACAATAATGGCACTTGCACTATTAGCAGAAGACACTTTTAGTAATCAGCCAAGGTGAATCTAATGAGATTCCAGGTCAGGGTCCAGTTGACACAGGTATGAATTACTGGGTGTGAAAGTTTAACCAAGCAGCCAAACTATGACATATTATGTCTATAAATAGATATTTCAGGCCCCAATCCCATTACTGATATGTATTCTGAAAGATGTATCTGCTTGCCGAGTATCTTTCAATTATAGTGTTTATTTAAGCCTGGGGTTCACTGCCTTGATGCAGGGAGGAATTTACACCTCTGTTTCAAACGTTGGAGAAACTGATCAAGTGTGGACATCTGATTTCTAGGTAGGACACAAAGATCATTGGCATCCTTCATTTGATGACAACCTTGGCACATATCATGTCCCCCCTTAATTGTTTATTTTATCTTTACTTACAGACTTGATGTGGACATAGTCAAAGGAGAATTAAAAGTCTTTTGCAACAAATATGAAAATATTAAATATAAAAATTTCAGAAATATGACAAAATCTTTGTCACTTAAGTATGAAAAATATAATGAACTTTTCATGCCTTTATACATGTTCATAGATGTATTCAGAGCATATTAATGGATTTGCTACATATATTTTAATTGCTTTGTGATTGTAGCATCCTAAATGTTTAATGTATTTACATATGTCGTGCCTGTATTTGAGAATAATTTCTGTGTTACACTATAAAAGCTGATAATGGAGTAAAAATATCATTAATTACCCTTGATCATTTGGATGAGTTTATTCTACTGGGTGAATTACAAAGGGAGTTTACCTGTACAATGATACACTGTCCTTAAAATGATACTTTTTAATGCCAATTACAAAATCAAAGGGAAAAGAACTATTAAATGATTAAGCTAGTCAAAATGCACTGGGCTTCCTGAAAAGGCACTAATGAAAGTATCGACTATTTACCAACTACCTAAATGCAAATCACAGTTCTTTCTCCCAGGTGTCTTATTCATGCCAGTCATTTTATAAAATTCTTTTTTTGGAGGTCTGACCATTGATAAATGTGCAGTATACATTTATAATCTGCAGCCCGTAAGGTAAAACAGCATTAGGGAAGCCAGCAGGGAGGGGGACTGTGTGTTGACGGATGAATCTGAATCACATTCTGGGTGATACTTGTTGGGCAGGTAGAGTTCAAAACTGCCAATCCAAGGCTCAGTAGAGGTACCTGCTTGCTTTAAAGCTATAAGAAGAGGTATGAATTGAATGGTCCAAGACTGAGACCCTCCCGCCTCCTCACATTCCATCAATTACTTGTTCCTCTCCTAAATAATTCTAGAATGCAAGCAGAGAAATCCATGTTTTTCTCTTCCCCCATTTTTACCCTGGTTTGGCTCATCATCACGGTGACCTTTTAGATAGACTCCTGAAACAGCCAGTCATCCTTCTAAAATGTCATGTCATTTTCCTGCTTACGACTGCCCGGTACCTGGCCTCCACCTTGCCCTCACAATGGTCCCTCTTCACTTGACCCACAAGGCAGGCATCTGGCCGGTTCAGCTTGCCAGCCCCATCTATTTCTCACCCCTCTTTATAGTCCATACTCCTCTTGAGTCTCCTGAATTTCTTAGTGTCTTGGATATTCACTTCCTCGAACTTTGCACATTGTTTTCTCAGCATGTTTCTCCATCTCTTTCATCATTACTTTCCAGGCCCCAGTTCAGACACTACTGCCTCCACAACGTCTTGTCCTCCAGCGTGCGCGTCCTGTGCCCCTCCTACTCACTTCCAAAGTATTTTTACTCCTTTTTAGAATTGTGGTTGCTAGATTACTTGTGGAGCCATCAGTCTCTGTGCAAGGATGGAGTTTGTCTTCTGAACCAAGCATGAGGCGAGGCCCCCCTACGAAGCAGAATACCAGGGTTTTAGTATTCAACACCAAAAATCAATGTCAAAAACCATAGATGGCTTATTTCTCTGGACCGGGGTCATTTTGCTGCTTTTTTTTTTTTTTTTTTTTTTTTTTGAATGTTAACAGGTATCAGAAGTTTTAGTTGAACAAGAAACATAGTGACAAGTCAAAAAGTTTTTCTGCTGCCCCTGTATTCTCTACTCCCAGTGATTCTCAACCTTCCTAATGCCACGGCCCTTTAATACAGTTCCTCATGTTGTGGTGACCCCCAACCATAAAATTATTTTCGTTGCTACTTCATAACTATAATTTTGCTACTGTTATGTCTTAGGCGACCCCTGTGAAAGGGCCTTTCGACCCCCAAAGGGGTCGCGACCCACAGGTTGAGAACTGCTGCCTTAGAATATTACACAACATTCAGATATTCCCGCATCCAACCCAACCTTCTGTGTGGGAAATCTCTTTTGTTTCAAATGTCGAAGCAGAAAAAGAAACACACATTACCCTCTTTTAAATTCTTCTTTTTAGAGGTTTGGTAGGAAGCAGGCAGATGCAAAAGGAACTGCCCACAACTGAGCTTTTTCTTATAAAAAAGCATGGGTCTGGTCTTTGACTGCAGGCAGAAACGAGATTCAGTCATAATCTCTTTCCTCATTTAAGGAGGGTTCAATGGGAAGGTCTCTGTGCACTTTAGATGTAACAGTAAAAAGCAAGCTGTTGCTCTGTTAATTCACTGCAAAATGAATCTTTGTAAGCATTACAAATCCAACTCACTGCAGTAATGGCAAATGTAGCTTTTGGAGAAAGGTGCGTACGTATCTTAATAATGAAAGGTTATAATGATTATTTCCATCTTGCTCCTCAGCGAGAGGGAACGTAAAAATCACTAACTTTATAGTGAATGTAAGAGTGATCAGAACTGTAACAGGATATTTGGGGAGGTGACCTGGGACAAATAGAGGGAACTCAAAATGTATTTAAGCAGGTGTAGAGCCCAGTCTTCACACTGGTGCTGCCCAGCCTTCTTGCAATGTATTCTTCCCAATCCTCCCTCCTCTGTCTTTCTTCTGTCTCCCTCCCCTGTTACACTTT
Source organism: Molossus molossus (assembly GCF_014108415.1). NCBI lineage: Eukaryota > Metazoa > Chordata > Mammalia > Chiroptera > Molossidae > Molossus > Molossus molossus. Next base: position 35,153,751 of record NW_023425350.1, on the reverse strand, counting down.
ATTTCCTGATGACCCCATTATAATTTAGTCCTTCTACCACTTCCACACCTCTCTCTTTCTTTACTGATTAATTTCCCTTCTGTAGAACTGAGGACCATCCAGTTTACTACATAGCTTGATTATTCAGTTTATTGCTTATCTTCCTCCACTGAAATGTCAGCTTTGAGGTCAGACTCTGTTGACCATATTTTTTATGACAGGGCAACCATACAGGGGCAAAAATAGGTTTACAGTTGTTTGTATGGGAAATGATACAGTAATTAATAAATAACAATACGAGAATAAACTCTATTTCACATACAACTGTAAACATACCCTGTGTGTAGGTACTAACTGCATTCTTGTGGAATGAATGCTTGAACTTGACTTGTGATTGGCCTAAACTTGTCTCACTCACCTTTGCCCCATCTGAAGCCTTGCAATTCTGTCCATTCTATTTTTCCTTTATTCTTGTCTCAGAAACAAATATCTCAAACAATAATTCTGTACCATATTCTTCTCATTAATTTTTAATTACTCTATTTTGATAATACCCCTGGTCTATAAAATAAATAAAAAGAGACAAAGATGTACACAGGTAGATACAGAGATAAATATATATACATAGATAGATAGATAGATACCTTCAATCTTCAAGTGTACATATGTGTATGTGCATACACACACACACACACAGAACTAGACTTTGTTTTCCCCAAAACATTGACCTAAGGAAATCAGAAGCATTTTATTCAAAATTGTATTTTTGATATTGCTGAATATTAACAATTGCTCATAAAAATAGGAATAGAGGATTTGAAAGTCATTCACAGTGATGAAACTAACAAACTCCTACAAATTTTGTCTCTTTTTATTTAGATAATCGGGCATATCACATTGTAGGGTCTGTGTCAAGAGATCCTTTTGAATAAATGCAAGATGTGAAATCTAACTATGAGTGATGAAATATTTGTCCTAGAGTCAGTATTCATATTGTTTATATGTAGCTAATTATAGATAGACACATATTTTTACATACTAGCTGATTTCATGTTAGAATTGTAAAATATTGTCATTAGAACAAATTTAAGTAGCAGGTGAGATATCCCTATGTCTAATATCCTTCAGGCCCGTAGTGAAGCTATAGCCTAACATGCTATGGAGCTGAGGAGTCCGCTCACATCATTGTTCATGCTTCCTCAGGACAGTCCCAGAACCTCAGCAGAGTATGCTAGGTGACATCTCATCACAGCTTTGGAGAGGCCCGTTATGAATAGCTTGCTTCAACCAATCCATATGCACTTTGTCAGTCAAATGAGATGAAAATGTAATGATTAAATTCCACGTGAGCCGGGAAAGAAACAGTCATTGTCCTGTAACCTCTGGAGTCTGGCTGCTAAAATTCAATAAAAATGAATTCTGTGAATAAGGAAGTACATTAATCTGTGAAGTTCAACACAACTTTAATTTATGCAATATGAACTGCCTTGTTCTGATTATATACAAGGATTTTCAGTCAATAATTATTGTTTCCTTTTTTAATTTTAAGAAACACTAAACTCCACTGCATATTTCCTGCTTCGAGAAGTTGTTGCTGTCCCTTTCGCTTTGTGACACTGTTTGTTACTCCTTCCTAAAGAACCATGCTCAAGGTGTCTGCTCCACTCGTAGTTATGAAGTGGTGGGAAATATCAACAACAATGACATGTTTACTGCAGTTAATTGCTGGTGTATATATAGGTTTCAGAATTTAATAGGTTTCATGTTTATTTTAAGTTCAGCAGAGGCTGTTGTCAGTGTTTACAGTTTATTGATATACCTTGTGTTGTTAACGTTTATGTTATATAATCAGTGCATTTTAAAAATGACATTTATTGAAATTTAAAATTCAATTTAATGATTATATAGCCTTGAAAGTGCTCTTTTTGAAATGGCAATGGTATACATTGAATTTTTCTTTGAAGCGAGCTATTTAATCATTTTCTGAGGGGCTTTCCATACTTTTAGAGTGATTATAATTTATAATCTAAATTAAAAGGTAAAGCCCTGTCTAAACCCTTAAGATATTTGCCCAACAAAAGGTGGATGATACTCAAGAATTTATATACACACATATATTTATGTTTTATTTTTTAACTTTTTTAAAAATTGATTTTAGAGAGAGGAAGGGAGAGAGAGAGAGAGAGAGAGAGAGAGAGAGAGAGAGAGAAACATAGATTGGTTGCCTCCCACACGTGCCTCAACCAGGGATCGAACCTGCAACCAGGGTGTGTCCCCTGACCTGGAGTCCAGCCCGCCACCTTGTGGTGCATAGGACCATGCACAGGCCAATTGAGCCACACTGGCCAGAGCCTATAGTTATGCTTAAAAAACACCAAAAACTGTTCTTTCAATGAAATACTTACAAAAAGAAAGATATATATTTCACAGATCTGTGTTCCTGATCATTTTTTGTTTTAGAAAATTAGATAATACCCTTTAATCATTATTATTAATGTTCTAATTTTTATAATTATTACAGTAGGATCAAATCTTTAGATTAACATAAAATGTCTTCAGCAAAAACAAATATTTTAATGATATGTTTCTAAAATAAATAAACTGGATTTTATAAATAGTAAAAAAAAAAAAACCTATTATTACTTTAACTAATATAAAATTTTTTTCCCCCCATTTATAAATTTAAATCCTGATGTTTATAAACCAAATGTTTCTGTAGTATTCAGTAGCCGCCCTGGAATATAATCCTTATAATCACATATATGTATGAATTTGTGTGTGTGTGTGTGGTGTAAGTGTGTGTATTTTAATCCTAACCCAAGGATATTTTGTCTATTTATTATCAGATAGAGTGGGAGGGAGGGAGGGAGAGGGAGAGAGAGAAACATTGATGGGAGAGAAAGACATTGACTGGTTGCCTCCCACAACTCGACGAGGGCTGGGGCTGAACCACAACCGAGTACATGCCTTGACCAGAGTCAAGCCCACAACTCATTGGGCCGCGAGCTGATGCTCCAACTGCTGAACCAAAGCAGCCAAGGCATGAATGTGTATATTTAATGGGAAGTGAAGGTGTGTCTTTCTAAGCATCTCTCTTAAAAATCTCAAATATATGTTTGAATTCAGTTTCCATAAAGGGAAACATGCAAATGACTGTCTTTTAGTGCAGATATAACTTAACACAGTGTAGGCGGTTAAATCAATATCCTAAATAATTTATTTAGGCCAGGAACTCGCTTTCTTCTCTTTTGATTTAGAGACCAAGAACAAACTGTGAAAGCCAGGAGGGTGCTCTGCAGCCTCTTCAGAGTGGGGAGGCCCTGGAGAAATGTGGCCCTTCTCAGCAGACCCACAGGCTGTGCACTTACACTCGCCATCTCTCTCGCAAGATCAACAGGCCTGTCTAGAACAGTTTCCTTGTCAGTAACTGTTCCTTTCTACTAGTTCCTTCCTGAAATGCTCGCAAGTTAGCATGGGAATTTAACCCAAGGACAGCAACAAAAAATTTCACTATAGTTTCCTCCCTCCCTCCCTCCCTCCCTCCCTTCCTTCCTCCCTCCCTTACTTCCTTCCTCCCATTTATTCGTTTATTTGTTTTACTGACTATATACCATGTATGCTACTGGCCTTTGTGAGAACAATGAGCATGTGAATGGTTCCTGCCTCCACATACAAAAAGAGCTCATAATAGACAATAGGCTATGGCAAGTTCTCGTGTGTGTGTGTGTGTGTGTGTGTGTGTGTGTGTCTGTGTGTGTTTTAAATCCTCACCGAAAGATATTTTTTCCATTTATATTCAGTTAGAGTGGGAGGGAGGGAGAGAGAGAAACAGAGAAACATCACTATGAGGGAGACACATGGACTGGTTGCCTCCCGCATGCAATCAAGGCCTGTGCCCTTGACCAGAATCAAATGCAAGACTCTTGGTCTGTGATCCGATGCTCTAACTGCTGAGCCAAACCAGCCAGGACCCGTGTGTGTGTGTGTGTGTGTGTGTGTGTGTGTGTGTGTGTGTGTGTAAAATAAAAGCAATAGGAATTCAGTAGGAGAGGAAAGCACCATAGGCCAGGAGAAGCTTTGGGGAGGAAGTGAACTCAATCAGACCTTGGGGAGGTACCCTAGCTTTTCCTTTGTTCTGTCCTCAGCGCCTGGCAGAGGCCTTCAAAGCTGCTTGTTAGATAAGAGAATAGGACTGTGGAGCTTCTGTGCCCTTGCCCGGATGCAGGGAGGGGGGACAGGGAGAAGGGAGGTGCCGGTCAGGCACTAAGGGGAGGACGTAGGACAAAGAGGTCAGTGTCCCTGGGGGAAAGGGCTCATGTAGGGAATGTCAAGATGAGGCTGGACATCTACGTAATTTGTTTCAGGTCTTATATTTAGGTCTTTGATCCATTTGGGGTTAATTTTGTATCTGGGACCAACAGTCGTCTATTTTCATACTTTTGCATGTGGCTTTCCAATTTTCCCAGCACCATTTATTGAAGAGGCTTTCTTTTCTCCATTGTGAGTTTTGCTCCTTTTTTGAAAATTATTTGCCCATATACAGAAAAAGTTAAACATATGATTTTATTTATATGTGGGATATAAAACTGAAAGCAACAAATGAATAAATAAAAAACAAACAAACACTCATAGACACAGACAACAGTACGTGGGGGGGTGGGTAGAAAGGGTAAAGGGGGTCAAATATACGGTGACGGCCCTGGCTTGTTTGGCTCAGCAGTTAGAGCGTCGGCCTGCGGTCCAGAGAGACTCGGGTTCGGTTCCCGCTGAGGGCATGTACCTCGGTTGCAGTTTGTCCCCAGCTCTGGTTGGTCGAGCGGGTGGCAGCCACTCAATGTGTCCCTTTCACGTCGATGTTTCTCTCTCTTTCTCTTTCTCTCCCTCCCTCCTACCCTATCTGAACAAAAAATGGAAAAATGTCCTCAGGTGAGGATAAAAAAATATATATGGTGATAGAAACAGATGTGACTTTGGGTGGTGGGCACACAATGCACTATAGATAACATGTGTATAGAATGATACACTTGATACCTACATAATCTTATTAACCATGTCACCTCAATAAATTTAATTTAAAAAAAGATGAGGCTGGACAAGCATTTGAAGCTAAGATTGGAGGATTATGGGAAATAAGGCAGAGGGCTCTAGATTTGATCCTGTAACTAATGAAGGGACCATTCCCGGTTTTGAATTTGAGAATAATGTGATAAAATCTGTGAAAGAGATTTGTCCACTTATAAGAAATTGCCTAATCATAGCTGTCAGATAACATAATTCTATCTCATAGCAAATTTAATCATTTGCATATATTGACACAGCATCCTACATTCCCTTACATGCAGCTATTGGAGTAAACTTAAAATGTCATCATCTGGAAAGCTAAAACCTGGAAAACCAAATAAATTGGTGGTAGCAGAGCTAAATTAAAAAGTAGGCTTTTCGCCTCGACCAGTTTGGCTCAGCGGTTGGAGCGTCAGCCTGTGGATCAAAGAGACCGAAGTTCGGTCCCCGCTAAGGGGACGTACCTCAGTTGCAGTTTGTCCTTGACCCCAATTGGGGTGGTTTGGGTGGCAACCAGTCGATGTGTCCCTCTCACGTTGATGTTTCTCTCTCTCTTCTTCTTCCTTTCTCTCTCCCTCCAGCTCTATCTGAAGATAAAAAAAAAAAAAAGCAAAATGTTCCTTAGACCCCTCAGCTCAAGTGTAGTTGTGTATTATTTGGAAGTTTTAAGCTGGTCCAGATAATGCTGTCCCAATAAAAGAAAAGGATACTTAAGTCTCTCCATCTTTGTATTCTTATATTTGCGAATGAAAAGCCTCATTTTAACCAAGAGATACAAATGCCACTTCCGCCTACTCTGTGGCATTGCCTAAGAAACAGCACACAAGCATGTTTTATCAGCAGGAGAGACTTAATCCCAAGACCAACGGCAGCCAAACAGAAACTGAGATTTTGTTTTGTTTGGTCATCGTTGGCTTAGGAAGTCGTGTGATGAAGGAAGATGAACATGTTTGGCCAGAGTATCTATAAGGCCTTGACACGTTGAGGATGGGCAAAATGGTATGAGTCACTTCTTTCCACAGGAGGGGAGCAAGCTTCATGAGCTAATAAGTCTTTTCCATCTGTGAGATCAAAAGACAGATTTTTACAGCATTTGGCAGGGAGGGTTAAGCATTTGGGGACCACATGGAGACTATATAGGAGAAAAATTAAGGGGAAAGCTGCCTGTTTGGCTTTGGCATGCACCAGACTCAAATATGTTCGTAAACAACCTCCACCCCAAACAAAGATAAATCAGAACGACGCTCCAAAAACTGCCACATGTCAAAATTTTCTTTCCTGCTCTCAATGTTTGTGTCAGTAGTTTCCATTTCGACTCCTCATTCTTTGCATATTGTTCTAAAAAGGTACACTGAAATTAAAATTATATAAATAGAGAGAGATAGAGATCAAAGCAGATGGGGGGGTGTGTGTCAAACTCTTCCCTTGAAGTGGCACAAAGCATTCCTGCATTTTAGTTATTGGTAAGAGATGGGGCGGAAGGAAGTGTGGTGCAGAGTGTGCATTATTCTATAACACACACGCACACACATACACACATACACATACGCAATCTACTTAATGCCAAACTTAGGGACCTTGGACTTTGAAGTCTGTTGAAGAGCATGTTTTCGCTGTTAATGCACACTCTCTGATCTCATTCATTCAACAAATACTTAAAGAGCACCAACTAAGCCAGAGGAGGCAGGGCAGAGTGGTTCAAGCCAGTGCACAGCCAGACGGCTCCATGCAGCCCTGGCCCTCCTGCAGACACTCCATGACCTTGGGCAAACACTTGCTTCTTCAGCTGCATTTCCATCATTGGTAAAATGAAGATGTAAACAGTGCCTAGAGTAGTACTGAGGACTAAATGAGGTAACACATTTGTGCACATGGTAAGTGCTCAATAAATATTCTTTATTAGTGTGGTTGTGTGCCAGGCATAACCTCAGCCAGACTCTCATTACCGCTTGGAAATTCTTCTATTAATCTAGTGTGGACTCTAATTTGTATTCTTCACAGTGGTGGTTGGAAATATTTCATCCAATCTATACCGGTCTCATGTCGAGACTTTTCCATTCTATGTGGTACAATCTTGGAGGACTGAAATTGTATCTTATTTATTCTCACATTTCCCAGATTGACATCAGGCTGGTACACACTGAAAACACTTATTGAATGATTCCGTGAAGGACAAGCATGTATTGAGTCCACTGTTTTTATGCGGCCTTTAATTTAATTGGATAAGAAAGGCAAACATAAAAAGAATGCAAGTGAGAATCTGATGAAGCAGAAGCCACGCACAGAGAATAAAAGCTAAGGTCTTGAAGAGGCCGAAGACAGTGAGTTGAAACAGAATTTCATCTGTGTCTTGAAGGATGGGTAGTTCAGATATGCAGAGGAGATAATGGTATCATTCCCTGTGAGAAGTCATTATACATTTCTGAACAGGAAAGTGGCAGGTTGATGACAGAAAGGTTCAAAGGAGACTAGTTTATAAAACCCTTAAAAATATCTCGGGGCAAAGAAAGAAAACGTTACTCGTGTTTTTAAAAGCGAATCTTTTAACTTTAATAGAGATGGGGAGATTAAAGAAGCAATCTAGACTTCCCCATCAGTTGACAGTTTAAGATATTGAGACCATGGGAATTTAATCATTTAAAAATGTGGGATTTAATAATTTTAAAAAAGATATCTAGCTAATAATATCTGTAGACTAATCCTAGTGTCTGAGGAACCTCTCCGTCCAGAGGCGACAGATGGAGGCATTAGAGTCAGTGATTTAAGTTCTCATGATTGTGAGCTGAGGTCTACCTGTTTCCCAGGATGACCAATCAATGTGCAAATTGAACCTGACACATTTTATGGTGAAAAATGAGTACTACTGGGGTTAATATTGTATTTGAAGCTTGAACTTATAGCCTGGTGGGTGTACCAGCACCACCAAAGAGATTACTTCTTTAGCTAATTGTTTCAATGTACGTGGAACAGAATTAGTGGTCAGATAAAAACTGGAGGAAAGAGATTAAGGAATCTCCCTCTCCGTATTCCATGAAAATGCTAAGCCCAAAGTTATTAATTACGCAGGTGAGCATACCTAATACCTGCTATGTCACTAGTTTGTAATAAATATAACTTTCCTTTCCTGTCTTTCCACTTGGGCCCTACCTACCTCTCGAGAGACATAGCCATGAGGGATCCTTTTGCCAAACAATAAAATTTTATGCAAAGGTAGATTTTCTCATTAAAAAGCAGAGGTCATTAAGGACAGTGGTATTTGGGTGCTGTCATCAAAATGCCCAAGAAGTAAGGAAATCATTTTGGAAAAGACAAACCATTTTTACTTAACATTTCTTTGAGTTTTAACAAAAGACCCATACAGACCTTAAAAGTATCCTCCCTCCCTCCCTCCCTCCTTCCCTCCCTTCTTCCCTTCCCCCCTCCCTCCCTCCCTCCCTTCTCCCCTTCCCTCTTTCCCCCCTTCCTCCCTTCCATCCTTTCCTCCTTTCTTAGACCAATCGTATGTCTTCTCTTGAAAGTTCCATTTTGTTTTATGGTGGTTTTCCCATTGTCCCTCCTCCTGATATTATAACATTATTTAAAAACTTACTGCCATAGGTCTCAATATTTTATAGGAAGCAGGAAACATTGGAAAATATGATGTGAAATCAAAATTTGGGTTGAAAGGGTATTGCAGGAGGAGAATTGACATGAAAAAGTATAAGTTCTTCTTAAATTCACATCCTGACTCTACCACCTAACAGCTTCTTGGTATTGAACAAGTGATTTTCCAGGCTGTGCCTCAGTTTCCTCATCTGTGAAACACTGATAATTACATTACCTACCATGCAGGGATTTTGTGAAGATTAAATGAATTAACACATACAAAGCACCTTGAGAAATGACTGAAAAATAGGAAGTACTGATTAGGAGTTAGCTATTACTATTTTCCTATAATTATTATTGATTTAGAGCACAATATTTCTGTCATGCAAATATGAATAATTTCTCAGGACATTAAGGCACTGGGTTTAAGTCATGTGATTCAGGAATTAACATAGGCCAAATCTAGGTTTTCTGCTTCCCAATTTCATTTGCTGCCCACTGTACCAAGGGGTAGAAGAAAAAGTAAGAAGGGTACTGAAGAAAGAAGGCAGATAGAAAATGGAACATTTGCTTTAATGAAAATCATATTTATTCAGTCCCCAAACTGGGTTCTGACCAAAATGTGAATTCCTTTTTATACAATGAAAAGTCATTTTGATTTCTTTTCAATATTTTCTATACACTAAGCAAATCCCAGTGTTTCCCTTAAAGCATTTTCGTTTTCTTTCCACTTCTGGACTTCGGCAGTGTCTAAGCCACATGCAGCATTTGAGCTGATGAACACCGCTGTTTGCAATGGTGTTGGCTTTCCAAGTCGTCCTCATTCACGTTCAGGAGTCATTGCTTCCTGTGTTTGGCAAACACACTTACTGAGCCTACAGCTCCCTTAAACATCAACAGTGAACATTTTTTTTGCGTCAAGGAATATCTATTTTTTAGTATGCAAGTGGAAAGATCCCCAAGGCCTTACTTTAATTTATATTATTTTTTTTAACCCTTTCCTGAGGATATGTTTTTTTTGAGAGAGAGAGAGAGAGAGAAACATCAATCGATTGCCTCCCATATACACCCTGACTGGGGATTGCAACCTGGGCAAGAGCCCTGCCCAGGGAATCGAACCCATGACTCTTTGGTACACAGATGACACGCTAACTAACTAAACCACACTGGCCAGGCCACAGATCTTACTTTAAATGGAAGGTACAAGAAACTTTAAATATCCTGTGGTTTAGCCCAAATATAGTGTCTATGTTGAAGATTTTTGAAGGATGCAGGTATAGAAAACATCACATACATCCTGTCTTCTTTATTTAAAGCTCCCTTCTTGGCAGAGTAAGTTGGTGGAAGAGGTGGTTATTCTAGACCGGAACATTTGTTAAGAGTGTCTGGGGACAAAGCTTTTCAGTAAGAGAAGAGTGCATCAGTATGAAAAGCCTAAGGGAGATGCTTCCCCGTGTCCGTGTTGGGCTCCGTTCAGTGACGTGAACAGGTTGGAACCCCTGGTACTCACTCCACTCAAATTCTTCCCCAAGTAAAAAGCCTCCCACCAACAGAACAGTCAAAATGCCTCTACTTCTCAAGTCCCCTCCTAAAGCCTTTGTTTGATCCCCAATATCCCACTTGAAAAAATGTTTTCAATGGAGGGTTCAGAAAAAGAAATGATACAAATTATTAAAGCCACAATTTTAGAGATTCATACTGTTCTACAAGGAAGCAACCCGTGAGCATTACTTGTGTAGCTACAGCCCACGTTTTCTGTAGAGACTCAGGTTGGACAGCCTAATGGGCTACAAAGATACCTGGATCTTGAAATACCTCCCACTCCAAAGCTACAACTCTTCACTTCTTAAATTGCTCAAAGTCTCACTCCTGAGCTTTTCACTTAGGTGTATGGATCATTCTTCTAAAAATTCAGTGGGTCTCCACAGGCAGGTTAGAGGAGACAGAGTTCCCACACCTTTCCATGTACTGGTTTATCAGATGGCTTCCCTCACCTGCCACGGGTCCGAAAGAAAGGAATGAACAATTTTATAGCATGAGTTATTCTAGGCGCACCTCTGGCATTCAAGTCTTTTGTATCATATAGAGCACAGCTAGGTATAAAACACAGGGAGAAGGCAGAGCCTTGGTGAAGGTGGGGTGGGGGAGAGGCAGGTGGGCAGGACATGCACAGAGGAGGTATTCCTTCCTTGCACTTGTCAACTGATCTTTGAAGTTTGGTTCACTTTAAAATTGTGCTCTAAGAGGAACTCTGGCCCCTAGTACAATGGTCCATTAGCAACAACTCAGAATATCTTCTCATGGATTGTGTGGATTATATTTTAATGAAAGCTACAGCCTTTTTCGATTTTTAAAAAAGTCTGATTAGATTGGAGTCAACTCTCTAAAATCTCTTCTAATTAAATAATTTGAAAATTCTAACACACAGGTAATAAGAGCAAATAGAAAGTATGCATGCGTTATTTTCAAGACATACAATTATCTTAAAATTAGTACTAAAAAGCAATAAACATTTTCAAAGTAATGTTATACAATATTGTGTTTGGAAAAGTCATTTTATTGTCGTTTCTTTTGAGGCTCATGAGAATTAATCATCCCTAGCCACACTTCCCTGTCTCAATTTCATTTGTACAAGTAGTTGTCAATATATTGTTAAAATAAGTGCAAGTCAGCCTTGGGCTGTGTGGCTCCTTTGAGCATTGTCCATGCACTGAGAGGTCACCAGTTCAAATCCCATCAGGGCACATGCCAGTGTTGTGGTGTGCAGGAGTTAGCTGATCGATGTCTCTCTGTCTCTCTCTGTCTCTCTCTCTTCCCCCATCACCTCTCCTTCCTTCCTCCCTCTCTATTCTAAAATCAATAGAAGCATATTTTAAAAAAGAAAGCCAAGTCAACAATTCTATTCTGTATATGTTTACTAGATATTGAATGATGTATAGCCAGAATGGAGTTTCCTAAACTTGAATGTGTGTAAGAGTTACCTGGGGAAGATGCTAAAGGACAGACCCTGACTCAGTGGGTCCGAGGTGAAGTCTGAGGCTCTGTATTTCTAACGAGCTCCAGGTGAGGCATGTGCTGCTGGCCTGCAGGCTGACAAAAGCGGAGAACCAGGTATAAACGATTACAGAGTAACCAAGATGTTGTCTCCATCTCCGTTGTCCCTGTCTCCGCCTCTCGGTTCATGAACTTGTGGAGGCCTCTTGGAGTATACACTGTATTCTTCAAAATATGAAGCATTTGAGCAACAGATATGGATGTCAAAGATTTTCGAGTGAGTCCTTAGAAACCAGATGACGTTTGGTGGATTTGCATGTCTGCTCACTCAGCAATGATGCCTGGTGTGTCCAGCCCGGAGTACCTTCTGATGACTCCAAGGGAAGTTACATTGTTGAAGGGGTACCCCACCCACCCTCACCCTTACTTTCGTACTTGTTTTGCTTAGTGCTGTAGCATTTAAAGTGCTCTTTCTTGTGTGTCATCTCATTTTTGCAATAGTCCTCTACTGTAAATCCATGTTATTATTATTTGCATTTGATAGATGAGGAGATGAGGCTTAAAGAGCTTTGAGCAAGATCACATAATGATTTAGAGGAGCCAGGGCTGGTCTTAGTACCTCTAACGGGGTCTGGGGTTCTTTATGCTCCTCCCGCTCCCAGTTATGGATATGTAAAAAGAAGTAGGGGAAAGCAATATGCATACATTACTTTCACTAAATTGCCTTTTGTTCAAAATGCAAAGTCCCCTTTCTGTGGCCTGTCCAAGGAGGTGGATTTCCTCTCTGAAAGGCACCACTTCCAAGAGCTCCCAGGAGGGGGCACTGTGGCATCAGAAATACAGCACTGCTTGCTGTTTAGGATTCCAAAGTTTATATCGCAACCCTCCCCCCCCTGTGTTTTCACTAGGTCCTTGTTCACATTTATTAGACTGGCAGCTGATATTCATCATTGGAAACAGTTCAACATACTTTATCATTTAAGCAGAGTTTTTCAGATACACTTTGTAAAAAGCTGTGGAAGAAATTATGGCCGATACAGCAAATATGAAGTCTCTCATAAAAGTAGTTCCCCTCTATCTATACTTCTTTTTAATTAATAGCTGGAGTAAATTAGATTGTGAAAAAATTAAAGGCATGAAGGCTGTGTAACTTTGATCCCTTGTCCCTACTGCAAATGCCTGTTGTGCTTACTCTTCTGCTGCAGATTAATTTTATTTTCCACACAGAGCAATAGATAGAAGAAGATAAGCAATGTTTGTCTGAGTTTCTCGGGGTTATTATTTTCCACAGATCCAATCAAGAATGAAAGACTGCTGTTCTAGGCAGGTCCAAGGTTGGACAGCTCTTGTGTTAAACCTGCAGTTTACTGGGCTTCTCGCCCACCCCCAGCCCCATCCCTCAGGACAACAGGGGCAGAGTCACCTTCTCAGAAGGAAATCGTCTGCATTCGTGTCTCTAGGAAAACAGGCTGTAGATGGTGTACAAGGTTTTCTGCAGCTTTGAATAAGATGTCAGGAAAGGATAGAACACTTTTAAATGAGATTTTTTTGTTTCTAAGGACATCAGATGCCAACCATAGGCTCCCATGAGAACTTGCCCACCCCAAGATGGTATAGGTACGGAAGAATTGCTCCATTCTCCCCTATGCCTTTGCCTTTGTCTGCCATTAGATATACTCTTTCCAGGCAGGAAGCAGCTGCCTTTCATCTGGCCCAGTGTCCTTTTGGGGTTCCATGCATCAGCCATGCTATGGAAGGATAGGAATAATCCAACTTCTTTTTTTATCCTCACCCGAGGATAGTTTTTCATTTTTTTGTTCAGAGAGAGTTGGAGGGAGAGAGAGAGAAACATTGACGTGAAAGGGACACATGGAGTGGCTGCCACCCACACGACCCAACCAGGGCAGGGGACAAACTGCACCTGAGGTACGTGCCCTTAGCGGGAACTGAACCCTGGTCTCTCTGGACCGCAGGCCGACGCTCTAACCGCTGAGCCAAACTGGCCAGGGCATAATCCAACTTTTTGAGCTGCCAAAAAGCTTAGAGATTTTTGCTTTAGACGCTGCTCTAGCCACACACCGCCCACCCCACCCCCGACCCCAGGGAGGAAGTTGTCAAATCTTTCACCAAAGGACATACTTCCAGTTCCAGACAGAAGCTTGACTCTCAGTCTATGACTCTCCTGAAGTTAGTTTTTCTCTTCAGCAGTGATTTTTCAAACCACTATCAACATAAACATTGGATTCACATGTAAGCACTATGTAAAATTTTACTTTCTGTCTTAAAGAAACCTCAGAGGCAAAGTGGGTGGCGCAGGAAGAGAAGAAGCAAAGAGTGTGTTTGCGTCTATGTATAACCAGCGATCACAGACCAGGTGTGTGAGGCAGAGGGAAGGGCGGGGAGGAGGCTGTGTGGGGGGAGGACATGTGTAATACAGCAACAAAGATTTCTTTAAAGATAAAAAATTATTCTCATTTTAGCAGCATAAAACTCACTAGTATAAACATTTTACTAAATTTAGTGTGAAATTCAGTTATTTCTTAAAGCTTTACCAATGTTTTATTTTTCTGTGTTCATGACAAAAAGAAATCAAAGTATTTTTTAATTTTTTTAAAAATTTATTTTTTATAAGTATTTTTTACATGTCTCACTTTATAACATGTATATAAGTAATTGGGTTTCTGAGCCCCCCCCCCCCCTTTCCATCCAGAGCTATAAACAATTCAAGGAATTAAGCAATTTAAAGAATTAAAAAGAGGGGGAAGACAGTACTGAAAAGACAAATATTGTTTTTGGTTGAGTCTGTTCAGCTGTGTGTTCCGTTTCTGTAACAGGGAAAGCTCATATATTCCTGGAACACAGGCAGTGTGTCGATGGGAAGGAGAGGCACAGTACTTCTGTGATTTTTCCTGGTGTGGTCATGTGTTACCCCAGCAAGAAGCAGAGGTTACCTACACAACAGGCAAAGACAATGAGCAGTGAAGTGCCGAGTGCAGTTGCATGTGTTACCCCAGCAAGAAGCAGGAGTTACCTACACAACAGGCAAAGACAATGAACCATGAAGAGCCAAGTGCAGTTGCCCATTGAACCCATGTTCTCTCTTGGGGTGCAGTTAGGTCCCCAAGCCCTGGTGCACAGGGTTGGTTGTACTTTGCTCATGTCTCTGTCACGCAGCATCCTCATTTCTTTCTCAGACTCCTGTCCATCAAGCAACATTCGCCTTTTAATTTTAACTAAAAAACCTATTCTTAGAATATTTATTTATTAAAAACAAAATGTCTACCAATGATAGTATTTTTATTAGGATTATCATTATTTTTCAAGTGCTCTGGTTACACAGTCACTTAGATTTGGAGTAGTGTAAGGTTTTGCAGGATACAAGACTTTTCAAGAACACCTGAAGAACCAATTTGAACAACATGACATAGTTGTGAGAGCCACATGGGCCTGCCAACTGAATCCCTGGTTAGGCCAGTCTGGCTCCCAGGCACCTGAGTAACAGGTGCACCCATGGAGCCGTGCCCTTGAAGGAGCTGAGGGACCTGCGTACCCCACTCTCTCCAGAGGAAGAAGCCTGGAACTGGGTGTAGCATGCCTAATTATTTTTGCCAAATCTACCAACCAAAGGCACAGAGAGAAGCCAGAAAGACAAAGTGCAATCCTTCATTGTGGAATAGATTAATGTGTGAATGTGGAAGAGGGAATATGTATCCTTGAACATAACTGGAAAACATTACTAGAAAAGTTAGAGAATATTGAACAAAGCACAGAAAAATAAAAAAAAAAAACAAATAGCCCTTTCTCCCAAGAGAAGCAGTCATGCTTAATAATGGGAAATACTTCCTTCCAGACCTTTTCCTGTGTCAACCTGGTTTTATACAAGACTTAGGAGCAGCCTTTCTGTCTATTCTCGCATTCACATGTAGTCACCATTTAAAAAAAAATGACTTAGGTCTTCTAACAATGCAACCCTTTAATATCTAGGTGAAAAACGTAAAAACAGAGAGAGAAAGAGCAGAATACTCAAACTTATTCTCTATTTTGAGTTGTGCTTTTAAAAATCCATTATGGCCTCAGTTCAGTCCTGAAAATAGTCATGTACATATGTGTCCAGACACGTTATAATTTATTCCAGCTGAGTAGAAAAGAAAGTTGATTTCATGTGGGTACTTGTATATCCACTCTCCCTCCCCCGCCATCAATAAGAGAAAGGACTGGCTGGAACCCAGGTGTCTCTCAGCCCTCCCATTAGGCTGATAATTGAATAGCGTATTACTTTTACACCTCCGAGCCAGATGTAGTGGAACTGCAGAATTATAATAGAGAACACATGGCAAAGCCACCCATTTAGGGAACAAGAACATTGCTGAACCGGCCAGATGATAAGTAAATCCCATCCGAAGGCACTGCCCATTCTCCTCAGTGACCACACTTCTGCAAATGGAAACGTCTCTTGGACTCCTCTGGACAGGGGACTGACTGCGGATTTTAATGATCAGGAACTCCTTCCCATTTTACTCCATTACGAGGAATTCTTTACATTTCACAACGCGACATATGTTTGTGGTCTCCTGTCTGTCCTGCATGAGATGCACACATATATGTATTGTCCAGGATTTATTTTTTCTTATAACCTAACATAATAAATCCCTTGGATGTATTTTCTTTTTTTTGAAACCCAGATAGAATTCCAGTGCTTGAATAACATGGCATTCAAATAGTATACACTCTTTAGTTACCTGACTGGAGCAGAGGCAATGTCTCAAGAGATTATACTAAGAATGCTAAGATAATGAGGACTGCCCTGGCCAGTTTGGCTTAGTGGTTGTTGGAGCATCAGCCCATGGACCAAAGAGAGTCTAGGGTTTGATTCCGGTTAAGGGTACGTACCTTGGTTACGGTTCAGTCCCCAGCCCTGGCCAGGGTCCTGGGGGAGGCAGCCAATAGATGTCTCCCCCACCCCCTTCCCTCTCCTTCTATGTCTGAAAATCAGTGGAAAAGTATCCTCTGGTGAGGATGAAAAAAAAAAGATAATGAGTACAATAGTCAGGAGACTTTGACACAGGCAGAACATTTAAAGTTCTGTGGTGGTGGAATCTATGAAGAAGGGTGACCTTAGTGGAGACTCAACATAATGCAGATTTGCTAAACAGTTCTATGTGTGCTGGGAGTTATTGGGGAAACTTAGCCAATAAATCAATCCCATTTAGTAGGAGAAAATCAACCTAAGATTCTGTGGACCTGAGAAGGGTCAGAGCCTTATACTGTGTTGTAACAAGTATTGCTGGTGTGTCCTGCCATGTTTAAACTAAGATGATGGTCATGATTTTTGCAATGTTCTCTGTGTGAAACAATTCAGAATATCCTTGTGTTACTTACAGAATTATGATACGTTATTTTGAGTGTGTGGAAACTGTGTTTTTAGAACATGGCAGGGTTTAGTTCAGTTTGTGATTTTACTATTTTGTTGATTGATGGATTATAATTACAACATTTTTTTTAAACACCCTTCTGTTACTATAGAGGAATATGGACTATGTCCCTCCATAGGAATATGGTACGGCTCAATAACAACAGTACAACTAGTAAAGACTATTTTAGAGATTCCATAAAATAAATAAATAAATAAAAAGTCTTCTACCTCTACAGCTCTCACATAACTGGTTTCCTCTGAGACGATCCTTTTTGCTGAAAATAGCCAGAGAGCAACTGTGAGTGAAGGACTCTCTAGATAAATTCTTAAATCAAATATTGTTGAAAAGTCTCAGATTTACAGAACAAAAGAATATTAGGTGCTTGTGTCCTGAGCAAGAAATGGCCACTGAACCTTGCTGTCAACCTGAGTGGGTGCAATAGCAGGACCCGATGCTCAGAATCACTTAGTAATGAGCGAGTTCAGGAGTTAACGGAGTTAGCATATGCAAGCCCCTCAGCAGGGGCCACAGCCCCTGGCGAGCACTCAATAAACGCTCATTAACCTGTTGCCATTCTGTGCTCACACTTGATTACAACCAGAGGCCCCAGGAGGGTGGTCTCAGCAGCCCTGAAGGCTGATAAATAGGCAAGTGTGTCTGTCCTGAGGCCCAAGAAAACTGGGCACAGGGGCAGTGGCACTGTCGGTGTCTGAGTAGTGGATCCCCTCTGGCTTATTTTCTTGTGTCCTTTGAGGTGTGAACTACAAAATGCTGACATCGAACCTTCCATGGTGGTTGTCACCAGGTCAGAACGAGACAGAAAGTAGAGTCAACCCTTGTGGGTTCACCCCAGAGAGCCAGGGCAGCCGTCAGGGGGTGCAGCTGGGCCCTTTCACCATCCCCTGAAGACCTCTGGCTCTTTCCAGGGGAGGATCGGGCTGGAACTTGATACTCTTCATAGGAACCAAGGTCATCGTTCCAGCGTCTTCTCTTTTCCCTGGTAGAACGTGCCTGAGCTCACAAGCGGCACCAGCCCTCAGCAACTTTGACCTCAAGTTCCAGACTTGAGACTGAAAGATGCCTCTTTATATCAAGTTGTTCAGACACCTGCTCTGGAAAATGCGAGGAATAATTACATATAGGCGCTTAGCTGTTTCACTTAATAGAGTACCTTATAGTTTCTGAGTATATGTTTGCTTTGTCACAAGAGTATAGATGATTCATATTTGTTTGCTGTGTGTGGATGTTTAAAAGTCTAGCCTTAAAACCATTGTGGGCAACAAGGAATTGTTTTTTATTTTTGTTTTTTTTTAAATGTATCTTCATTGTTGAAAGTATTACAGATGCCCCTCTTTTTTCCCCCATGGACACCCTCCTCCCAACTCCTGCCCCCAAAGAGATTCAATTCAAGTATGCGTCATTACACAGAGTAGGGTTAGACAAAGAATCTTTAATGAGTGAAATAGACAATAATGAACTTTAAATAAATGGGAATTTATAATTTGAAGCAAACATTATAGTACTTGGAAACCACTTCTGCCATCAGTGCTCAAGATTCCTTGATAAAAAAAAGTGTGTCCCTCTGCCCTGACTAGATTGGCTCAGTGGTTAGCATGTCGGCTCTCAGACCAAAGGGTTGCAGGTGTGATTCCTGGTCAAGAGCACATGCCTGGGCTGCAGGTATGATCCCCAGCTCCATTGGGGTTGTGTAGGAGGCAACCAATCGATGTGTCTCTCTCACATTGATGATTCCCTCCCTCCCTCCCTCTCTCCCTCCCTCCCTCCCTCCCTCCCTCCCTCCCTCCCTCCCTCCCTCCCTCCCTCCCTCTCTATCCAAAAATCAATAGGAAAATTCCTCAGGTAAGGATTAACAAAAAGAAAAAATTACTTCCCTCCTAAATTTTGGCAAATCCAGCTACCTACATATGCTCACACACAGGATGTTTGCAGTGTTAGGCAGTGGCCAGACTCCTCCTTAGGATATTGAATTAGAATTCTCTGTAAATTCTATTAAGTACTAATTTTAGTTATGAACACTAAATTTTAGTAATTCAGTAACTATGGAAAAAAAATTTTTTTCTTTATCGATTTTTTTTTTTAGAGAGAGAGGAAGGGAGAGGGAGAGAGAGATAGAAACATCAATGAATGAGAACATCAATTGGCCACCTCCCATATGCCCCCCACTGGGGATTTGACCCACCACCTGGGCATGTGCCCTGACCAGGAATCGATCCAGCGACCTCCTGGTGCACGGGTCGATGCTCAACCACTGAGCCACACTGGTTGGGCTCAGTAACTGTTTAGTAGATTACTGGAAGAACACCATGGATGTACATAAAGGGCCTTCTGCATTTTTTATTCCTAAGGAACTAGCAGAGTAGTTACCTATTTGGATTAGTTGATACTTTAGCATGTTCAGGGGTGTCCTTGAAGCTTGCTAGTGGGAATGAGCTCTACACTGACAATCACCATGTTTGACCAGACCTAGCCATCAAAAGGGCAAGGGTTCAAGTTCCCCTTTAACAACTATCTGAATTAAGTCTCCTACTTACTCTGTGTCTCATCTCTAAAATAGTACCTTTATACCTCATGGAGTTCTCACAAGGAATTTAAATAGC
This sequence comes from Molossus molossus, assembly GCF_014108415.1. Taxonomy (NCBI): domain Eukaryota; kingdom Metazoa; phylum Chordata; class Mammalia; order Chiroptera; family Molossidae; genus Molossus; species Molossus molossus. The sequence continues at coordinate 35,134,100 of NW_023425350.1, read as the reverse complement.
ATAATGCCTCTAAAGCTTTTATCTGACATCAGTTGTTCCATAAACTTTGCTATTGTAAGTCAGTTTGTCATCCACAGGTTTCAGCAGAGAAGCCATTGAAGTGGTGGTGTGTATTCACCGAGGTGGATGAAGTTAGACTGTATGTTAACCAGCAAGCATGCAAAGGCCTGATCTGTTTTCTTCCTGGAGCTGATACGTGTGTTGTGAGGACCCACTCTCATATCAGAGGTGGCCTGATGTAGGACCAGGTGAAGTTACTCAGAAAAGGAGTTTAGATGAGGGAGACGCGTGAAAGCTGAGTATTGTGGTATTTCGTGGTCATAAAATAACAGAATCTAGCAAAGGAGATAGAACAAATGGTGAGCAAGGTAGGAAAAGTAGGACTGGTCTGTAGCGTTCTGGAAGCCGAGGAGATAAAGTGTTTCAAGGGGAAAAAATCTTCTATGTCAAATCCTTTATTTATAGAGTTAGAGAAACAGTCTTCAAATCACAAATCCTAGGAAACAGCACACACACACAACAAAATGTCTTCTCTCTCAGATGTAGCCCACAGTCATTGTTCTCTCCTTATTTCTCTTTCCCTAGGAATGTTGTCATGTCTTCCAAATTTTAAAGAAATTGAGATTTTAAGTAACATCTGCTGATAATTTTTTTAGATTGGTCACTTTTTAAAAAATATTACTTTGGCCAAACCTTCAGGTTTGTAGGCGTGATCTAACTTTAGAGGCTACCTATTTGAAATCTCATTTATTTTCACATGGTCATTCATTTGTAAAACCTGTATGTATTTATCAGGCACTAACTAGGACTGATATAAAGAATATGACTCCCATTAACTTTCTCTTTTATTCGTCATAAATTTTATTTGTCTAAATTTCTTTTCCCCCGATGATCATATTATTCTGTTCTGAGAGTATATCTCAAAACTTAGTACTGATTTTTAATATTTCATATTTGGGTGTCTTTTTTTTTTTTAATAATCATTCTTTATTTTACCTTATTGCAATCTAGCTGACCTCCTCACAACTTCTGTGAATTGACATTTCCATTTGTCTTCCATGAGCCTATCATTTGGCAGTTTTTTTAAGGCAGTGCTGGAGAAACACTAGTAAAATGAAATGTATCCAATGGTGGTATTCTGTGAATAATCAAAACTTAGTCAACCCTCCATCTAGCAGGCGACAATGATGCAGGGCGTGTCTTTGGGGGCCGGAGAGAGAACAAAGCGATCATATAAAAAGCTTACCTAAGAAAGTATTTATACTTTAATTTTCTCATTTAGGGTATTTTTGCTGGTTCTGACACTATTAATCAGGTTTGGCTGGTAATTTATCACTGGTTATTGTATAAACAATATATGTGATCAAATCATCTTCAAAACGCATGATTGGCTTTGTCAGTGATGAACGGATAACAATTCAAGAAAGAGACACCTCAACAATTATCATAGATGCCAGCTGTTGGATAAATTGACGAGCAAGTTTCATAATCTGCCTCATTAAGCAGGAACAAAAATGAATCTGCAGAGATGTTTACAAGTGAAAAGGAGTCAATGGCTCATAAGATTTTTGTTAATTATTAGAAAAATATATTCTTAAATGAGGTAGTCCCTTTCCATGTCCCTGTCTGAATTGTACAGATCAGACCACGTGTAGACAGGTAAGAGAACAGGTGTAATTGAGGAAATGCTTTCAATTGTTTCTTAAGCTGTTTGTTGCTGCCTGACCATTTTAAGTCTCATTCTTCTGTGTAAATTAGAAGCTTAGTAACCAGCAGAGTCTCAGATCTGGGATTAAGAGCCATTGATCCATTTGGTAAAAGCCAGCCTGTCTTATTAGTACATTGGAACTTAGAGTCCAATAGGAGCCCTTGCGGAAAGTTCTGTTCCAGCAAGGACCAACGCTATCCCTATATTCCTAAACCTTTAATGACGTGGATTGGAAATAAGGGATAGACTTGCTGATAAGTATACGTAAAGGAGGTTGTTGTTATATTTTAAATGAAATGGCGATGTGAAACAAGGATTCTCTTCTCAAGTAAAGTGGATTGTTTTTAAAGCATTTAATTAGATTTAGTCACTGAGTTATGATATTTCTATCTAATAAGATTTTGTTCTGTGGGGTTTATTTTTAAGTCTTCCTTCCCACTCCATATTAATGCTTAGTCAACCCAGAGACCTTCTGCATTCCAGGATTTTTTCTGCCTTATAAATGACATCACTTTCTGTTAACTCTTCCGAGTCTGTCTTTGTGCAAACTTGTGAACCTCACTCGTGCATGATTCAGTTTTCCCAGTGTTTCTCTCCCTGCCTCACCCCAAGGTCTTATAATTCTGCTGTTCTTGCTCTCTGAGTAATACTTGAAGGGCCAAAATTCAACCACAAAGTTGTCCCAGAAGTTAAAGGTGACACGTTTCCAAAATCTGAGAAAATCCAGAGTGTGTTAGAGTAAATGGCATCAACTCTGCACTTCATCAGCTTATCCTTAAAACTCCTGTTCATCTGGGTAGCTAGTACTAATATGGCTTAACAAGGACTCTTGCCACCAACCTTCGTAGTACTAGTACAGTAAAGACAACACTGATTTTTTTTTTAATTAAATCAGTGTGTAAGCTGAACCAGCCTGTGTAAACCAGGCGCTCTCGGGAGAAAGAACAAATGTTCCAAAATTCACAAAGAGGTCTTCTCTCAAATGTATGAAATATTGAATAGACTTAAAAAGTTAAAAGAATTTACAAAGGAACCTGAGTTTTTAAATTAATAATATTAAACGGAGTAGGAGGGAGAGTCTAGGAAGACTTTTCCTTATGAGGATTTTTCATATTTCTCGTGTACCTCATTATTCACTAGGTAATTTTTTTTTTTTAAACTTACACCCATGACTTATTAACTTACAAAGGATTTCTATAATAAATACAGGAAAAGCCATGCTTCTTATCCCTGCCTTGGTTTGGCCATTTTAAAGGATAAAATGCATACTTATAACATAATTTGATAGTCTAGAGAGTCAAATACTACCATTTAGAGACATAAAAGGTATAGATGTCAGCTAGTTGTAAGGGATAGACATTTAATCAGCTAACATGGTGTAAATGATTCTAAATATGAATTTGACTTAAAAAATTGGAATTTTAATTTGTCAAATTTAACCTTTTCAAGAAAAATAACCAGATACCGTAATATTACCAACCATAATCAGCAAAGTAGTGTTTAAAGTTACAATTGAATACGAGGCCCTGCCCTGGGGTTGGGTTATTTCAACAACTTTTCAATAATATGCACAGTGGATATACTGAACTTTCCTAGCAGTAACTGGAAGACATTGGCAAAGGAGGCAAAGTCACCTACTGGCTGAAATTAAAAGCGGGAGATGGACACTGACAACATAAGTTAGCAATTTATTAATTTGAGTTTGTGGGAGATGCTTCAAACAAAGAAGAGAAAGTGATAGAGTGACCTGACCAACTCAGGCTAGTTAAAGAATCTCTGAGAAGGTGACAATGAATCTGAAATTTAAATAATAACTGGAAATAGCTAGAAGAGGGAGAAGAGAAATGGCCAATATTACAAATTCATACCCTTGGGTGCAATTATGAGGTCTATTTAATAGATCAGGGAGGCGTTCAAATATTATTGATACCAAGAAATCTAACTTTATTATTTATTTATTTATTTTATCCTCACCCGAGGATATTTTTCCATTTTTTGTACAGAGAGAGGAAGGGAGAGAGAGAGAGAAACATCGACGTGAAGGGACACATCGAGTGGCTGCCACCTGCATGACCAACCAGGGCCGGGGACGAACTGCAACCGAAGTACGTGCCCTTAGCGGGAACCGAACCCGGGTCTCTCCGGACCGCAGGCTGACGCTCTAACCTCTGAGCCAAACTGGCCAGGGCAAGAAATCTAACTTTATTGTTTATGCTGAGAAATAGTTTGAATTCTGGTGGACATTGTCTCAGAACTTATTTCCCAATTATTCTCTCTAACTATAAACCATGTAAAAATTCTTATTGGGCTGAATATTCTTATTTTATTTCTTATTTTAGGGATAAAGTTAATGAAGAGCACTGGCACTAGATGTATACACACACACACATACACATGCACATATATATGTATATACATGCATATATATATATATACATACATATATATATACACACATATATATATATATATGTTTATGTGTGTGTCCTGACTTAACGCATATTCCCTTCATTAGTTGGTCAGATATTGTGCTCCTTGTACACATACTCTTAAAGCTACAATGATGTGTTTTCTTTGTTTAATGTGGTGGCTCCATAAGTAGCAAGACTATATATAAATTTCTCAAGGGTAACGACCATTTTTTTTTTTCTGTTGTAATAATGAAGTCTAGCACCTACCCTTTAGTGAGTAGTAAACACAGTCAGTAAAAGTGTGTCAAATAAATGGATGAATAAAAGAGTGATTGAGAGTTGTCTTTGAAGAATAACAAGGAAGAATGCCCTGCTAATCCCAGATAATCAGGATTGGTTTTAACAAATCTCCTGAATTTCAATATAATTGAATGGAATTGAAGGGGCATAAAATTATAATTCCAAAGCAACAGCACTCCTCTGAGAATGCCTTCTGTCAGAAGCCAGATTTTGAAGTTGCTGCCAACTCTCTGATGGGGAACATTTCTGGAAGATGTTTTCACTGTCAGGATGCAGGGAAACCAAACCCTGGTTTGTATATAGGGCAATAGAGATAAAATATGGCATTTGGATATGCCCCAAATAGCTATGATAGAGCCAATCTACACATACACCAGGTTCTGCGCATTCAAAGAGTGAGGCAGGTCCTCCACAGAATGATGGCCTCTGCAGGGTCATCAAAGAGATTAAAGACAGGGCCATGTTTGATGGTAATTACAAGATATCACAAGTATAAACGTGATGAAGTTCACATATGAATATGAGTAGGTTCCCAACAGTCTTGTGCAACTCAAATGGCAATTCTAGTACATTTTAAAATTCATAATCAATCTATTTTACTTTACTGTATTATGAATGGTCTAATTGAAAATCATGTCCAAAAAAAATGTAGTCTTCCCACCTGTCATGGTTGGTTCTTCTCCAAAATGGTTTACTCAGCATGGACCTTTAATTGGTATGGACTGAAGGCAGGAAAAGGCTTCAAGAAGATCCAGACTTATCTTGTGTTTACCTCCTTTCAGATCAACTGAAAATTTTAATTGTGATTAATTATCCAATCAGATTTTACTTTTAGGGGGACTTGTGTTGCATTACCAAGGCCTCTAGTGGATTTGATATTTGTTGTCCACAGCTAGTGTTTTGTAAAAGGTTAGGAAATAAAGGTATTCATTTCCTAATTCAGAGTCTCCTGAAAGTTCATAACGGTGCTGATTGTTTTAAAAGTAATGGAGTGTTTTAAAATATCATGAAAATTAACAGGACCTTTTTTTTTTTTTTAATGCCATTAAGAGCAATCTCAGATTTCCTGAAGAGAGGATTCATAGGACCATGCTCTTCACCTGTTAATTATTTCTTCATGCTGTTCCTGTAATTTTAGCCTTTAGCACAACTAACTGAATTGAGCTGAAGTTGGCCTTCATTTCTCCTACCTTAGTAGAAGTTCTCTAAGTAGGTGTGACTGAATAGAAAATGCAAAGGTTAAAAAAATTATATATTTTTTAAGGACAGCATATTACTATGTTGTTAGGGAGACATAATTAAACTGGCTGCTATTAGGTCTGTTCACCCTCCTTCTAAATGGTTGGGGCCTGGGGGGCACTGGGAATAGTACCCCTGTGAGAAAAAAAATTCAATTGATATCAAGTAATTAGAAATGGATTTTCTTTTTCATATAAAGTTGCTTTATTATCTCTTGTAAGGTTACTTCCCCTCTCCCTGAAATCCATTATAATTGTTACAAATGGGATATATTTTTAAATATGTGAGGAATGTCAAGCAGATCACCTTAGCTCTGTTGGGGAAGGAAAAAAAAAATCCTACCCTTCTAAGTTTTTCTGGCTGATCTAAGAATTAAATTGACATGAGACAGATTAACTGGACAAGATAACCAATTTAATTACATACATACAGGAATCCACGTTGAGATGAAAGATTTCAACAACAGGCAAAATCAGGCTTAATGCCATTTCAAGCTAAGGGGAGAGGGTCAGGAGTCTGGGACGTGAAAGGGAAGGAAGACAATTCACAGGAAGAAAGAAAAGAGTATTTGTTGGGTAAACCACTGTTTCCTGGGCCATACAAAAATATGTTCACAGAGAGGACTTTTATCAAAGGGGCCTTCCCAGGTTCCTTCCTGTTTATAACACCTAGTTCATATTATACTATAGTTATTTATGGTGGTATCTCCCTGTCAGGTGCAGTCCTTTGTCTAAATTATTTTAGGCATTTAAGGGAGGGTCAAATGTTTTTATTGAGTATTTGTCTTTTACAAATAATGAGCTAAAATAATCCTCGTGTCACAAAGTGGGAAATTTGGGGAGTGGAAAAGTTTTGCTTTTCTATAGCTCCAAATAATTTAGGACTCTCTTTCCACTCCTACACCGTCTCATTTTTTGTTTCTTACATAAAGACTTGTTTTATTAACAATGCTAGAAAGCTGTATATCCACAGATAAAGGCAGTATTACATAGGAAATATCAATAATCATTGGATGAATCGGACCCTGTCTGATTAGACTGGCAACTTCAGGCATCTGTAATGAGTCCTTTTATAAGGAGTCCAAGAAATGTTAAGACTAGAAAAAACTTTTGGCATTTTCTACTATTAGTTAAAGATAATGATATCTCTCATGCTGGAATAGAAGTTATGGGGAAGGAAAAATCATTTTTCTGTACTCTGCCAGGTTCTTGGCTGTGACACCCTTGTAATAAAAAGACAGATTAGCAGCAGAAACATAAACAGAAGTTTAATAACATGTATACCTCCTGTATACATGGCAGATAGCCAGAACTGAGTCACTCTGAATTGGCCCAAGCCACCACCTTAAATAATATCTCCAGGGAAAAAACAAAAGACTGTGTGTGTTGGAGGTCCGGTGGGGGGCAGGTGGCAGGAAGGTCAGTTGTGGGTGGTTACCAAGAACAGCACAGTAAACAATGGTAAGGTTGTCATGCAGATTTAAGTCATAACCTTCTCCATTGATAAGAGTTTCTAGTGGTTTAGACTCAGCCTTCTCTGTTTGGTGCAGAGAGGGAGACACCCTCCCATATGGAGATTCCCCCTATAAGTGAGTCTTACAAAAGGGTAACATCTATTTAGTTTTCAGATCTTTCCTCATGTCTGTTCTTTCTTAAAAATAATCAGCCTAAAAGAACCCTTATGCCAGAGAGACATGTTTTGCAGTGGCAAATTTTGCTCCCCTTCAATGTAGTTGTACATGTAAAACATTCAGTTCTTGCCCAGCCACCGGGAGGCTTAACACTACATGGAACCATTGGAAGAAACTGTGGGTCAGCAGCAGCCTGACCACCTGTGGACATAACACTAAAGACGGCCACTAGAACTCAGTATATCTCCCGCGGGCCCAGCATTCTTACCACTGCACTGATGCCTCTCCATCCTTGCAGAATATAACCTGACTCGGCAAGAAGTAGTAATCTTCATTTCCATTTCATTGCAACTTAGAATCATAAATATTTGAAGTTACAAGGTAGTTCTGAGCACCCACTCTAACAGCCATTCAGTACGTGGGTAGCTTCCCTGCCAATCTGTCCTCACAAATTGCTTGAATGGCTCAATTTGGGGGAATTTTTTATGTACTTGCTTAACTTACCCTTATACATTTGTAATGTTACCATATGGCTTGTGTCTTTTTATTCTGAGTTTGCTGAAAAGAAACAGTGGCTCACCTCTATCTTCTATAAGACTCAGTTGAAAAAATAAATAAATATATGTTTGTACATAACCCACAATGAACCATCAGCTTTCTTGACAATCAAATCTTATGATTTCTTACATTGAGATCATCATTAATGAACATTTCTAAGATTTTTTTCAACTGTATTACCATTAACTGAAATCTCTGATATTTTTGATTTAGAAATTTTATCTTTTAATTCTTAAGTGCAGAAATTTAAAGTTTTGTCTCAGTTAAATATTTTGCTTACAATGACCAATTCTAGTTGGTTGGTAGATTTAATTTTTTAAGTGAATTTTTATTATGAGGAATTTTTAAAATAATATTTTTATCAAAGCAGTTATGATTAAATAGAAATTGGAAAGTATTGAAATATTTTATGTACAGATTTATTTATAGTTTTTAGTATAGTTTTATATATATATTTATTTACATTTATACACACACACTTACCTATAAAGACATGTGTATATTAAATAATAATTTTAGTGATCAAATACAACCAGTTTTCATTTTGATAGTTTTTTTATATTACCTTTTCTTAATAAATATTTTGAGAAAGTTTTTTTACATAATTTTAATAAATAATTTCACTCCCCCCTTCTTCAGGAACTTTATGAAATTTAATTCTCTTAAGATTACTTGTCAATTTGGAGGCTGTTTTATAAACTTATGAGCCATGCCTATTATTTTTATCAAAACCATTGATAAAATTATTGAACAGTATGGGAAATATATAAAGGATGGTCATTGGTATTCTAAGTGAGGCAGAGAGAAAAGAGGCAACTGTTATGGGAAAGAGCTTGGAAAGTCTCCTAGAAAGAGAATCAGCTGTGGTGGGGATCAGAGTGGTGGGCAAGGCCCAGCTCAGAAGGAGACAGGAGACTGGCATCCTGACACTGCTGGTTTACCCGCTGACAGTGCTGGTTTGAGGTGTAAGCCACAGGCCACCAACATTCGCTGTAGCCTGGATGCAGGAGTTTCATGAGCACAGAGACTTCTGACATTTTCTGCTTTCAAATGCTTTCTGGCAGTACTGAGTTAAGGAAGTCTTTTGGGTAAGTTAACTATGCTGCGGTCTACAGAATATGTGATTTACTGGGCTCTGGCAGGAGATTACTCCTGTAGAAGAGACGTAAATGGTGAACGGTGTATCCAAGAGCAGTGTCCCTTTTCTAAACTGCCCCAAGCAGTACGAAGGTGGCTCTCCTCACACCTTGACACACACCACAACGGGTCCTTTCCTGACCTTCCGCATAAAAACAAACCCATTTCTTAAATGGGAAAACTGGGAAGAATTGAACATTTTCATCCTCAGTGTGCCTTGGGGTGTTTGGATTAAGTGTTTGCTGATTTGTATGTGGGGAAAAAAATCAGTGTTTCCCTTTAATTGATTTATTTTTCTTCATTGATTTTAGCTAGAGAGGAAAGGAAAGGGAGAGAGAGAGAAAAACATCGATGAGAGAGAACATCAATTGGTCGCTTCTAGCACACCCCCCGATGGGGGATCAGGCCCACAACCTGGGCATGTGTCCTGACGGGGAATCAAACCAGTAACCTCTCGGTGCATGGGTCGATGCTCAACCACTGAGCCACACCAGCCGGACAAAAATCAGTATTTACCTTTTAAAGTATTACAAGAGTTCTTGCAATCAGGGGAAACATCATGGAATTAGATGGCTTCTCTAAACAGATGGAGTTTGAGGAATTTTATTTCTTTTTGAAGTAAACAAGGTAGCTCAAAACACATCAATGGGAATTCCATTCCAAGATTAAGGGACAGATTTGTATAAGTGACCAAGAGATGAGTGGGTGAACCGATAATATAGAGCAACTGGTTCAGACCTAGTAGGACCCAAAGGAAACAGGCCGTTCTGTGTAGCTAGAGAAAAAGACAGACACAGGACGGGTTGTGTATAGCTCTAAAAGTAATAATAATTTCTGAAAGGTATTAGACAAAAAAAGGAAGATAGGGTGAGGTCGTAGAATTAAAAATGTTAGTCGATAAGCAACCATCAGTGGAGTGCCCAGGTTGGAAGTGGAATTGGGGTTTTTCTGTGAAAGACTGCTGATCTATAGACCTGAAGAATACAATAGAAATGGAGAGAACCAGCAATTTAAACAGGTCTGTGAACTATGCATTACAGAGAGGATACAGTTTTTTAAAGCCACCATAATTTTACTATGTGTCAATATGAAGAAAAACATCTACTAGCTAATTTCTTTTAGAAGCTTTATCTCACTTAGGGAAATCCATACTCAGGCAAAAGGCAAAAAAATAGCCAAGAGGTCATTTAATGCTGAGTTGTCACTTAATGTGTAGTAAAAAGTTAGACATACAGAGGTTTTCTCCCAACCCCCTTTCTTTCTTTTTCTTTCTTTTTTTTTTTTTTTTTTTAATTGTTTGTTTTTTTAAATTGATTTTAGAGAGTGAAAGGGAGAGGGAGAGAGAGATAGAAACATCGATGAGAGAGAACATCGATTGGCTGCCTCCTGCATGCCCCTGACTGGGGGTCTGGCCCACAGCCTGGGCATGTGCCCTGACCAAGAATCGACTGGTGACCTCTTGGTGCATTGGTCAACCAGTGAGCCACACTGGCCCGGCTACGTTTCTTAATTTCAAAATCTGGCAAAGGTCAGTTGTCTAAGCTAGTACACCATGCAGAAGTAGGCTCAAGTTGAATTGGCTTTTACAACAAAGCTCTCAGAAGGATGGGTGAACTCCATTCCCAACTAGTCTTCTTGTGGTACTTTCCCCATGGGTGAGAAACTGTGTCAGAAGATTTGACATAGGAACATAAACTACTAGACCTGAAAGAAATGCATGAGAGATTATTCTGTCAAAAATTTTTAATTTTATAGTTAAGGAAAGAAGCACTATAAGAGATTTGTCCAATGTATAACATTATTTTAGGGAGTAGGAGAACCCATTTTCTTCCCACTCCTGACCCAGTTTTCTTTTGTCAGGATTATTCCCTGGGAGAGAAAAAGAACATTACTGTGGAAGTTTTAGGCAAATCTAATTCCATACCATTAAAAGATAAACTCTTAACAGTTTCAAGGATTTGTTTGAGCAACAACCTGTTCAAGTCTAGCCACACAGAACTGGGAGTGGTTAGGAGCACATTGTAGACAGCCAGGAGGAGAAAGACTTACATATGGAAGATATAAAAGCAAAGAAAGGAAATTGTCTGATTGGATAGAGCAGAAAGCCTAGTAGGCTGTTTGTGATTGGTTGTCTTTGGGTTTCCATTTCTTAACCTGCTGGCATTAACAGGTTAGGCTTTGGTTTGCTTAAGCAGGTGTCCAGGGCACCAGAACCACTTTGGTGTAATGGCCTCCTGAATCAATTTAACAATACTTATTCATTCCAGAAACTCATTAGCCTTGAAAAGGTCTCTTAAAAAGGAACATGAATAGTACCTACACCCAGGTTGCTTATGAACAAGAACATACATGATAATGGCAACATTCTAAGGAAGACCAAATAAATGTAATGATTTACCTAAATAATATGGGGTTAAAAGTACCGGGAAGATCCTGAGTAGGACAAAAAGCATAGTGAGCCTGAAGCAACTCAAGAAGGAGAAAAAGAGACTCTAGTACACTGCTGGTGGGAATGCAGACTGGTGCAGCCACTGTGGAAAACAATATGGTGTTACCTCAAAAAATTAAACGTTGAATTGCCATTTGATCCAGTAATCTCACTTCTAGGAATATATCCTAAGAAGCCTGAAACACCAATCAGAAAGAATATATGTACCCCTATGTTCATAGCAGCACTATTTACAATTGCTAAGATCTGGAAACAGCCCAAGGCCCATCAGTAGATGAGTGGATAAAAAAGCTGTGGTACATCTACACAATGGAATACTATGCAGCTGTAAGAAAGAGAGATCTCTTATCCTTTGAGACGACACAGAGGGACCTGGAGAGTATTATGCTAAGCAAAATAAGCCAATCAGAGAAAGACAGATACCACACGATCTCACTCATTTGTGGAATATAATAAATAATACAAACTGATGAACAAAATAGACCCAGAGACATAGAAGTAGTAGGGTACAGACTGACAAACCTCAGAAGAGGGGGCAGGGGGAGGGAAGAGATAAATCTTAGAACTTATATGCATGTTTGTGTAGCCAGTGGACATAGACAACAATGCTGGGGTTTGGGGGTGAGCGGGATCAAGAGGAGGGTGTCAATGGGGGAAAAAGGAGAAATATCTGTAACAAAAATAAATTAATAAAAATTGCAAAAAAAAAAGAGGAAATTTTCCTAAGGAAAGGGTCTCTCTAAGACAGCCTCGCTTTGGAGGCATTACCAGGAAAGCTGGTTCCATTAGAAGAATGAGAATGGAGGTCCAGAGACAACTGACTTCCCCTGTAAGCCCACCCTCCCGCTGCCTCGCTCCTTCCCAGGCAGAGATGGATCCTCACCTTGGGGAGCTGCCCATGGATGCTTTTGTAGCTGAGCTTTTCCTTCACGATAAATCACTACATGGGGAAAATGGTGCCAATCCAGGAGGGAAACGTCCTGCCGATAAGCTATTGGCGTGCTGTGTGCACTTAATAAATATCAAAGAAAAATAAGTGACGACACTCAGGAGAAAAGTTTCCTCCTTGTTTTCCTGTCCTTTTGAAGAAGGGCCGTCTAGTTTTGGCCTTTTCATTTTTCTAGTATCTGCTGGTGCAGATCTATCCTCACATTGTGTGGCGATTCACAACACAAGGGCATATATAAAGTTCTTGACTGATTCCACAGACCGTCACTACTTAACTCCTAGTTGCAGTCCTCACTTATGAGGACACAATAGCATAAGAAAATTAATCTCATTTCAAAATGTAAACCATGATACGTTTTTAAAGACATATCAATACAATGTGGAAGTAACCGTAATAAGAATTAACATAAGAAGAAGATATTGAGTGCCTCTCTGCACCAGGCTTTGTGTACTCAAATGTAATAAGGGTTCCTGACCTTCACAGAAATAAGGGTCAAGGGCTTTGTTATAACCCTCCTTCTTAGCCAATTCTCTTAGTGCCCTTCAGAGATTGAGCCATTCCCTACTCTGCCCAAGCCAATCTTTTCAGGTGTTGAAATAAGATAAATCCAACCATTCTCTGTTTCAGGAATGAACCTTCAATTCTCTATGTTGCCTTCCCAGAGTCTAAGCTTTACCATATAGAAATATATGACTGTTCTGGGCCCTGCAGAATCCACCTTTCAGAATTGATCTCAGATCCAGGCCTTGTTGGTCAGAAGACTCAATAACTTCTCTGACTTTCTTTTAACAGTCCTCTCTGAGATATACAGAATTCTGTGTTACCCTAAAGACCCATCTTAAGACATCACTACAGGACACATCTATGGCCCAGACCTTAGAATCTCTGAACCTCCTCCTGGCAAAAGCCCCTCAGATCAGTTGGCCTAAACTAGAACATATTTGTTTCTTCATTGATAAAAGGAGGCTGGTTCTACTATTAGGTTAAGTTTGACTCCACCTTGCATTTAAAACTAATACCTAGAACTAGTTCCTCTTGATGGGCATTACTCTCTTGAAAGCCATATTATCCTAGCTCCTTTCCACACCTAAAAGCAGAATTTCCTCCTGTTTAAAAGCTTGAGTCTCCTTTAAACCTCTTATTAAATTCCAGTTTCTACTTGTCAGGGGTTTTTTTGGTGTTTTTTTTTTTTGTTTGTTTTTTTTTCACAAAATGAACAGGACTGGCATGTTTTGAGCCCAGTGGATGATCACATTCTTCCCCCAGACACCCTTTGCTAATTCATTCTTCAGGACTTTCGTCCCTCTTTGTCTGCAACCCAGCCCTTCATATATAGCATAGGACATAATCTCCCAGAACACTGCTATGAAGCTGGAGACTGCTTTACTCATAAATTAACAGTAGCAGCCACCAAAGCAAGCAGGACACATTTCTATCCTTGTATATATATGAAACCTGGTCTAATTCTATAGTTTTCAAAAATATTCATATTGTCTCTCCTCACCTTGAACTTTTTGAGGTTAGAAATGTTCCATTCATTTATTCAGTGTTGGATGGGTATCTGCTATATTCCAGGCATTATTAGATGCTGGGTAAACAGAATAAGACCTATCCATCAAGAGCTCACTCTCCAATGGGTTAAATAAGATACAAATAAATAATCAAAACAGAATAATACTGCTGTGGTAGAGGAAGTACAAAATCCGGTAGTGGCCTGCATGAGAGAATGATTGATTTTTGGCTGTATTCTTAAGAGGGCCTAAAGTAATACCTTATGCTTATTAGGCTTACAAGAAATATTTATTGGTGATGATAATATGACATAAGTAGAAATTCAGAGAAGAGAGGAGGTAGAAAATAGCCTTTCTTAGAATTGAGATACGATGTCAAGCTCTGTGATGGTAAGAATGCAGCTCCATAATGGTGGCTTTTAATATTAATGCGGGCAGCCACGTATCTGAGTAATAAATTACTATCATTTATTGTGTACACATTACATATCGGGCACTATGCTATGTACTTTGCACCTGGTGCGGTGATCTTTACACAGTCCCTAGTGGTTGGGTATTTGTCCCACTTTGTGGATGAGAAAAACAGAGGCTCAGTCAGAGAATAAAGAGCTGAGCTAGAATTCTAAACCCTCTGTCTTCCAAATTTCTTAAATACTCTACTATTATTATAAATGTAAAGATTGAAGCTAAATATGTCTAAACATTTCTAAAACAACTGTGCATTTGAAATAATTGTACCAAAACCTTAAGAACATTTTGATAGTTGGCATAGTCATGATATGTTATTCAGTATTATCAGCAGAATCAAGATTGAATCTCTTAGAAGGGAAAATATGTATTATCTATTTCTTTATATATATTATGCTGATTTGTATAATATATAAATAATAAATTATATATAATAATACACATGAAGTTTTAGAACTGTTTCCCAACAATGTGGAATGCTGGATACTTGAGTGAATTTGCACTCAGTACCCAGACTTCTCTAGGCTTTACAAGGTTTATAATAGTAAAGTGATAGGCATAAAACCAGTGTTTAAAATGAAAAACAGTGCTTGAGGTTTTAATGAAAAGTTTGAAAAACATTTCTTGGAAGCATTTTAAGAGGCATTTCATCAGTCAAGATTTACACTTCATTGTAAATAAAGATCTTCATATTTCCATTTCCATTTCTCTGTTTTCATTTATTGTTTTTGTAAGTCTGTGATCAGGACTGCTGTAATAAAACTTGTCACTACTTATAACTATTCACTGGGAATGTTATCTAATTCTCAAAGGGTTAGGCTATAAACAAGGATTAGTGTCACTGAACACAATATGGTAGAATTGGGTGTTTAAAATGAGTTACAAATGTTTTAGACTTACAATAAAGCATGTGTTTAATAAAGAATTAAGCAAGTCTTGTATCCTGTTATTGTTTGGTTACACTGTGAAGATTTCTTCCTTTTCTACACCCCTCTATTTTTTCTCCAAATTGCACATTAATATTAGATTGCTTTGGTGTGTATTGGCTTAATCAGAAAAGCATATGAACTAAAGCCAGCTGTGGGACTGCAGAACATCTCAAAGATGCTATAAAGGGGACATAAACAAGACATTAGACCTCTTATTCTCTCTCTCTCTCTTTTATTGCCTAGCTCAGTGTCCTGTTTTATAGCCATGGTGCTCTGCCTAGCAGTCAATATTCTACCTGCAAGCTAGACTGATTCTTAGGGAGGTAGAAAATCTCTGACTGTGGAGTTGTGTTGTATACAAACAGAGTTTGTCCGTCTCACTGACTGTGGGATTGTATACAATCCAGTTTGTTTGTTTCACCATTATTTCTCTGTCAGTCTCTCCGATGCTCGTTTGCATCCTCTTTTTCCTAGCCCGCCTCTGCAAACATTCCTAGGAATGTCTGTATGTGTCAGGGATAGAAAATGATGTGTGTCAGGGATAGAAAATGATGTGTATCAGGGATAGCATGTGGGTTCATAGACTTTTCAGGGATTTGACTCGGGTGACCCAATGTGTGAAACGAAGGGTAGGTCTTGAAAGTCAACCTGACCATCTGATCTTTGTTCATCTCTCCTTCTTCTGAACTGTGTCTTTCTCTCTCTTTCTCTTCCATAGTTCTACTTCTTGTTTCAATTTATCTCCTCTCTTCAAATCCACCACCATATAGACACTTCTTTTAACAAACAGTTATTGAATATGTGCTATGTGTCAGACACTCTGTGTGACAAATACTCTGCTGGGACTATCAATGAGAGAGGCAGGGTCAGTCTGTTCTTGGGAAAATATGGGAAAAATACACTAAATAATATCCCACACATTATTGTAAGATTACATGAGAGAAAAGCCCTCAATGCAGTATGTGTGTGATGTAAGGAAGTCTTATCACAGCTTAGTCTAACTCTAAGTATGGGTCAGAAAATATTTCCCTTCTACAGTTAAGAGGTCTAAATTTGAATTTCTTTCACAAATTTCAAATTTGCAATCACTTTTCAGAACAAACTACCTTACTTTGTTTACCAAATTAGGAATGGACCATCTACTTTTCCCCCCTATTGATTTCATTTTTATTTACTTTCTTATTTTTTAATTGAATATATTGGGGTAACATTGGTTAATAAAATTATATAGGTTTCAGGTGTACAGTTCTATAATATATCATGTGTATTGTAGTGTATGTTCACCACCCCAAGTCAAGTCTCCTTCCATCACCATTTATTCCCTCTTTATCCTGTTCTACCTCCCCTAACCCCTTTTTCTCAGGTAATCACCATACTGTTGTCTGGGTCTGAGTGGTTTTGTTGTTGTTGTTGTTGTTGTTTCTTTTTGCTTAATCCCTCACCTTTTTCACCCAGCCCAACCCCTTTCCCTCCAACTACTTACAGTCTGTTCTCTGTATCCATGAGTCTGTTTCTAATTTGTTTGTTAGTTTATTTTGTTTTTCTATATTTTTCTTTCTCTTCCTCCCCATATTATTAATAGCCCCAAATCAACATATTTCATGAATACTAGCATCTACCTACAGAAAATTCTCTTGGAATTACTACATAAACATAATTGCCTGTTAAACTCACCCCCCCCCCCAAAAAAAAGACCATTTATGAGGCCAGGCCTCCGTTCTTTTAGGTAGGCGGCTTGTTGCAAGGGAATATTTCTAGGGCTAATATGCCTTATCACGTACTGAATACCTGTACTGCACAGTTCTCTTTTTCTTTGTACCTGTTTCATCCAGCCTGGTTTTAACTGACTCTTGAGACCAAGACTCCATGACTCTTGGCAGATGCCTACAGTCATAAACCTGAATGATAGTGTCATGGAAGTTGAACAATTAAAAAGAAAAAGCCTAATTAATGCCGGCTCTTCTTTTTTTCCTTATACTTACAGAGCTGCAATCCCCCACTTTTCCGCTTTCCATTGCCTTCATTTGGAATCAACACAAATATTCAGATTCAACTGCTTTCATTTTTCCTCATTCATTTGCCTTTCTAAAATACATGTGACTGAACTTGGATTTTTTTCTTGCTCTTGATTTACTGGCACATTTCATAAGTGTATAATGGCAGTCAAATATGTGTGCAAATGGAAGAATACAAACTGGACTGGTAAGAGCAGGGGTTTGGAGGTGGGAACCAAGATCTTCGTTTAATGTCTGTCAATAACTTATTCTTTGGGAAACCACCTAGTGTTTAGCATGATGGGGCTATGGAAATTAGCTAGTTATGTCTGTTCATTTTAAGGAAGTGAAAACTGAAGCTCAGAGAGGTTATGTGACTTGGTAAGAGTCACACAGAGAGTCAGTTCATCTTTCTAGTACATATGCTCACCTGTAACCTGAGAAGATTGAAATTTTTATTAGGTCATCTTTAAGGGCTCCTTTATCTTTAAAAGTTAATAATTCTTCTGCCTGGCTGGTGTGGCTCAGTGGTTGAGCATCAACCCATGCAACAATAGGTCGCCGGTTTGATTCCTGGTCAGGGTACATGCCCAGGTTGTGTGCGTAATCCCCATTATCCCCATTAGGGGTGAGCAGGAGGCAGCCAATCTGTGTTTCGCTCTCACATTGATGTTTCACTCTCCCTCTCCCTCACTCTCTCTCTAAAAGTCAATAAAAAATAATCTTTTAAAAATAGTTTATGATTCCAAACTCTACATCGGACTCTGCAGACCCCAAGGGAACACAGTACTGCCTAATGACAGGTTCAGTCATCAGCCACAGAGAAAATTATATCCATGCCTATTGGGTTTTTTGTGTTTGTTTCCCTTGCAAGGGACTGAATTATTTTTATTAGTTGAATTCATTGAAGCTTTGGTAACTTAAGTATGTTGCAGTTAAAGGGATATTTGTTGGGATGTTCACAGTAACTTCTCTTCAACGTTTTCCTATTCTGCTTCAAGCTTTGGTGGAGCAGCAAGTCTTAGAACTGCTTAGAACTTAGAGCAGCAAACCAAAGAACATGGATGGAGACAAATAATTTTGCTCACGATCTAAACTACTTAAGTTTTAAGTTTTCTTCAAAATTGATTCCCTCTCTTTCAGACTTGCATGTCAGGAAAGATTCTTATACTCTTTATATGTCTTTTAGAACTTCAAATAGAATTTGAAAATGTATTTTTCCCAGCTTTAATGAAATAATAAAAATGATCTATTTCTTTATATTATTAAATATTCCCTGAGCAATAGACACACACACTCTCTCTCTCAAAATATATATGTATATATACAATGAAAGTATATAAAGAGCACATGTAATATATATATATAGTGTATATAAACATATACTCTATGTATAAATAAAGTTAATATTGAATTTTAGAGGGTAATATTTTCCTACAGTACCACCATCTATAAACATTTAATCTCTCTTTAGCTTTTTGTATCTTATTTCATTAACCTTAGACGGTATGTAGGATTATTGTACTAGATTATCTTTTTTTAGTGCATGCGTGTAGTGAGTACTTCTTAAAAAATTATTGATACTATTGCAGATGTCCCCCGTTTTTCCTTCCTTTGCCCGCTTCCACCCAGCCCTCCCCCCAAAAAAAGAAATGTTATTTCAGTCATTTGGTTGCACCCACAGGGCTTTGAGTTACGGTAAGGCCTTGCTGAGCCAGCATCCTCTGGGCTGTAGACAAGAGTGGGTTCCCAAAGCGCAGGGGGATAACTTGAGGGTACTCTGCCCTGTAAAACTATGACAATATAATTCTACTTCATGGGCTCGTTAGTTGATTTGCGTTTTAGTATCCATAAAGGGGCTGTGTTTTTCACTTTAGAGCCTGGAATAGTTTCCTTTTTAAAAAAATATTTAAGATTCTTTCATTTGCACTCCTACTCTTTCTAGTTTTTTGTTTTGTTTTCTTTCGTGACATTTTACTGTGGCGAAAATTCTATTATGTCACATTATTATTTAGTATCTTGGCACTTTCTAAGTTGAAGCTCTGTTGTTTTCAGTATCTTTGTTTATTGCTGTCTTTCAATTTATCACATTTTCAATGAACAAGCTTACTTTCACATGTTAAGAGATTTAAAAAGTACTGTTTCTTAACTCCCCCCCCCCCCTATATTTCAGAGTTAGTTGACATACTCTCTAACCCGAAGAATTAGATATCATTTAGTGATTAAGAGCTTTGGAACTAGACTAGCATTCAAATTCCAGCTGAGAAACTACTAGCTGTATAACCTTCGGCAAGTTCCACGGTCTCAAAGAATCAGCTTCTCCATCTGTAAAAGGGTGGTAATAATAGCTGGTTATTAAAATCCAACTTAATTCTAAAATTAAATGAAATAAGTTTGGAAAGTACTTGACTGGTATTTGGCACATAGTAAAAGTTGGGTAATGATTTTGGATGTTTTCATTAATAACCTAATAAGTTAGGCCTGGTAGGAATAATTGTCATTAGCTATGCCAATTATTCAAGAGCTAGCATGCAGTTTTCCTGTGCTAACAGTAATGTTAAATGGAGGTCTATTCAGATATGTTTAGAATAGCATCCCGTGTATCTTGAGCACCAGTGTATATATGGAAACTATGTCTATAAGTTACTTACACTGAGATAAACAAATTTTTGTACCCACAAAAATTGCACTTATTTTTAGGGCACTGGTGTCAACAGCCACCTCTTCAAAGAAATTATTTCTTTTGATCCATTTAGTAACTTGATCCCAGCTGCATAAAAATAGACTTGCAGCATTTCATTTTTCTACAGACGGCTGCATCCCATAACTTAAGCAATCTGTCAAAAGGAAGCCTCTAAAACTCAGCTGCTTTAGTAGAAACTTGTTGCATTTGCTAGCACTCAAGCTAGAATTATTTGCAATTCACAAAATGTGTGTTTTAAAAATATAGCTTCAAAATATGGAGTATGATTCTTAACTCTACATTAGATTGACCATTAAACTTTTCATAACATTAAAGTTACCATATAATCCATAATCACATAGTTTTAGGGTGATTATATTTATTTTCTCTTTATTCAGATGAGGTCAGTCACTCAAAGAATGAGAATCTTCCCAGGCATACTATATGCTTGTGGGTGTTGTAGTTTAATAGTAGCCACACCAAACAGTTATAGTAGTGAATGCCTTCACTACTTAGCAAAAACTCTCTGGCTCTTCTATTCATGTCTGTACGTTTATTTATAGAGGTTGGCAATTCTGTGTGGGATTTTGGTGCTTTATTATTATTACCTTTAATCACAGAACATATCAATCAAAAACAAAGAGACCAGGAAAGTAAAGAGGATTCAAATAAATCCATCACCCAGTTCTAACTATTATCTGTCAGGCAAATATTTATTTATTAGCTCAACCTCTTTTATCTCCACTTTTCAATGGGATTATTGTGAAGCAAATGCAGACATTGCTTTATTCACCTGAAAATAATTCAATATAAATATTTAAAACATATGAATGGAGAAGAAAATACAGCCACAACAACTTTGATGGTATTTTGATGATATTACTATAGCCAGAACCTAGAAGCATCTTGAGAACTGCTCTTCCAGAATTTCTTACTCCCCCATGATTCTCATAGAACAATTAAAAATGTGTGCCTACATTCTTTCAGTGCAGAACTTTCCAGAAAATGGAGTTCAATTGTTCAACATGGACCTAAGGTTTAAGTGAAATCTCCCTCACAAATCTGGATCTTTATCACTTTTCTTAGATCTGTCTATGAGAGTATGAGGTCTGGGGAAGGAATTAATTCACTTAGAGTAGGACTATCAACAATTTGCATCCTGATCTCAGGGCCTTCATCTACCCAGAGCAGAGGCCAAAAAAAAGAAAAAGAAAAAAAAGACCTAACTCCTTAGGGTGTGTTGTGGCTCACCAGAAGCCAAGCAGAGGAGGATTTATTATAATATAAAAAAAAAAAAAAAGAGGATATATTAAAAACTCTTATTTACTACCCAAGAGTATACACTCATACATGTAAAGATATTAAAACACAGAGGAAAGTGGAGAGTCGATGGAAATTAGACTAATTGGCTCAGTGTGGTACAGTAGTATGCAAAGTGTATTTTGAGCATTGTTAATTGGGGGAAGCTAATCTTCCAAAAGGAAGAGTCTTGGAGCCTGAAATATGTAATTTGCAGTGGGTATAGCATGGAGGCAGATATGGAAGGAAATGTTTTGAAATGTATTTAGCTGTAGGTATTTTATCTTCACTGAGCATTTGGTAAAATTAGGTTTTCTCACAACAGTCTTTGGGAAATGTTCATGTGAAAAATCAATATAGGAATAGGGAAAGAGACTGAATTTTTTATCTTGTCCATTTACTAAATTTAAAGTATATGCATGATTGTTGCATGAAGTTTGGGCTATAAGTATGCAGCTCAAGGAATATTTTTGGGTTTTTTTTTTTTGTGTGTGTGTGTGTGTGGACATTTTAAGGCAAGTAAAAGTTCAAGAGAATTTTTCTGACACTTGAAATGGAAAAGCTTTATATTCTAAGTCATCCTAGCTCTACTCATTTTATAAATCTGAGGTGTTCCGTTCTTTGTTTATGACTCAACCTGTGGAAAAAGTGCAAGATTTTTTCATGTAAGAATGTCTAAAATAAGAGTGCCTAATGTTTCTCTTTTGAAAAATTCAACTGCTTTATTTATGTGAACATCATTACTATTAAATTTGGAAAGGTAGCTCTCTAGAGTTGGGTATGAATTTCCAAATACACATCTCCTGCTCTGCTGCATTTCAGATGGGAAACTTCAAAATAAGTCATTCACCCTTGATCTTCCCAGTTAGTAAAATACTGTGATCCTCCTGGCCAGAAAGGAAAAACAAACAAACACAAGTAAAGTACAATACCCACCAGAAAGAACTAGGCATGGACTAGTCAGATCACAAGTGGAACACTGTTTTCAGTTTTTGGTTACACGCTTGTTAGAGACTATTCACCAACAGAAATGGGCTCCTTCCAGCTCTAAATGCCTAGGAGTCTAGAAAAGCAAGTAGAATACTAAGGGACCCTGGATGTGCTGACCAGGGAAAAGCATAGGTTCAAGGGAATATAGCAGTCATCTTCAAATATTTGTAGGATATTCTGAGTAAGAAAAACTGGCTTTGTTTTTTGTGGTTCTGAAGGGCAGAACTTGGACCTTTGTGAGAATGTATAGAAAGGAAAGTGTATGGAGATAGTAATACCTTACCAATGATTAGAGCTTTGAACCATGCTAACATGAGAGATGGTGAGTTATTAGCTTTTGAAGATCCCCGGTAGAGGTTGCATATTATTCATCAGAGATATTATCTAAGGATAATATTGGCTAGAAATTTGGATTTCATGACCTTCAACTCATTCTTCTTTGGTTCTAAAAATATTTATAAATTGGTTCCAACAGTAGCTATTCCAACTAAGTTGAGGAACATTTTGAGGGTCTGATAAAATTATGGATACTTTCAATAAAAATAGACTGACAGCCCTGGCTGGTTTGGCTCAGCAGTTGGAGTGTCAGCTCATGGACCAATGAGTCGCGGGTTTGATTCCGGTCAAGGACACGTACCTCGGTTACAGTTGCCCCCGGCCCTGGTCAGGGTCATGTGGGAGGCAACCAGTTGATGTGTCTCTCTCACACTGATGTTTCTCTCTCTCCCTCTCTCTTCCTCATTCCCAGTCTACCTGAGAATAAATAGGAAAATATCCTTAGGTGAGGATTAAAAAAAAATCCACCAACACTCACACACACACAATCCACATATGGTTTTAAAGGTTCTTAGTCCCCTTGAAGCTTACTCATTGATCCCAGAATAAGAATCTGGTCTGTAACGTAGTTAACTTTGCAACTCTTACTAAATCACGGAACCCTCATAATTAAGGTGTAGCGATTAGAGATCTTAACGTATATAGATCCTTCCACTCTAAAAATACAAAATAAAATATTTATTTTCTGTTAGACAGCAATTCTTGCATCTGAGACTCATTCTCAGTAGAGTCAAATGCACATGGAGAGCAAAGGGCCAAGTACACATTCAAAAGAATGATTCCCGAAGAATACGTGCAATAAAGCTTATTTTCCTATTGGTTTGGAGATAAACAACATGCTCTTGAGTCTCAATTTCCAATTTTGACTTTTGGCTATTTGTAATAATAAAACAAGAGCGCAGAGGTTTGTGTGGGAGTCGGACCTGAGGGAAAGACGAGGAGTGCCTTTGGAATTAGAGATGGTTGAAAGGCATGGGTGACTGGGCGAATCCATTTTACAGCTCATTAATGCTGCCCTTAGCGGGCAGAGATCATTGCCAGAGTTTATGTTTGTGAAGCAATTATACATACATGCAAATGCAAACATATGT
The DNA here is from genome assembly GCF_014108415.1 of Molossus molossus. NCBI lineage: Eukaryota > Metazoa > Chordata > Mammalia > Chiroptera > Molossidae > Molossus > Molossus molossus. Next base: position 35,110,418 of record NW_023425350.1, on the reverse strand, counting down.
GCTTATAGAAATGGAAATAATTTCCTTTCCATCAACTTCAGGAGGAGGATAAATAGCGATCAATATTTCCTTACTATTACTGTACACACGTGTTTTATTCTGTTTCTGGTGTGGTCTATCTTTAATCCACACAGACTATCTTTGGTAATCTTAAAAATAGTATAAGGGGTATTTTGAAGTGTTAGCAAGAGTAGAGAGAACAAAGTAGAAAGGATTAAATAGACACTTCATAAGTGCTTTTGAATTCTAGTCCATCCAAGTAAAGGAGTTTTTGTTGTTGTTGTTGTTGTTTTTTAATAACCACCTCCCCACTATGCCTCACAATCACAAACATATCTTTTTTTCTCTTCCTCCTCCTTCATCTTTCTCTTTCTCCTCCTTATTATAAACAATTACTTATAGTATATTCTAGGTAAATTCTAGTGCTATAGAAAAAAAAAAAAAAGAAGATACAAAGAGCTGCCTGGGCAGGACATGGACCCCAAAGACATTGACTATCTAATGGCAGACTGAGGACACCTTGGACAAGTCAGCATTTCTTTGTTTCTCATACACACTTAGGGACTTGCCAGAAAGTATTATCTTAATAGCAACACCAGAAGTTTATGAGCACATTCTCTGTGCAAGGGATTAGGTTGGCAAACACTTGTGAGCACCACATTGTCCAGTCTCTCAAGAATGCAGATTCCTGAGCTCATCCCCAGAAATTCAATGAGTGCGAAGCGAAGTACAATTTTCAGTCATGGTTTCATGGCAAAGTGCTGTAAGTGGTCAGCAGTCCACCTTTTGAAGGAAACAACTGCTTATAAAATGGAGAATGAGAGCGAGATGTGATGTGGGCCCTACCCAGTGTGGCTGCCATGTAGCCCTGGGGGGGGGGGGGGGAGGCATGTCTGTCTACAGAGTTGGAAAACAGTCCACAGTCAAATTGTGTCAAATGAAGGGTGCAGAAAATAAGTAAAGGAAGTAGAAGAGTAGACAAGGGAGTCTTCATGGAAAAGGTAGACATTGAGGAGAGTCTTCAATAAATAGAATATATAACTTTTATCAAGAGATCTGTTTACTTTTGCCTATTAACCATTGCCATTATTCTTGTTATACCTTCCTTTAGACCTTGTATCTCTGCATTCTCTAATTGGCTCAGTTCATACCATAACCTCCTGTTCATTGTGACTCTATGATCCTCCCGAACTTTTCTTCACTCCAGCACCCAGAGATTAAGATCCTGATTGGTCTGCGTACATTTAGGAAACATCAGAACGCATAGAAATGGGAAGGAGAGCATGCTGGTCAGCATTCAAGTAGCAACTTCTGCGGGAGCTGTGTCAGTGGTTATTTTCGTATCACCTACTATAGAAATGCTTGTTAGCGTGAGACGTGTGTATTTGAGACCATTGAAAATGTTGTGAAGGGACATTAGCATCAGAAATTATAGAGAGATAAAATCTGCTACTTTTTCAGATTGAAAGTATATAAAATTGTTCTCCATCAATTTTACTAGAATACAGAAGACAAGTAACATCATGCTAGTTTAACTGATTTGAGCCCATTTCCATGGAATCATAGGATTTGTTTAGCTTCCTATAAGATTTATCCAGGTAATTTGTTATAAAAGGATAGGAATTCAACTCTAATTTGAGTACTGATAAAACTCTTTATCCCCATGATCACAAAATGAACTTAGTCAGAAATAGTAATGTGTGTGGTATAGTCTAATTGTAGAAGAGTCAAGTGGAGACTACGTAAAATACACAGGATGTACAATAAGTTAGTAATTGTTTGTTTTACCTGTGCCCTGCCCTTACACCCTCTTCTCTGCAATTGCTGTGATTCACCTTTTGCTCAGATCATTATGACCTTGACCTTCTATACTATTCAATGACATATTTTCTCATGCCCTGTTTCAGACTATTTTTAGGCTTCCAAACTGGTCACGCCTTCTTAGTTTCTTCATGTTTGAATTATTTTGTTCATCTTACATGTTATAGTACTCCCTTCCCCCACTTCTTCCTGAAAAGGATGGAATCCTTCCCTGGAGTTCCAGTCGTATGATTGAAAATATGTCAGATGATAAACCTGAGTCTGCTTTCCTGTGGATGGTTACCGAGCTTCACAAGAATCTTACTTGGAGATGAGTCGCTTGCCTAGCCAGGGTACACTCAGTTCCATCAAAGGTGGTTTTCTTGTTCCTTCCCTACAACTCTTACGGAGGAATCTACTCTCAATTTCCTTGGCTGATAATTAGACTTCAAACTCTCTTTATTAATTTTCACAGACTATATAATTCCTTTGTCCAAGGAAATACCCACAGGTGAGAACTCAGGACAGGAATAAATCAGAAATTGCCTTGGTGGAAATGCTGATTCATCCTAAATCCCCACCTTCTAACAGGTTCTTTGTGGAACCTTCATTTATGTTGAGGACTAATATCCGCTTTCCTATTAATCTGTTTCTGCCTATTGGCCTTTCCTCTAGTTACAAAACCATTAAATAATAAGCCTTCCTTTCTTCTGTATGAAAACCTTTCAAGTATGTGAGGATGTCTATAATGTCTCTCTTAGTCTCTGCCACTCCTGAATGAATATGGCTCTTATGAGCAGGTGGTCACTCTCATGTTTGTCAATGTATCTATTAAAATGGGGCATCCAGCATGTTAAACCATACCCACCATGTATCTTAGGTAAAGTTAAGGAAAAGGAGCTGCATACTGATTTCAATTCATATAAACACACACACACACACACACACACACTCACGTATGTTCTTTTAAGAGTTACCTCAAACAATTACCTATTATTACTTTTGTTGTTGTTGTTTTTAGAGAGAGTGGAATGGTGGAGAGGAGAGAGAAACATCGATGTGAGAGGGGCACACCTATTAATTGCCTCCTGCACTACCCCGACTGGGGCTGGGGATCAAACCTGCAATTGAAGTATGTGCCCTTAACCAGGAATCTAACCCGAGACCCTGTGGTACCTGGACTGATGCTCTGCTTTGCACTAAGGACGACAGAATCAGGTCTCTCACCCTGTGCTTATGCTATTGATTTTCTCAAACCTACGTGCAGGATTTTATGTTTACACTTGTTAATTTTTCCTGCTCTGAAGCATATGGGAGTCTGATGAAGAGGATGCACTGCCATTTGAAAATGTGTTCTGCAGTAATTTAAACAATATTCACTCCTCTGGGGTCTCTGGGGTTTTCCTAGGTAATTTAAATTTTCATTTGCATGATAAAATGTGTGCAGAAGACAAAAACAAAGTGCAACTTTAAATTTTTATCTGGGCCTCTGAGGACTGGAGAAAGCAATGACAAAGACATTCTTTGCTAGGCAGTGAAACTATTGATCTTATGCCACAGTGGTTTTCTGGCTGCCCAAGTCAACAACTTGTTGCTTATATGCACTTAATCATGGTGTGGTACCCAAGAGTTAGGGCAATTGGAACTCTTTAGACAGGTAATTGCCTGTGTACATCAAAGTTAATAGTGGCCTTGCAGAATGACAGAATATTAAATGCAAAGGAATTGTTTAGATCAATATTTGTTCCTTAAAACTTCACAAACAGCCCTAGCCAAATAGGTGGTAAGCACCTGGTCAATAAACATGTCTGAGCTGTGTGCACTGCTGCTTTGAAACTCTCTCAGTATGAAACTTACTTCCCAAGTATCATCTTTCAATGGGACCTCTTTATTAAAAGCACTCACTTAACTGTGTTAAATGCATATGATTCTGAAGGAACCCAAAACACATCCTGATTCTTTAAAATCTCAGTTCTGGGGCAATATGTTATCTACTTTTCTTAAGGATAAATATCTCCCCAGAACCCAGAGTGGCTGACTTACTTATCTGAGTAAACATCCTTCCCAGAAATGAGTTATATATTAGGTATTCATTTAGCTTCCAAAGACTGATAACTTGACTGACGTTGGGTTAAACAGAAGACAGTTTATTTTATCAGACTTAATAAGAAGTCCAGACATAGGTGTTACAGACTAGTGTGACTACTTCAGGAGAACATAAGGTATTTAGGCTCTTCTGTGTTCTTGCTTTCCCCAGAGTGTGGCTTTGAACTCTTAGTCCCTAAGGGGGTCCCTCCCACTGGCATTGACTGCATTTCAGGCAGGAAGAATAGGTTTTGTAGCAAAAAGGCAGAAAGGATGTGCTGTCCAAATCTGCCTCTTCTAAATAATCTTTCTGTCCTGGCCAGTTTGGCTCAGCAGTTAGAGTGTTGGCACGTGGACCAAAGGGTCACAGGTTCGATTTCTGGTCAAGAGCATGTACCTGAGTTGCAGGTTCGATTCCCAGCCCCAGTTGGGGTCGTGTGGGAAGCAACAAATGCATATGTCTCTCTCACATCAATGTTTCTCTCTCTCTCCCTCCCTCATTCACTCTAAAAATCAATGGAAAAATATCCTTAGGCAAAGATTAACAAAAAAAATTAAATAAAAAAATAACCTTTCCCAGTGATTTCCATTAACATGGGTCACAAGGGTATTCTACTCTAAGGACGTTTGGGAAAACAGGTATTTTTAGTAGGGCAGATTGCACCCTAAGCACTTTATTTGTCCTTCCTCCCCAAAATTCATTGGTTCAATTTCTTAGGGAAATGGCAGAATCTGTATGGAGTACAAAACTAGAAGTATCTGTCACAACTGCCTTTCTAGATTGACACCTTGACCTATGAACCAAGGACTGGGCTGCCCTCTCCCCCTCAAAAAAAAAAAGAAAAGAAAAGAAACTACAATTCAGCAATCACTGATTTTTATAATGCGTCTTGGTATTCCTATATAGATACTACCCAGTAAATCATGGGAAGCTGTTGGATTCCTTAGTACCAGCTCTGAATCTTCTTATAAATCATCATTTTTTTTTACTGTTTTATCTGGGAAATCACAACATAGGTTCTATTCTCTGACCTGTCAGCAATCCAACTCTTGATTTTCTAATTTCTAGTCTTAGAGACCCAGTGGATTCAAACCTCATTTGCTCAACTAACTTGTTTTTATTGTTTTCTTATTGGATTGAGGAATTTATGTTGGGTGAAAATAATATCAATCATTTCTCCAAAGCCTGCTTATCTAGACCATACTGAACAACTTCAACCTTCTTTTAAGATTATTTGTTTGTAACAGTCAAGTTTTATTCTGCTGGGATTACAGATCTGTTCTCTTTCAATTTGGTTCCTGGGTATAGCTCCTCATTCTCTTTAATTTTCACACAAAAAATAAATTTTCTAGCTTATGCAATAAATTAGTCACTGCTTTGGAAACTATTATTCCAGTTATGTTTGCAGCAGGAAATCTCTGCTATGATAATACACTGGTTTCCTTGCTCTTGGTGTCTCTATAGGCTGAGTTAAAAATGCTATAATATCATCACTATTTGACAAACTAGAAAGGACAATTAAAATAAAAGCTGGAGCTTTATCCACTAATCAACCACTACAGCTCAGGTATCAGTTAACAGTGTGAAGGGCAGGGCCCCGAGACAGATAAAACCGGACAACAGAGGAATAAGTTGAAACAAATTATAAAATTTTGTCACCACCCTATTATTTAGCCATGGGGATTTTTTGTTCTTAATTATATGATATGATAGTCTTCGGCACAGAAAACGTGCAACTTCCTTAAATACAAGTCACATAAGCAATAAACCTCTAAAAATTGGCCTGTGCAAAGAGGCTCGTGATTTTCCTTCCCCACATTTTATACATGTAACTATTATTTGCCTTTATTATGTAAGAGTATGCCTTTCTCCTCGTTGAATGTAAATGTACTTTAAATAGATTACGGTTTTCACATTGGTATTCCAGAGCACAGTTGTGCACTACAGATGTTCTCTAACACGAATGTAATACTACTAATGGCACTGGTTAATACTGTTGTGAACCTAAAAGGTAAGGCAAACATTTGCTAAAATTTACATCGTTTTCAGTTTCTGATGCTAGCAAATGTGAGCCGCTTCAAAATAACAATCACCTATATTTTTCCTAAAGAAAGAAAAGGAAAATGCCTCCCATATCAGTACAAATTTTTCCTTGTTGAGCTAAGTATCTTTTGCTTGTGTAAGAGTTTAATTTAGTTTGTGTGTGTGTGTGTGTGTGTGTGTGTGTGTGTGTGCCCCATGCTGGGTAAAACCTTGCTCCGAGCAGTACAGCATAAAGGAGAGCTTTTTAAAAAAAAAGTTTTAAAAGTTTAATCTCTTCCACTGGTTGGCTGAGAGGGAATGTGTTTGGCGGTCTCTTGCAGTTTCTCTAGAGACTATTTATGAAAATTGAAAAAAAAATTAGTATTGCTTGAAGAAATAACTAAAACTTTGATTTAACAGTACAAAAGAGGGTACTGTCTAATCCCTCAAGTAGGAAACTGCTTCTCTTCCTGATCCATTGCTTTCACACTGTTTCCAGCTGCTGCTGCAAAGAAGGAGAGACCCACCTTTCTCTTTGTCTACCATATCTGTTTTCTTGCCTCTGGATGTGGATGGCTTGGCAGTAAATAATAGTTGAAATAATAATAGTAAAATACATGTCTGATAAGACCTGGAAGTCACAACTCTGATCACACCACAGCGGGAGATCATCTGCATGGAAACCTGAAGTCAGACGTGGGAAATTTGGCACAGTGTAAGCATGAGGATGCGACCTACGTGTCGCTCTTTGATTTAGTGCAGTCAGTGTGAGATGGAATGGACAGCGAACTCCCCCAAACTGGTGATTTTTCTGAAGTAGGCAGGTTTTTTTGAGAGAAGCTTTGAGTTTTTCTTTTGACAAATGGCAAATCAAAATATTGCCAATATGAAGAAATACTGATTGTGCTTGTAGTTGTCTTCCATTGGTCATCAACGTTTCCATTTTTCACCACAATTTATGGTAGTACTCGCTGTGCTAGGAAGTAGCACTATTTTAAAGCAAACCACTGTGAGTTGGGCCAAAACAGTTTCATCATAAATATTTGGCTCCTAAATTTATTAATGAGTACAATTTTTTACATTGCACAGAAAACAAAAAGCATTCTTTGTCCTTAAAAATTAGAAAAGCCAATCTAATTTAAATTATTTAAGGATAATGGTAGGTGAGACATTTATTTTTTTCTCTCCATTTGGATATAAAATATTAAATCTGGAAATGTTCCTTGTGTCTCTTTGATTAGGAAACTAAAGCAATCTAAGGGTAAACGAGTTCATTGGAAAATAATATATGAAGCAATCATCAGGTATGCATTTAAAAAGTCAGCAGAAATACTTTGTTTCAATACTTATCATGTGTTAAATATTGAATACCACACCATATGCTTAATGAAAGCTTCATTAGGAAGACATTAGTAGATTAAGTCTACTCGCTGTGTGGTTTATTTTATTTAGAATGCAATAAAGTAAGTACATTAGTTTTCAGACCTACTGTTTTCTGCTGTACCTCAACACAACCAGGAACAATTCCACAGAGGTCTACAGACCTACTAACACCTGTCAAGATAAGCTCACAGTTCTCTAGGGGAATCATCTCAGTAATAGAACAGGGAAAATCTGAGGAAAGTAATTCTTTCTTGAAAGAAAAAGAAGACAGATAAAAAAAAAATAACACTGATTAATGATTTTTCAAAATGCCTTGGAAGTGATATATTTCGCATACAAGTATCAAAAATATAATCTAAAAATATATATAATCTATTTTTTAAGAATAAATGTTTTGGAGTATAAGCATTCATTTTGATATATTCTAAGAGATTTGAACTATGTGAAATGATCATGCATTTTGAATTGAGTCACAGAAAGTTTTTCTGACACCTACAGCTTAATCTTTCCTTACCCAGAACAAATACATTAGATTATAAGTTCTGCTGTAGTGATGTTATTTGAATGGTTATAGTTAAAATGGTGCCAGTATTTTCATTATAAAACTCTATTTTCAAGGATTTATAAGTTTGCTGTAAATGTTTGCTGTGCAATTAAAGTTGGCAGCAAGCATCTTTGGTTGTTTTTTTTTTGTTGTTTTTTTTTACATAGTATGGGAAGAAAGTCATCTGTTTATAGCCTGAGTAGGAAAATATGATGAAGAATTCCATTATTCCCCATAATCAATTTATTTAGCCTTTAAATTAATGTTCAGCCTAAATTTATTATATGTTTTTGGCACTAAAAGAACTAACCAAAAACCTGCAAGAATAAGTTGAAGAGGATTTGTATCCCTTTTTTGTTGGTTTTGGTTGGTTATTTGAAATTCCTAAACATGGAATGTATATAACTAATTGCTTTGATACTTTATTATTTTGGTATAATAATAATGTAAATGCATTATTACATATCTTGAATATTTTTTAAAAGATATGTGTTAATAGTCTCTACTTGAGAAAGTCACAATTAATTGGCAGAGCTCAGAAAATTCTCCAACAGAGATGTATGTGTTAAAATTTGGTGGAATAATGAGTGGGAAATTAAGAGAAGGAGGAAGGAGAAGAGATAGGTTTGTTGTTGTGTTTTGTTTTTTACAGAGGAAATGATATATACACTGGCAAAGAAGTAAAGGGGTATATAGTGTGTCTAAGGAAGAGAGAAGTTTGCCTAGGATGCTTGGGGGAAGTGGCAGAAATTGAGATAAAGATAAAACAAGAAAGGTAATATAGAAGCCAGTTTTGAAGGGCTTAATATGCCATGCTAAAGAACTTTGACTTTACCTGAAAACACATCTTTGTAGTGAGATAGTCACACTAACTTAACTCTAGTACTAACTTCAAAATATCACTGCCAAATGTGTAATCAAATCTATTTATCCTGAGTTGGATGAGGATTAGATTATAAACCCCAGATAAGCCTATTTACAGATTTGATTCAGATTGCATGATGAAATCCCTTTCAGTGCATTCAAATGGCAATATATGCTCTAGAACATATATTTATAACGATAGATTAAATTGGTTTATGCTCTAAGTGTTTAGGCAGCCAAGAAATAGAACTTGTGGTATGTCATGATTTCTGGTTGCTAATTTAAATATCTGTATTTACTAGGGAATTTGGAAATTAGGTCTTGGTTTTTGTATCACCCTGAACTTGCCTTATACTTGTCCTTTCGTTCTCCGTTTCTTTTCTCTGCAGCGATGGGCATATATGATAGAATGTGCTTGTGAATGCAGGCAGACAGACCCCAGGTTGTCAGTTTTTGTCATTGACATTTCCGCAGCGGACACTGGTCACACTGGAGGCCTCCTATACCGAGACATGAAAGGGTCTTCTCGGGTTTTTTTATGATGACTGTTTGGATGAGCCAGTATTAGGTTTTATATGGAAGAAAGCAGTCTCATCAATTCTGATTTATTTTCTCCATACCCCCAAAAGAAAGAAGAATTCATTCTAAAAATAAATAAATAAATGCTAAGTGCTAATACATATGTATACTATGTACCAGACACTACTCTAAATGTTTTATATATGCCAACTCATTTAATCCTCACAAGAATCCCACCTCAACTCCCTTTTCTGGTGGAAAAATGGGTGTTAAATAATCTGCTCAAGGCCACACAGCTAGCAAGTCAGTGGAGTCAGGATAGAAGCCTAGTGTGGTGCCTGAGTTCCCGTTCTTGGCCACTGGCCAGGCGAACCAAAGAAGAGCTCAAATACAAGAGGTGGGAAGGAACAGAAAATAGCTTCTTCCAATTAAAGGGAATTTATAGTTGCATGGTGTGAGATAAGGACATGTAAGTGTATATGGTACACATCTTACAGCACTTAAAACATTCTTTAAAGCGGAGATCCGGGGACAGCACTGTTACCTATGTGTAGCATACAATGCTAAGGAGGTAAGAACATTGGTAAGGAGCTTAATTAGAAAGTTCTCCCGGTATGGGTAATAAAACCTGTGTCAGAGACTTTGACATTCAGAAAGAGCAGTGGTTCTGAAAATCTGGTTTCCCTGGGCAAGCAGGTGAGCATCCCCGGGTAACTTGTCAGAAATGCAAATTATCAGGCCTGTCTGCAGATCCAGGGATCCAAAGTAAAGCCGTCTGTGATGTAATACGCCCGTCTAGTGATGCTCGGGCTCACTAAAGCTTGCACACCACAGGTTTAGAGAAACAGACACTGAACTATGAAATGACTGGAGAGATGGCCAGACTTGACTCTAGACTAAGTGGCGGGTATTTAGAATACAGCTAAATTAAAAATCACAGTACAACTCAGTATCATTACATCTTTAGCACTTATCTAAAATATACACATATGAATCGGTAACAGTCACTTATATTTAGTGCTTCATATATTTTAAAGGCTGTTCCAGTGTCATTACATGTAGTGTGATAGTCAGATTACAGATGAGGACACTGGGACAAGGGGCAATTTAACCCAATGCCACAGGAAGGGTAACAGTCCAGTCAGGCTCAGGCTCACAGTCTGGCGCTCATCACATGGTCTCCCACTACATCATGATCACATTCAAATCCGAAGAGCATGAACCTATGTAAGAGTTTGTCAGCAACACAATTTGGTTGAAACAGCTATGCAAGCAATGTAAGATGATGGTGATTGAGAGGTGGCATATGATTAGTTGATGTCCATCCAATGCCCACAACACTTAAAGCTGGCTTCCTTGGTGCTTAAGCAGGTCAGTGTCATAAATGAACTTTTTTTTTTTTTTAAACTAAGACAAGAAGAGAAGATAGAGACCATAAAATACTGCAGTCCTAAATACTGCTAACCTTAATTGAACAAATCTATTCAGGTTTCACAAGTCAAAGGGTACATCCAGGCTAAACTTTAATTTGAGTGTATTGGGTATCACCTTGGCTCATGTTGAGTTCCCACTACTCCCTCCCATTTGTTATATTGGTTCTAGGTAACAGCTAAATTGACTGAATTCACCAATCTACCTCTTTGACTGGATCATGGGTGGCAGGAGGTGAAGGTGCACTTCCAGATAAGTAAACGTTTCATAAATCGGACCCTTTGGCAACATTATGACTTTTGTGGGTCTTAAGTTTATCATCTGAATAATGAAGAGATTGCACTACAGCATCTCCAGGGATGCTTTTAGCCCTGGCATTTATTTTTGTTTTTTATTTTTCATGTTTTCTCTTAATACTCCGGCTCTTCTATTTTGATCACTTCTCAGAACACCCTTAGGGACCTGCAGTAACCCAGAAAGGTAACAGGATCAGAGGTCTATCTTTACAGTTTTATGAATGGCACCATCATCTAAGTCTCTCTCTCTCTCTCTCTCTCTCCCCTTAACTCTTTTAGTCCCAGCTCAGAATGCAGATGAATATGTCGGATCTGCTTGCCTTTTCCTTTGTGCCGACACCAGTAAAAATGAGAAATGCAATACTGACACTATCCTCATTTTTAATTTTTTTTTTTAAGATTGGTGCTGCCTGTGGGTTTTAATGTATTTCCCCTCTCCTACTTTTAGTGCCTAATTTTTATTTAAAGGGCTCAATACTGAGTTGTATAAATGTCCAATTATGTTTAAGGAAAACACGAAAAGGTTGAAAGTGTCTACTTGACAACCATCCTGTTTCTTGAGACAGAAGGGTTGGTTTTAGAATATGAAACATAAGTTGAAATGACCTGTCCTTTACCATCTCTGTCCACACTCCCCTTCCAATCATCCTCCTCTCTCCTTCCCTTCCCTTTTTTTAATCCTCTCAGTTTCCAATCCCATCTCCCATTTCTTAACACCGTTGTCTGACTTATGCTACCTGCCTCCTTATTCATTACAAATCAACTGTGAATAGACCTAGGACAATTTACCATGCACAGCTATTAGGTTCTTTTGGTAGATCTCAGTAACCACAGTTAAAGAAAAGTGAGCATTAACCACCACTCCAAGAATTTCTTTACGTCTGGGTCCTATCGAATATAAGATACAGACCAACTGATGCTACAGACATTTAAGTAGGCACAAAATCGTGTAGCCTACTCTGGAAGCTGGATGAAATGCCAGCACTTGGTTCTTTTGGGTGCCTGAAAAGAGACTTTCAAAAAGGTTTTCATGAAGCAAAGATGGCATTATTTCAGGGGCAGCATCCAGCTCATCATTTGTCAGAAATCGGTGAGTAAGATCTGTTAAGGGTTACTAGCAGCCCCCACTTCATATCTTTTGTGATGATTAAGGAAGCTGATCCATTTAGATCTCTCTGAGTTGTGCCACTTACAAATGCGTTAGTTCTTATTACTGATGTTATGGCACAGTAAAGGGTCAAAAGCCTCTTTTATTCACATACTCCATTTATGTAGAAGCAAAGCATGTCTATAAGGTATTTTGGCCAACCCACATATCTTGAATATTAATGATTTCACCAAAGATAACCCATTTCTAACTTCCATTACACCAGTTGACAAGCAATTTATTTCACCAATGATAACCTGCTTCTAACCTACATTATAATTAATTAGCAAAGCCACATTATGAGGGGAGTTGATGATAGCTCAAGGCTTCTAGAAACCACCCCTAGCTTCTATAATTCTGGCTGAGACACTGGAGCATAAATTTCTGATGAAGGCAACTGACTCTCTTGGGACACAGAATAACACTGGCACACATTCATATCTCACTGTCTGTGCTGAAATATTTAAGAGTATATTACAGAGAGCCGGGCACCATGTCTCCTGCAACCAGCTCTTTATTCACCTAAGCACAATCTGTCAAATGCTACCTCAGTTTCTTTAAATAGTGCAGTTCCTGACACAGGGACTGACCAGCTGAAGACACATAAAGAGTGAGCACAAACTGTATTCGCTTCATCCAGATTAGGCATATATTTACCCACAAGACTTTTCTCCACCATGTACAGAGAATTGCTTCTTGTTCCACCAAATTACAACCATTTATAATAAATATGGCAGCACTGGTATCATAGCATCCACACCAGATCCTCCTAGGTATTGCAAAGGTGCCCTAGACATATGCCTGAAACACTACAGCTACAATTTCTTCTTTCAAGGAAGCAATAAATATTTCTTTTTTAGCTCTTGAGACTCTAGTAAAACTGAGATTTCTGGCCTATCCTTTCCCTAACCCTGACTTTATCTCCCAAGGCCCCAGACAATGTAAGACAGACAGGAGAGCCTATCCTTCATTGAATTCTCTTGGGAAGGTTCATCAGAAACTTACATACTTATTCCATTTCTATAGCTTTAAAATATACCAATAACTCTCCAAAGTCCCAGCCCCATCTTTCCCTATTAATCAAGAGAATAATGAACACCGTCAATCTTTATTATTTATAGATATGAATTCACCTCCTCACTAAAATTTGTTACCCCTGGGCCCTGGCCTGGTAGCTCAGTTGGGTAGAGTGTTGTCCTGATACACCAAGATTGGGAGTTCAATCCCCGGTCAGGGCACATACAAGAATCAATCAATGAATGTATAAATAAGTGGGACAACAAATCTCTCCCTCTGTCTCACTCTCTCCATCCCTTCCTTTCTATCTCTCTAATCAATACAAAATGAAAATATAAAGTATCAATAAAAAATTGTAACCCCCCCCAAATCAATACCCATGGCATTATGCTGGTCATTAACAGACATGCACAGAGCAAAAAGTTCCTCTCTGAGGTCAAACAACACAGCACTCTGCATTATGGTTTCAGCTCTTGTATTATAAACAAGTTACTTTTCTTATTCTATTTAGTGGCACATTTTCCACATTTTTCTGTGTGGGTGTTTGTTGTTGTTGATGATTTTACTGGTTAAAATGGCTACTAAACATAATGCTCAAGTGCTAACATTCCTAAACTGAAGACGGCTGTGGCAAGTCTGATGGGGAACATAGGTATTAGATAAGCTTCACTCAGGCTTGGGTTATATTGATGTCAGCTGTAAGTTCAATGTTAGTGAATCAACAGTATATATTAAATCAGATGTCTTTTAACAAAGAAACACATAAAACAAGGTTATAGATTTGTTAGTTGATAAAAAAATTGTGACTAGAGGCTTGCATGAACTTAACTGCTAGGAGCATTGGTTCAGGTTTTGCTACTTTAGTGTTCATGGTAACTTTTTAGACCATAACCACTGGGAATAATGAGAATTAATGATATGTTCTAAGAGACTAACTTACATTTCACATATGCTGGGCACTAGAGGGAGTACAAATAAAGATTGGACTCTGTTCCCCTTCAGGAATTCATGTAGTTGGGGAGGGGAGGACAGATCAACACTATACATGAGGGCATTGGAGAACAATGCAGTGCTCTATACTTCCTATAGATGGAAGGAACTGAATGAATTGTGCAGGCTAATCAGTCGATATGCTAGACCTATATAAGAGGAAAGGCATAATGCCTTAATTGTGGGGAGCATTTGATATATTCTAAATCACTCTCACATTAAATATTACATTATATCCTTCCTGCCCTGTGGGATTCTTAGGAAAGATAGGAACATGACTATTTTATAAAGGAAGCCATGGAGCCTCGGGGAGAGGCTGAGTAACTAATCTGACATAACCAGTAAATGGCAGTGCCAAGAATGCAGCAGAGGTCCCCCGCCGCCTAACCCACTGCTCTTGCCGTGTGAACACGATGAAAGATCAAATCCAGAATATGAACGTCGAGTCCTAAAATTATACTGCGAGGGTGATTATCCTCTTCTTTCCTTCGGAAGCTTCACTTGATATTTAAAAAATAAATAATCACAACCCTGGACTAGTGAGTTATAATAAATAGGCTAAAAAAAAAAAAATACTAAAATGATGAGGAAATGGTCTGGGGATAAGGGTGGCAACAAGACACAGTGGAAGGTGCTGGATTTGGGTTCTGTTGGTTTTTGAGCAGCTGGGGAATGTTGGGAGATACCGTGTATTTAAGTAAATGAAAGCACCTTACCTAGCCTTGCTAAGCCATTTCAATTAGTGAGCTGAAGAATTATCTTTCAGTCGAATGCCATAAACTTTTGACAGGAATATGAGGTGATGACTTGCTATAGAGTTGATTTGGTGGTCCCTGGACACTGTTACAGAGTGACCACCAGAGTCCCTGGGTGGCCTGTCTGCATGGGCTATGAAGCAATGTAGAAGCCTAAATGGCCACTTGTGTGAATGGCTGATTTGAGTCAAATCCTCCTAGAATTACTCCCCCCCCCCCAATATATATAACTTTATATTTGTTGATATAAGGGATTATATAGATGATGAGAGGCTGTGGGAAGTAGTGCCTATTTTGAGTTGTTTCCCTTTCTCTTTAAATAGAAATAAAGACAAAAGATGTCCAGTTACTAGACATGTCATAGTTTTTATCATCTTCTGGAACTGGAGGACTGTTTCAGACATAATCCCAACTCTTGCTGCCAGGCTCCAGGGGCTGTGGTTCCGCCTTGGCACGCTCACGTGCTGTGCTTGCTGGCGTTTTAGATTTTCTTCATGTATGTTGGCTTCGCTTGTCTCTTATCCAGGACACGTGGATTCTAGGTAAAGTCTCTGCATTTTACCAGTAGAATGTAAATGTTCTCTCCTTCATGGGGGCACTGGATTTAGGAATTTTTTGTTTCTTAATGCGATTTTCCTAAGGAGACAGCATGAGAGAAAGGCAGAACTCTACCATTAGAAAAGATCACCACAGCTGGGCTTCTGTAGTGATCTTGTAGGTTCTTAAATATCCCCAAATGTTTGAAATTCAAGCAAGCTCGTTTGATCCCGTGTCCCTCCTCTGCTGTCTTCCCCACCTGTCTCCCTTCTCTCTCTTCACGCTCCCCTTTTCTGACTGTTCCTCAGCTGTGCCAGGTTCACGCATCCTGTTCCCTCCTGCGTGTGCCGGTCCTGCACTTTGACTGCCTTGTGAGATAGAGTGTGGTAGTGGGAACGAGGTCTCTTTGTTATGAGTAATATCTGTAATTAACAGACCATCAGAACTGATGCCCGAGTAGATGGTGTCAAGCCATATTTAGCAGATTGGGTTTGAATACCTGGCAGAACAAGTTTGGGCCAATAAAAAAAGCGGAATTCTTTCCCTTTTAAGAGCTCTCAGGACACTGGTTACATCTAAACCATAGGGGTAGGGGAAGGGTGCCATCTGCCATTGTAGTTCAGACTGAGGGATCACCTGGCAGAGGAGGGTGAGTCGCATTTTAGGTGTTCCCCGCATCGCCATACACGTGCCCCTTCGATGCGTGGAGAATGCATGAGAGAGGCAAAGCAGGGCGATTTTCGTGGGAAGCTAGACCAGCCTCCCTCCTTACATAGGCTCGTCCTCTGCATTGCATCCCAGCTTCAGTGATTTGCTATTTGGAGACTGCAGATTTGCATAGAGCCCCCTCGCCTCGCCAGCGTGTGTGGTATTTCTTTTCTTTTTTCTGTGTGCCCTCCACTCCTCTGCTGCTTCTTTTCCTTAGCTCGCTTTCCCCTCTGGATCCCCGCTTCCTTCATAAAGGTTCACTCTCGCCTCTGAACCCCTTGCCGGTGGCAGTGTCAGGAGGCAGCGGACAGGCAGAGCGCCTCGGGAGCAGGCGATGCGCGCCGCTGCTCCGCGCGCTGCCCGCTGGAGGCTGGCGCTGGCGGGCCAGCCGGCCGGGGCTGAATGCGGGGAAGGGGCGCCTGGATTTCATGGGGTCTGCTTCTCCCCTGAAAGGAGGTCGGGCCGGCGAAGTGGCCTCCCAAGTCCCCACACACAATGCTAAATGGAT
Source organism: Molossus molossus (assembly GCF_014108415.1). Taxonomy (NCBI): domain Eukaryota; kingdom Metazoa; phylum Chordata; class Mammalia; order Chiroptera; family Molossidae; genus Molossus; species Molossus molossus. Next base: position 35,093,811 of record NW_023425350.1, on the reverse strand, counting down.
TTACCTAGTGGCTTCGCGGTGGATGGCTGTCATGTAGAAGTGAGGACCCTCCGGGAGGAGCTTTAAACAATTTCCCCGCTCCCCACCCCCTGGCACGCACTCTCGCCCGAAACTCTTTGGGAGTATCACTCGAGAACCTGGAACCCTGGAAATCTGGGAGCAACCGCCCTCTTCGCACTTGCTGTTTCGGGGGCTACCTTTCCGGACAAGTCCCCCATCAGCTGCACTTGCCTCGGCTATGTTTCGGATTCTTTGGGGTGCTAGTCACGACGGACTCCAGGACCCCGAGAAGACTGTCCGAAGGAGGGAGAGGATGGGTGCTCTGGCTCGGTGAGGCGGCGCCCTGCAGCCCACCCTGAGCTGCCTGCTCCCCGGTGCCCTCTCCCCTCCCTGCGCCCCAAACTTTGCCTCCCGTGGTGGCTGCCCCTCGGCGGGCGCCCCGCCATGTACCAGAGGATGCTCCGGTGCGGCGCCGAGCTGGGCTCGCCCGGGGGCGGCAGCGGCAGCAGCGGCGGAGGCGCAGGGGGGCGCCTGGCCCTGCTCTGGATTGTCCCGCTCACCCTCAGCGGCCTTCTAGGAGTGGCATGGGGGGCGTCCAGCTTGGGAGCGCACCACATCCACCATTTCCATGGCAGCAGCAAGCATCATTCAGTGCCTATTGCAATCTACAGGTCACCTGCATCCTTGCGAGGCGGACACGGTGGGTCTGAGATGCCAAGTTCTCACGGGTTACTCCCTGGCTCCTCCATTTCAACCCTGCTAGCTTTTCAGCCCCTAAGGCTCAGAGAAATGGGAGCACAAGAACGGGAGGTGCATTTGGGTGTGTTTGGTGGGAACCACTAATCTCTTTGAAGACAATAGAAAAGGGATGGGGGAAGGCATCTGGTGTGTTTGTGGTGAGGGGTGTGAATGGTGTTCCTTGTAGGGGTGCTGGAGAGAGGCGTGGGTACCTATTATAGGACCATTCCTGGCTGGGCACCTGGGCCCCATGGGAATGGGGAGTTACTAGCCAGAAGGTCACTCAGTGTGGCTGATGAGGCGCTGTGCTCAGCCAAGGGCCCCAGGCATCAGTGAAAGGGGGGCTCTGCAGAACCTTTTGTCTGTGCTGTGTGCTGCCCCACCTCCTGCCTGTTTTCCCTGGCCTTCCGGAGGGAGAGGTTCCAGATTGCACATTCCTCCAGAGTGTGCCCAGACTACAGTGACCCTGAAGCCCTGGGTGCTGGGATTCACTCAGCAGGAGGCCATTCCCCTCGGCCCCCACCTCTTCCCTTAATTGGAGAAGGTAGGAGGGTAACTGAGGCTGGCCAGCCCTTCTAGGCTCAGAGAAGACCTGTGAACACCTCCCTCTTTCCCCACACCACACACATATTCACTTATTTTTCTTGGTGATTGGGCTGAGCTATTTTCTAAATACAGCAGAGAGGCTTGACTACCCAAACCCATCTCCCTGAGGATCATGTCTGAAGGCTACTGGGATAAGGGCTGTCCTGCTTTCTCTTTCTTCCGCTTAGTGAGGGCGGGTGTGCTAATGTTGGCTGGTGTAAATCAGGAAGTCTGCTTGGAGGAGGGGAAATTAGGAGGTCTGCTTGGAGGAGGAGTATTTAAAGCAAAGAGAAACTATTCTCCTCACTCTGGGTTCTTTTGTAAAGAGCAGAATGTGAAGAAAGGCTTTGGTGGGCAGGTTGCTTCTCCAGAGTGGCTGGCAGTGTAAGGCCAGGTTCCTCTCATCTTCAGATTAAAGTCTACTTCGGGTTCCCTGAACTGATAATAAATAAAATATCAAACTGTTTTTGTGAATCTCTTCCCACTCCCAATCTCTCCCCCAGTGTAAAGTCCACGACTTAAGAAGCAGAGCAAAAGTTGTTGTAGACACTCTTTCTTATATCCCACCCCTACTTCCTTTTCTAGAGGGCCCCTCCCTCTTTCAGACGGAGCAGCTCTGGACCCCATGTCCTGCTCCCTAAGTAATTCCTCTCCCCTGAGCAGCTACTACTACACCAGGATGGTCCCCTCCCCAGGGACAGGTACTACCTGGGGACAATTCTGGTTGGATATGGGAAGCTATAGCCTTACCTAAATGAAGAAAGAACAATCCCCCTTAGCAACTCTCCTTTAGGGGTGGCACGGGGACACACCTCATTTGGGTCCTAGGAATCCCTTCCCTCCCTCTCCCCAGTTCCCTCTCAAGGATTCTCTCCAGTTTAGAGAACTGGGTGGAGACAGAAGAGAGGCCCCCAACGGGCTTCTGAGCTAAGTAACAGCGAGGATGGATTCCTCTGAGTCAGGAGGAGCCTCTACCCTCACCACTGGGTCACAGTAGTCTGGGATCCAGCTGTTCCCTTACCTGGGTGCAGTTCTCACCCACTGCCCTGCCTTTGTGCAGAACTGTGTGATCCCCAGGGGACGGAGGTGAGCCAGGGCACAAGAGGGAGAGACAGAGTTTGGGTGGGTGCTCTGAGCTCCCTGAGGTTAGGCAGGGGGGTGGGGCACCTCGTACCGGTGGGAAGCGCTCGGCTAATAATCTCATATACATATTCACTCTTTCCTTTGCTGCGGCTCTGCCTGTTTCCGGGGAGATGAGGCGTTGACTGGGGAGAGCACCTGGGCGTGGGGGAAAGGAGAACACCGAGGGGCCCTGCGGCAGAGAGGCACTCCTTCCCCCTTCCCTCCGCTGCTCTCCCCCGGTCAGGCGCCCTCTGCTGGTCCTTACGCACATTTCTTTCCCTCCAGAACCGAGTGATTGCCTCTGTATGTGAATGAAAAACCAGGCGCGTCTATCATTGAAAGAGAGAATGGATAGAAGGAAAGTAGAGAAAATTGTATGTGAGCAGCAGTTGGTATCATTTTTTTGAGTCGGAGAACTTTTTCTTTCCTTTGAAGGTGCTATTGTTTGTTTTTGAAACTCCCCGTTCTCCTAACACACTTTTGGTGGAAGCTTTCTGATTCTTCTTCTTCTTTTTTTTAATCAGAGTAGCAAACTCACCACCCTCTGACAAATAAACCTGTGTGGATTTTTCCGACTTTATTCCTTCCCTCTCTTGAAAGAGGGAATTAACTCTGGCTAGAGTACAGTCAAGGAACATGAAGGATGAAGTAAGCCTCTGAGGGTGGGGGAGGGAGAAATGTGTGTGGTGGGGATGCAGAGAGGCTGGGAGCAGGGCAGGCAGGGTGATGGCTTGAAAGAAACCTAATCAGAAAGAGGTGATGTTGAATTTGTTGGGTCAGTAAACTCCCTCAATATTCAGCTAATTAGACTAAGGGCCCACAAGGAAATAATCTTTGAGCCTAATAGATGAGGGTGAAGAGAAGCACAAAGGTGAATGACAATATGATAAATTCCTAGCAGGTGTGAATGAGGTTTAGTTCAAAATTTGGGACTATTGCAAATATATATATATATATATATATATATATATATATACACACACACACACACACACACACACACACACACACACATATATATACACACACACATGCATATATATACAGATATAGATATATGACATTTTTCTCATAATAGGGAAAGCATGTATATGCTTGAAAGTGTAAAAGAAAAATTATGTGTGGTGTGGATGGGGGAATAAAATGAGTCTACCCTCTGTGTTGTGAAAACTGCAGGGTTGACTATCTGGGTTCATTCTTCTTCATTTTCTCATCACGCCATGCTTCATTTGCACTGTTACGAGGTGTCACTGACAAGGATTGCAGGGCGCTGAAAGTGCTCATGGCTACCCAGGAGCATCTTGGTGCGAGCTGACCCAGTTGCAGAGATCATGATGAGCATTTTCTTTTTAAATGCACATGAGAAACAGGTTTTGAGATCTCTGCAAGGCCCCTTTTATTTTGCATGTACTTAAGCAAATAAATGATGAAAATACCTCATAGAAAAATTATATTTTCCCAGTTAAATAAACAGTGAGCTGTGTAACTGTAAATAACAAAGCAAGCCTGCTTGTAATTAAGAACGCTACTTAAAGCCAGCAAGAGTTTAGAAACCAGTGTGCTCATTTAGTATTGCTTTCATGATGCACCCTATGTGCTGAGCATAGAATGATGTCAGTGTAATGCTCAGGTTCCCATCTCTGCTCCTGGCTTTCCTAAGTACCTCTGCATAGTTTTGAAAATTAGCTTAGAGCCTCTCAATGGTTTCAGGAGTTAAAGGAATGAGAAAGCCATCACAGAACTGAGCACCCCAGTGCCAGCCATTCTCCTCCCACAAATATGAGCTCCGGAAATTATACTGCCATGATTAGCTTATACTATTAAAGGGCAAAAGGGCTTTCCCAGAAGGGAATGTTAACAGATTTTGAAAGTGTGGATTGTAATTGAAGTAGCCCAGTGCTGTTATATAAGGATAATAATATTTTGCGTTTATAATGTTTCTTATTCCGAGGCACTTTTTGTACACGCACTGAACTTCTATGAGGAGTGCTGTGTTTTGGAGGAAGTTGTGAATAGGATTTTCCTTGTAGGGATACTGAGGCATACTACAGATGCACCAAAAAATGGAGCCAGATTGCCAGAGTTAAAGAGGAATTGGAATCAAGGCTTCGGGGCCCACAGCCCAGAGCAATTTCGTGAGCTCACAGGTTTTGAAACTGGAACTGAGAGGGTCCTCCATGTGCTTTCATGATTGATCTCTTGGAGTAGAAATTATTACAAGGAGCCGGACAGAGAATTTTGCTTGCAGCATGTATTAACAATAATGAATACTCTAAGAAAGGCCGATGGCGCCTCACTGGAGTCCCACGGATCACTTCATTGATTCAGCTGGGGAGGTTTTTGTTTGTCTTTTGTTTTTCTCAGAGGCAGGAGGTTGCTGTGTGCTGAAGCTGATCCCTTTGCTCTTTTGTCTAGCAACCAAGAGAGTTCACAGAACCTTTCACAATATGTTTGCCTTTGCAGCTTTAAAGAGAAATTTAGCTTTTTTCATAATTAATTCATACGTGTGACCCAAAACATTTTTGGCTATGAATATTCTGCTAAAATAGACATTCTTACCCCACACCTCTTCCTTATTTGGCTTCTTAGACAAAAGTGTGCATCACTGAAGTGTAATTTTTGTCAAGATTTCCAGGTAATAATTCTGGAAGTGTCTTTGAATCAGTCATGGTCCAAGTAATCCAAAACTCTAGGGTAATTTTTTTTGGTTGCCCCCAACATCGGTATACGAATTCCTCAGATTGTCCATTCATTTATTTGGTAAATGTAGAATATACACACATTTTTTGTTTTTGTGCACCAGGTACTGTGGGAGACCAAATAATGATGGAAATAAAAGTGAGAGATGAGAAGCCACGATACTGAAGGCATGACCATCAAAAGAGTTTACAATTTAGTTCTAAAAGTCCAAGCTATTGTTAGAGTGAATCTTTAAACAAACATAACTAGCTGTTTTAAAACAAAAAGCATAAATCTTATGTATATATAAGTAGCGGTCATCTAGGACTCAACATGAAGTAATCTGATAAAAATATCAACATAGTAAATTTTATCTCCATTACTTTATATTGTCCTTTGCTGTTAATGCTCTATAAGGGCTCCAACCATGGTTTCTACCATGTTGTTGCATATATTTCCTCTAACAAAATATAGTCTCTTCTTTTTACAATATAGGTAAGGCTTGTTTTGCAATGTATTCAAGAAAGGTGATTCACTGACTTAAATTTACACTAATGTATAAATAATGGAGACAGCATGGTCTGGTGAAGATAATTTTCAGAAACATATTTGTGTGAAAATGTGGCCACTGCCACATACATTGTGTAAATTTACTCAGCTGCTTCTCTTCACTAAGATTATTTTCTCAGTCTATAAAATAAAAAGACACTAAATTGCATCTAGTGAAAAATGAATGAAGCCATGAATTTGGTCAGTGCCCAGACTATAATAGTCTCCTAATAAATGTTTGTTTAAAAAAATGTTTTTAATGTAGTTTTCACATCTCGGCTATTATGAAGAGTGCTACTGTGAACTATCTCTTCAAAATCCTGACTTCAATTTTTAAAATGTTTCGGAGGCACTCCTATGCTGTTTTCCATCATGGCCACACCATTTTCATTCCGTTTCACCAGGGTTGCACTTTCTCCACATCCTCATCAGCACTCGTCCTTCTGATGATAACCATTCTCATAGCTGTCAGGTGATGCCTCCTTGTGGTTTCGATTGAATGGATAAAGATTGTGGTTTTTATTTACGATGAAATATTAATCTTTTAAAAAAGAAGGATATTCTGCAGTATGTGATGACATGAAGGAACCTTGAGGACATTATCCTGAGGGAAATAAGCCAGTCACAACAAGACAAATTCTACTTCTACGAGGTATCAAGAATAGTCAGACTTATGGAATCAGAGAGAAGAATGTGGTTGCCAGGGTCTGGGGAAAGAGCAAAGAATTTGATAATCAACGGAGCCTGAAGTTTCAATTATGCAAGATGATTAAGTTTTGCAGTTCCGCTGTACAACCTTGTGTCTGTGATTAGCAATATTCTACATGCACCTCAAAAACTCTTAAGAGGGTAGCATGTTACTGGTTCTTACACGATGAAATAAAAATTAAAAAGAAGAGATTGCAGCGAGAAGGCACGTGTAGAAAAAAGAACACACCTTGCAATCTAGACACTGAGTTCTAGTTCTAGTTCAGCCAGTTATTCACTGTGACTTCTGGAATTCATTTACAACTTTGAACATCATTCCTAGGCAGAACTTAGTTCTAAACATTTGAGGAGCACATGGCTCTCATTTTATAAAGGTGTACACAGAGCTTTAAGTAATTTAAGTAAACTGAACTCACGGAGTCATGGCTAATTAGTAGCAGAGTTGGAAGTAGAAACTATGTCTGCAAACTCATCTTTCTCCTTATTTGGAATCCTCTTCCAGGAAGCATATGCTACAGTTGTGGGCAGGGGCTGTGTTAATAATCCAAAGCTCCACCTGAACACTGTATAACCTAAGGCAGTTCTTCTTAGGTGATTGTCTGGGATTAGAACCTTGGTCTTTGGGAAGAGAATAGAGCTACCTAACTTGGTGGAGAAAACCATCTTTGCTCTGCGGTTGAGCCATCAATGCCACATTTACGCGACACTGTGTACCTGTTTTTAATGAAACCCACAGTCAATTTTGTGTTGTAAATGTTCTCAATAATAATGTCGAGCATGGCTTTTTATATTGTTTTCTAATTCATATGTGTGTTGTTTTTTAATTGGACTAAGATCATTTCCAACTTTGAGTTCTAAGATGCCTTAAAATCCTAAAGCTCTTCCTTGTCTTTCCCAAAGTCTTATTGATTCTAAACACACCATAACTAGAACTATTTTAGCAAAGATTGTATTTGGGTCCCTTAAGCCATCTAGCTGTCTGTATCATTAGTTAGAGATGATTTACTTAAGTCCACAAGAATCATAGTGTGCGGGTAGGCTCAGGGTACCTGTCTAGTACTTGCCCCTCACCCGAGGTCCTAAGGAATCTCTCTTAGAAAAGCACCTGCTTCCTTTACTTGACCTTTGCCCCATCCTTTTTGGTCTGTGTAGGGTGTAGTATATCTCTCCATATAGAACTTAGTAATAGCCTTTTAAAATATTCTTTTCTCTCACAAAATGCAAGATTATTATTTTTTTTCAGTGTTGATCCTATAACAATGAATTCCCTCAAGCTTTTGACAGAACTGAGTAAAAACAGCTATCTTTTAAGTCTATATTTCCACAGAGCCCTCATGTAAAGTGTCTCATTTAATCATTACAATAACCCTAGCAGGGCTGATGATCACCGTTTTGCTGACAAGGAAACAGATGTAGAGAGGAGATGATTCTGCCAGGGTCACTTAATTAATAAGTAGCCGCAGTTCTGCGTTTCCACTGCAGTAGGATGAGAGGCAGGGTTTCAAAGAGAGCACTTTGCTAGAATTTGGAAGTCCTGGAATTTGTCCAGTGTTGTCATTTTTAGTTCACGTCTCAAAACAAAAAATTACTAACAGTAAAATTAACCGTTAAATGTAGCTAACTTATTAAGCATTTCAAGTGAATACTGATGTAAAATTTATGTCTTCATTCTAGTGGCATATATTTTAGTTAATATCACATTTTGATACTGAGCAAAAAAAATAAGTAGTGAGGTGAGGGGATAGGTTAATAAATGAAGGCTATTTTCAAATTCAACTTAAAGCATTGTACTCAGGCAGTGACAAAAAAGTTATTAATCCAATGATAACAATTATATGAAATACGTTATGACCAAAAAAATGATAATTCTCGGACAAACTTCCTTTTAATCACCAAGTATACAGGCAGATAACAAAAAGAACCTTTTATGTTGATTTGTGAGCTTAGTATCTGTGGGATTTGAGAATTGGAACTAAGGTTGTGTCAAAAGGTGTTTTTCTATATACTTTCACGATACGTGCTGTGTACATAATTAACGTTTACATGAAGTGTCTATGAATCTTGTAGTCACTTTTGTTGTGAAATTCACAACACTATTAGAATTTTTGGCTGTGGAATCTCCAGTTTTAATGTACTGTGTAATGTGACCCACATTTTTTTTGTAATACAAGGTTATGGACTTTATGTTTATGTACATAGCTCATACATCCATATATAAATAAATGGATGAGAAAAGATAATATCATATATCTCTGAAAATAAACAACTAGAAAGAAATGAACCCTGGCTGGTTTGGCTTAGTGGTTAGAGTGTTGGCCCATGGACCAAAGAGTTGTGGGTTCGTTTCTGGCCAAGGGCATGTACCTTGGTTGTGGTTCATCCCTGGCCCTGGTTGGGGTCATATAGGAGACAACCAGTTGATGTGTCCCTCTCATGTTGATGTTTCTCTGTGTCTCCCTCCCTCCCATTCTATCTGATAATAAATAGAAAAACATCCTCGGGTGAGGATTTAAAAAAGGAATGAAACTTTAAGTAGTAAAGGAGTGATTTTCAATCTGTGGTAAAATAGAAGGCAGTGAGATTTCTGACCTGGGTACCACTTCTCACTGTTCTTGGGTTATCTGGGTTGCTATTGGATTAATGTTGGTACATGTGATGATTTATGTGGTCTAGCCTGTCTTGGCTATTAGTTGCCATGTGGCCAACATGACATATTTTCTGGATAACTACAGAATTCAGAGCTGGTAAGAAGTGGTGTTTTTGTTGTTTTTATTTTATTTATTTTAAATTTATTGTTGACAGTATTATAGATGCCCCCTATTTTATCCCTTTGCTCCCCCTCACCCAGCCCCTGCCCCACCCCATGCCTTTTCCATATTATTGTCTGTGTCAATGGTCTGTGCATACATATAGGCGTATCTGTTCCTTGGTTGACTTCTTCCAGTCCTCCCCACCTTCCTCCACTCTGAGATCTGTCCGTATGAGAGGATGGTGGGTTTTTTTTTTGGTACATGCCCCTAGCGGGAACCGAACCCAGGACTCTCTGGTCCGCAGGCCAATGCTCCAACTGCTGAGCCAAACCGACCGGGGCAGGAGTGGTGTTTTTGATGCTTCTTAAAACTGAGATGATTTGGGATTTTGAAATCTCTAATGTTACATTAAGATTGAATTATTTAAAGTATGGATAGTTACACAGCATCAAGTACCTCACTATGAGTGCTTATGATGTGCTCAAAAAATCCATTCAGGGCAAATATGGAAGTTCAGTGCCAGGGTACTCGAATGCTACCTGGTTAGCACTTTATTCGGTCATGCAGAATAATGCTCTGGAGAAGTGTGTCATTCTCCTGATGAACTCCCTGTCACATTTCTCAAGATTTTGACTTTGTTAATGTGATTAATACTCTAGTTCATATCCATGGTATTTTATATGTAATTATCTCTTTTAATTAGCAAGTATGTTACAATCTGTTGTGGAGAAATAATACTAGAGCATGAATAATTTAAATACCTCTGGGAATGTTTGCCTAAAAGGTGTATTGTAGTAACTGAACTTTGTTTTGCAGAGCATTAATTAGTAGTCTTATTTCATATTTCATATTGAGTCCTGAAAATCTTGCCATAGTGGACTACTTATGCTTGCATTCCTATTGAAAATTGATCACTTTGAGATTAAATGGTTTTTAAGATGAGTAATGAAACTTTTCACAACGCTCTCAGCTACCCTTCACTAAAGCCCACCCCCAACATTTCCAGAATTGCAATGTGCTGTATCAGTTACTCTCCCTGTCTGCTGTCAAAGCATTAGCATATTCTGGGGTAAAATGAATACTAAATTAATCTCTGTCAGCAAAGTGGTTAATTGGACATGCTGTTAAATATGCAAATAATGTATCTCATTTCCCCACTCATTTTTTCCTTGGGACTTGTTCTAAGTGAGATAATGGAGTTTTTGATACTGTATGGACAACTTCTCATATCTCAATTAAAAGTAGAACACTGCTAATGGGTTTCTGATAAACATCTTTATAAAAAAAGCCATGTGTTTTAGTATATTCACAAGATATTCATTGTCTGGGCACCTTTGTAAAGAATGAAATATATAATAGCAGTCTATTTGTATTTGCCAGCAATCAAACTCTTGCCTCAGTCATTTTATTTTGAAGCATAAAACTTTGCTTTCTCAGAAAATATAAATTTAAATTATTTTACACAAGAAATAATTCAACTCTTGACTTATAGTAAGAAGTCAACCTAATGTTCTAGAGATATTTCACTGTCTAATTCTCTCCAGTAGAAAGCCTGTAAAGACAAAAGAACTAGGATTATGTAAAGTAGTAAATAACCAATTAAATTATTTATTTACTGAATAGTCACTTAGTGTTTAATGTATGCCAGGTACTATTCTAAGCCCTTAGCAAGCTCTGGACTCATTTAATCCCCACCACTCTGGCAGGTGGGTAATGCTGATCTTTCATTCCACACGTAGGGATATAAAGGCATCACAACATTAGGAGATGACCAGGTTACAAAACTGAAGTCGTGGTGCCTGGATTTCAACCCCTACCTTATGCTGTCAACAAATATCATTTATCCTGAAGGCATATTTTGTTTTCTCCTCCAGCTTTTATCACCAATGGTACATAAAGGACCAACCAAGGAAGGCGACTATCTGGATTTACTTGGTTTAATTCCAACAAGCCTTTTCATGGGAAGGTTTAGTGCCTCATCCTTATCTTCCAGTTTTGTTTGTGAACATCTTGCTTCTTAACTACATAGGGCATCAGGAGGCCTCCCTGTGCCTCCCTTCTTGTTCACTTCGTTTTCACTGATTTATTAATCTGCATATCCACCGCCACGTCAAGAGTAAAGGAGTAATTGATTTAAGATGCTTCTTAATGTTTATTAACTTCTTTCCTTCTAGTTGGTAAATACATTTCCCACCAAACTGATAGATCTCCTGTGATAATAGACTAATTTGCAAGTTCGGGCATGATTTAGAATTAAAAGGGAACAGTTGCAATATATCTGATTGTGCAATTATATTCTCCTGTGATGAAAGGAATTCCTCTATAAATGGTTAAAAAAAATTGTATAGTTCTAAAGGCAGGGTATAAAGAAAAGGCTGACAATTAATACACTACTTTAGGTATTTACCCCAATTTTAATTCTGGTTTCTTATTTATGAAGTCTTGAAGACTTAAAAAAAATTGTGTTGGTTATATATGCATGGTATTTATATGACTACATAAAGAATTCAAGCATTTCTTTCACTCCTTTCTAATTAGACTCTGTGTTGAGCGTGATTCAGAAAGGAATGCAAATGCTTTGAAGTTTGAGTCTCCTAGTTACAGTTTCTGAAAGATTCTTTTGTTTCTCCAACTTAACACCAGAATTTTTGTTTCAGTGTATTGACCGGCATTATATTCGCTTCACTTATATTGTCATCTCAGGAATTCTAGGAATTTCCCAGCCCGATGAAGGATTACTCTCTTAGATTTCATTGCATCCACTAACTGGCCCTGGGCAAGTTTCTAAACCTCTGGGAGCCTCAGTTTCCTCAAGGGCAAAATAGGCCTATAATATCTACTGCACAGGGTTGTTGTGAAGACTGCAGGCTTTATGAGAGTACATGGCACGTGGCCTGATGAGCGACTGCTGCTCTTCCGGTGATGGACTAACCTGTCTCCAGCAGCAGGTCTCTGCTCTGTACTTCGCTAAGGAAAACACTGGGAAGGACAGAGCTTATTAAAATGACTGTTTTCAGTCTTTTAAAACAGACTGTCTTCTCATCTTGCTGGGTTGATTTGGTTGATGCCCTAAGTAAAGACAAGGGGTTGAGATTGAGATCCTTTCCTGGATTTGATTCACCCCACAAGAATGACACAGATATTAACAAGAAGATGTTACGCAGAAAACCAACAATTGATATACCCTGTGTTCATACAGGAGTTGAACCAGGAAACCTGCGTTAGGGCTGAACTGCCAACACTATTGATGCATCTTCCTATTGACTTTTTGTTTTTGTTTTAGGAAATTCTCTTAGAATTTAAATTAGGACATCTTCAGGTAAGATGGGGGAGGAGAGGACATTGATGATCAGGAGAAAACTAAGCAAATGTTTCCACCTATTTTTTCCCCCCAATCAGCCTCTGAAAATGTCAGCAAATGCTAAGCCATCTTTACCTGGCTGCCTTACAGCTGAAAGAGATTTTGGTAAGAGAAGCAGCATTTCCTGGCCCAGAATAGCTATGCCACTTCTTTTACTGTGGCACTTTGATGCCATAGCCAAATGCAAAGAGTCTCGCATTTAAACAGAATATAAGCATTTCAGAATACTAAATCAAATGGAAATGCCTAGCACCTACAATTTACTCACCCATTTTTAAAAGAGAAGTAGCCAACTTCATAAAATAGATAAATGTTGCTTGTTGTTGTTGTTGTTGTTGTTTTTTAGCAGGAACTTAATATCTATGCTTGGTTCCCAACCCCTTCTTTCTAAAAAGAGGTTCTCTTGGGAACCATGTAGCAGGCAAAATTTCATGGTAGTTTGAAGATTCAAGTTATTGTCTTTATTAGCCCTCCCCCAAGGTCTACTTATTGTGGTATGTGAGTGCCAGCAACAAGTTTAATCTATGAAATCATGTAGCTTGAATTTTTCCCTAAATAAAGATAATTTTCTAGATAACAGACAATGGATAAGAATGTTTTGGAAGAAAGCATTGCCTGGCTCCTCCGGGGCATATGGCATGTGAGTTTAAGTCCCACCTCCTGTATTCATGCATTCCGCCGTGTTTTGGAGAATCTGGAGACCCTTCATATTGAGTGCCTGCCATTTGAGAAGGGTCCCAAAGAACATGTCTTGGCAGTCTGCACTATGGCACTGTAGGTGTTTAGAAATCAGAGAAACGATTTCCAGAAAGGGAGTCATTAAAACTTCATGGAGGACGTGAGCCTGCAGAGAAACTTTGAAGTATGAATATGTGGTACATGAGGAGGTAATAGGGGAAATTAACATGAGTAAACAGCATGAGCAGAAACGCCACCTTCATTCCACTTGTGCTGTTATTTCTGACAGTGCAAAGATTGCAAGTTCAGGATTTCGTAGCCATTCCAGACAATTGGGTCTGATCGCCGAATGAATGAGTGTGTGTGTGTGTACTTTCTTAGCCATGCAACCATCAAACAATATATTTTTCCCCCAGTCTTGGGGAAGACAGCATAGCAGAGGCTGATTCTTATTTTAGCTGTACAACACAATGTGGTGTTCACTAGACTCTGGTATGGAGCTCCCAGAGAAAAGCACATTCTTGAGTGATGGACGGACACCCATAGAGAAAAATATCCCCCAACCTCCGTCCCGCAAGGGCAGTACCCCATCTGTCCCTTGCCTTTAGGATACCCTGATATCTTCACTGATAAGAGAAAATGATAAAGGAGTAAGATGTGGGGAGCTGACGTCTGTTTTCACAGAATTTCTTTCATTCAGTCTTCTTGTTTACAATATGCAGATATTTCGGTTATTACTAAAATGTAGGTGTTTGCACACTCTCTATTTTTTGCACACTATTCCAGGGAGAATCAAGAATACAGAGACCAATCAATCAATATGTGCTTATCAAGTGCCTGCTGCTTGACTTAGGACACTGTCTTACTGTCTGCCAAAGGACTCGGGCTTGAAAGTGGCCTTTGAATCCATTGTGCTTCTTTTGGCTTTAAAACTTAACCTTCCTGTCTCCTGTTCCCTCCAAGCATCTCAGGGTGTCATTCCAAGTGTCCCGGAGCAGCCAGCAGGAGAGGGGAGAGCCCTCACTTTTTCTTTGTACCACTGCACACCAGAGGCTCCATCTACACCATCCAATGGCATAGCTCTTCCTTCATTGCAAACTCTGGAGGAAACCAATCACTGTCCTGCTAGTAGTTGAGGACATGTTTGATTACATTTCTATTTCCACATTTGTAGAGCTCTTAATGTTGAAAAAAATGGTTTCTCATGTTTCCTCTCACATGCTATGCTCGATAAACATATACACTCGGCATGGTAGCTTTTCCACATTTTGCAGGTGGATGAGTGATGAGGCTTGGTCACTTGAAGTGGCCTGACCAGTCCCAAGTTTGTAAATGGCAGAGCTGGGACTTGAACACAGTATGCTGGTTCCCAGAGCCCAGCGATGTTTTTGCCATGCCAATAAGCAAGCACAGGCTATTTGTGTACTTTCCGTAGAAACCCACAGAGATGAGTAGATTGCTAATTCTGCAGGGATTCTGGGAAGGAATTACTGAGAAGGTCCAGTCTCTATGGACCTGCTGGGCTAGAAGAGAAAGAAGAAAGGATTCAAGGCCCTCTAAGAGAAAAAGAAAAGAAAAGAGATTGTTTGATGAGATGGTCGAGATTAAAGATCAGCTTTGAATACATTTTGTTAGTGATATGGTTTAATTTTCTTGTTGCTTAATAGAGTTTGTCTTTCGGAAAAGAAATGAGAATTCCAGCTTGAAGGAGGAACTCACTAGCTTTTGATCATTGTTGAAATTACTCAAAAAAGTGTACATACACTTAGGCTTAGCATGTCTGTATATAGTGTTGAAATGTTTTTTAGATGAACAATGACAAGAAGCTGTATATAATTAAAACACCCAATTACTTGTAGGGAATTATTTAAGAGCACTTGGAAAATTGAGATATTCTGTCAAAATCTTATAATTAAAGCATTAATTCTTCACAAGGATAACAGAAAATTACAAACAGAATCTCACTGTGGAAATGTATTTTGCTCATAATAGTATGAAAAATGATGGTCAGCATCCTTCCTGAAGCAGAGATCCATCCGACTGGGTGAAAGTGAATGCTTCCAGGTGTTACTGGCTGGTTTAGAGGTTATGTGCAGATATGCCCAAAGTATGTGTTTGTAGAAACACTCCCTGCATTTTTAAACAGCACTCTAACTCCCCTGGATTTCATTTGAGGATAGCAAGTGTGGTCTGCTGTATCTATGGCACCTAATATAGTAGCCAACAATAAATAGTCAAAGATACTGAAATGTTTATGGAATGATTTCTAGGCCTTCCTGTACAGAAGCAATGATATGCTCATATTGTTTCTTGGAACTGACTTGAAAGCCAGCTGCAGTCAGCAGAGTATGACTTTTGAGGCCTAATAATAGCATGAAACATATAATGCTGCTCCCATTGCCTGTGATTCCACCATTAGAGATTCATTCTTTAGTCTCTTGATAGCTTTTATTAAAATTTGTTGTTTGTTGAAAGAGCATGAAATTTGGCGTTATGGTCCACCAGTTGCTGGCTGGATGACCTCTCTAAAATGGGATAAAAATGACAATTTCTGTCCTTATTGAACTATGTAAGAAATAAATTTAATATTTGTAAAGTGCTACATAAATTATATTTAGGAAGAATAAAAACATTTTAATAATGCATGTAAACCGTTTACTTAGGAAAGAGCCATACTTTAAGCTGATGTATGCTGATGATTCTTAAAATCTAAACTTCATCAAAATCACCTGGGCAGCTTACTGAAAACGCAGATGACTGGGTTGCACCCCTAGAAAGTCTATTTAGTAAATGTGGGATAGGACTCGGGAATTTACATTTATAAATGTTCAGTTTAAGAGATTCTAATGTAAATGGTGCTCAGACACCTCTTTAAGGAGTAAGAATTTAGGCCATTATCAAGTAATATCTTCAATAGCTGGCTTTTACCTAGCTCTTTGTAAGCCTTCAACATATATTATCTAATGAATAATTAGCAAGTTATTGCTTTATATCCACAGGACACAGGGAAATCACTAGGATACAGGAAGAATAACGTGGGAAGTTATCTTAAACCTGATATCACATTAGTGATCAATTGTTCTTAATAGAATATTAACAATGATACCAACAGATTGGTAAGCCTATGGTCTTTCTCCTAGGAGGGACTACTATGCATAAAAAACTATCCATTTAGGAAGTAGACTACAAATCGTTTTTCTAAAAGGTCCATAACTTTTCTTTAATGGAATGGGGTATTCCTACCTATAGCTAACTCTGTTTTTGCTGAAGAGTTGTACTTTTGAGGATTATATGCATGTGTGTATAAGTAGATGCCCACGCGCACACACAATTTAAAAATCTTAATCTTCCATCTCCTTTGTCCTTCTATTTACACATTTTTTGGACCTTTATTACCAATATCCTTAGAAAGTATTATTTTAGTCTATAATGCAAACTAAGGTGTCATTTCCTTTTTTTCTTCTTCTTCAAGTAAAATAGTCTTTTGATGGTTAACACTTTTTTCTTTGAGCATGAAAGCTTTCATGCAGGTGATATTTCATATACATTTCATCATATCCTATTTATAATGTTTTAGATTTTGTAATGTCTTTTTCAAGTTTCCTCCCCTTTAATGTCTGTGATATTTTTAATGTCAGATCTTTCATAAACTTCCTCTGTCTTGGTCTTCTTCCTAAATCACCTCTACCTTCCTAAAAACAACATTATTATTAGGTAGTAATTTTACTTTTTTTGCTTTATCTGGATAACAGTTACATCTCTAGACTCAGACACTTGGAGTAAGAGGAGGGATTTTAGAAATTAACTAGCTCACACCTCTAATTTTACAATAAAGACCGAGACCAAGGAAGGTTAAATACATACTCAGTTCTAGCTTCCTTTCCTACCTCTGTGCTGTTTTTCCTTAGCTTTATTTATGAGTTATCCAGTCAGAGTAATCTACCATATTCAAGCCATTCTTCGTACAGACTTTAAATAAAGTAACTCCCATGGCAGTAAATAAGCTCTGAGAAGCTGAACAAGTTTTCCATTTATAGTGTGAGAATATCTTTTATTTTTTTTAGCTACTTTATTCATTAAAACTTAGTTGAACTGGAGAGCAACCATATGTCCTGTGTGCACCATTAAGCTGACAGTTTAAAATGTTACCTTGCTTAATTTATATTACTACGGAGGGTTTTTAAATCGCGAGGAAATAGCGTTGGGGTTGGGGGAGGTGGGGCCAGGTATTGGGAGGAAGGATCTTCAAATGCAAATGTCCTTGGGGAAGTCAGGTTAAAGCATGGCTTTGTTTTAACATTCCATACTTGTCAGTGACAGAAGGAAGGAGAGCTTTTCTATGTCTTTAAATTCTTTGTCATTGAGATATTTAGAGGTAATTGGCATTTAAAAATAATATTTGTTATTACTGGTTATCATTACTGCTGTACAAGATTTGGAAAACACAGAGAAGTTTGAGGAACATATTATAACATCCATCATTATAATATCCCGAGTTAAGCACTATTAAAACTGTGGTGTATTTTTTTAGTTATTTGTCTTTATATATTTAAACATTTAGAAAGTAGGATTCTGCTTTACATGCTGTTTTGCAATCTTTTTTTAATTAAAAATATATGGTGAACATTTTTCTTTATTAATTTCTCTCCAGACTATAACATTTTAGGAACTACACACTATTCCATCTGGAGCATATTTATTTCACCAATCTTTTTGTTGTTGGACATTTAGATTATTTCCATTTGTAAAATTTGATTATTGTTGTTTTAAATGATACTTGAATATAAATATCTTTATTGTACACAAAATGGAAATTCTATGTTAGAAAATACGGTTATTTTTAGGTTTGGGGTACCAATGCCAAACTGAATTCCATTCCTTCTCCCCAAGTACATTCCTTTGCAATGTCTCCTATGCTGTCTATTTCCCGGCACACTGGCCATCCTTGGTTATAATTACTTTTCAGTCTTTGTCATTTTATAGGCAAAAAACTGTATTGCTTTTTTAAAAATTGTTTTCTGTTCTTTTTACTTCTACTCTGTTTAAACACCTTCACTTGTGGATTTTCTAATTATACTTCACCAAATAGCCTATTTATTATGCTTTTTCAGTGTTTCTAGTGTAGTGTTCCTTTTGTTCACATTGATTTGTAAGAATTCTTTATGACTATTGTTAGCCATTTATAGTATTTATTGTATGTGTGGCTAACGTTTTTCTCAGTTAATTACTTGCTTTCTAGTTTTGTGTATGGTGCTGTTACTGTATAGGAATTTAATTTTTGCCTGGCTAGTGTGGCTCAGTGGTTGAGCATCAACCCATACACGAAGAGGTCATCAGTTTGATTTCCGGTCAGGGCACATGCCCAGGTTGTGGGCCAAATCCCCAGTGGGGGGCATGCAGGAGGCAGTCAGTCAACTTTCTCTCTCATCGGTGTTTTTATCTCTCTCTCCCTCTCCCTTCCTCTCTCTCTAAAAATCAATAAAGAAAAAAAATTAGAAAAAAATATAAGAATTCCATTTTTTCTGTAGCCAAATCTATTGGCATTTTTACCTATTGTTAATTCCCATTTTAGTTGTCTTTTCAGCCCTTGGAGATGATTCTGAATTTGGGGGCATCTTATATACTTCCACAGGCAGAAAACATTGAGCCACCATTTACTCAGATAACTGTGATAATAATGACAAGAGACAGAGTGTCTTAAAGGGTTAACCAAGAAAGCAGTTCTGGATCATGGTAAAGTGTAGGAAGCTATTAACAACATAGTGAGGTCTTGGAGTTTGTGAGTGAAATATGGTTAACAAAATTAGTAGAAAATGATTAAGGGTTCTTAGTTCTTAAGAACACTGCTACCTAGAGAGTAAGGGAACTAAATGTTATGAAGACCCTCTCCTCTGTCGCTAGCCATGGTGCTGATACAGGGCCCATCTCTCAGTTGCTCTTTCCACATACTGTAGAATGGCCTCCCCTTCAAGATGCTCTCTGTTGTATGAATCTTGTTGACCGCTTCAAGGGAACAAGCAGGGACCCTACAAGGAATATAAGAACACACAACTCTATACTAACTCTGCTCTATAATATTAAGAAACATGATGAACTTATTTCTTTCTCGTGTTCTATATTTTCCTTCCTTGAAAAAAAAGTATAATTTAAATGCAATAAAATGTACAAATTTTAAATACACAGCTTGATGGAGTAGTAGTTACCTCTTTATATCCCCCATATAACCATCATACAGAAGGCAATATTTTTGTCATTGTAGGAAGTGGCTCTCAGTGGAAAGCTTACCAACTCACCTTAATCTCTGTTCTGACTTCTGTCATCAAAGATGGTTTTGCCTGTCCTGAGTTTAATATAAATGGCATCATAAATAAGAATCTTTTGTGTTCAAATTCTTTGTCTTAGCATGATATTTTTAAATTTTACTTATTTTGATATATGTATCATTACTTGGTTCTCTTTTATTTCTGAATGCTATTCCATTGTATGAATATACCACAGTTTGTTTATTGATTCTCACATGGGTGGACATTATGGTTTGTTTCCATTTTGGGACTCCTATGAGTATGAGCATTCTTAAATGAGTTGGGACATGGTCACTCATTTCTGTTGTGTGCATACTGGGACAGGGAAACCTGGACCATAAAATAGGCATTTGTTTAACTATGTTAGACACCATGCCACAGTATCCCAAGGTGGCTGAAATGATTTTACAGTCCCACCAATAATATATGAGAATTCCAGTTGTTCCACATCTTCTTTTACACCTAGTATTGCCAATCTTTTAAATTTGAGCCACGTTGTTAGGTGTGTTCAGAATTATATTGTGGATATCTCGACTGATACAACAGAATGAAAAGCAGCATAACCGTTTACAAGAAAAAGAAATCCTAAGACTTATAGAATATATGCTTTTGTTAAGGTAGCTTCAAATCTATATAATTGAAGAAAAAAAAACACTAAAAAGTTAATGAACACAGAAACAACTATAAGTAATACTAAACAATATTTAAAGATAAAGTTCCATGTGAAAACTTCAATTTTAGTTAAGCCTCAGGTTCTCTCAGAAACACCTGGGATCCTTTGGTCATCTCTTCTTTCTCTTGAATTAGGTGCCTGAGCCTGCAGCTGCCAGCCTGGAAATTTCAGTTAATAGCAAACGGTTATTTTAAGAAGTTAAAGTATTTATAAAAAGTACTTTCTAATTTTGTATGTGTTGAGTCTCTTACTGTCTTTAGATACGGCAAGTAGAATATAATAATCACAGTAAGTGTCTGAAGGGAAAATATTTTTGGAATAGAAGAAAAATTTATCATTTAAGATAATTAATGCCAAATTTGTTTTATAGCTTTAGTTGAAAATGCTTGTTAATAATTGCTGGCATTTATTCAATACATTGTTCAGAACAATATGTACAGTACATCAGTTAATGTGCTAAATATTAATACTGAACTGTGAACAAAAATATTTGTTTAAATGTTAGAATTAATGAACCAAATGAAAAGTAAAAATGGACAATATGGCTTCATTGTTTTAATGAAAACTGATAAACATATGAATGAAATGAGAAGAGCAAAATGCTCTTATTGACACTTCTTTTTGGAGAAGTCCTACAGTTGAGTGACCCTAAAGCTTAGTAAAACAGATTATACTTAGAAACTTTCTCAGCTAAATGTCTATTCCAGGTTTTTATTTATTTTATTTTTTTTGAATCACTAATAATTTTTATTTAGTAAAATAAAAAGAAAACTGTAAAGAAGGAAAAGCAATATATTGAAATCATAGTTTTTTAAACATGCCTAGAAATTTTATTCTATTAATTTTAAAATAAAGCACAAAATATATAAAATATTAGTGTGGCAATAATGTGCATTTTCTACTATTAATTTGTATGTGTGGTTTATCTCCTAGTTAAGTGGAATCCGAAAAATATTCTTAAAATTTAGAATCAAACTTCTTCTGATTCTGAATTCCTAATAATTATTTGAATAATAGTGTTAATATTAGTGAGACATATAGATACATTACCAATAAGCTGTGCTGTAAAAATAAGTCAGTGCACTTGGAGTTGGGCAAACCCAGAAATTGAATTCCCGTTCTGTTTAGTGCTATGACTTTGGATAAGTTTCCTCATCTGTGAAGTGAAAGTCATATTAACTCACCTTCCTATGTTATTTGAACAGATACATTAATTGCTTGTTACTAGGGCACCAGTAAATTTTAGTCCCATTCCTCTTTAGGGAGGTTAGAAGAACTTCTCTTCTTTATCATCCCCATGGGACCTGGTGAAGGACATTGCAAACCTTTTCCCTGTCTATTCACATCTTCCAGTGATCACCAATCTATATGACCCATTCTCTACACCGCAGATTCAACGGCTTTATATCAGCAACATCCTTTCCGGTCTTTTTAGCACAGGGTCCAGTCTACATCCCTACCTCGTCATGATTCAGCTTCCCTTGGCATCCATCTCACTAAACTCTGCTGTTGCCTGTCTGTGACGATTGTTTCATCATCTCCCTCTTTCTTCTGTCTGCTGTCAAAGTGAAGACATTCTATTTTAGGTCCTCTCTTCTCTGTCTACCTTCATTTTTGGTGATTTTGTCAACCATTCTCATTATTTTTTCAGTCCCAGCTGGTCTGTTGGATTTTTAAACCCATACTGGACTTTTCCACCTGAATTTCTGGGCAGCACATCAAAATCCAAGAATAAAAGTGAGCATACATTCCCCACAACTGGAAACTTTTCCTACCGGGTCAGGTTAAGATTTTGGGGGACCTAAAGTTGATATAGTTCAGGAAGTACCAACTAAGGAAAAGAATGCCAAATTTTAAGTGAAAATGACTACAGCCCTTTCAGTGCCCCTTGGTGTGAAGGGAGGTATAACCAAGGCAAAGGTGGAGTGGAAAGAGACAGAAGCTTAAACAATAGAGATAGAAGAGGTTTTACAAATTTACCCAAAATATATGGCTAGGTGACCAACTGCTAAGGTTTCCCTCACCCAGAGCTCTGAGAGAAGTCCTACAGTTGAGTGACCCTAAAGCTTAAGACTCATTAGCCTCAAGTAAATTGACTTCGTTGTCCTGGGTTCTCAAGCTCTTAAATGGCACACCCGTTGGTGGTTATTTTTTTCTTTTCTTTTTTGTCACTGGGTCTCAAAACCTTTAAATTAAATGACTTTCTCCTCTTTGGCTCTGCATTCAGTCAGTTGCCTTATTGCTTACTTTTTTTTTTTTTTTTTATAGTTTATTTATTTATTTATTTTTAATCCTCACCCGAGGATATTTTTCCTTTTTTTTTTTTTTTTGTACAGATAGAGTGGGAGGGAGAGAGAGGAAGGGAGAGAGAGACAGAAACATCGACGTGAAGGGACACATCGAGTGGCTGCCACCCGCACGACCAACCAGGGCCGGGGACAAACTGCAACCGAAGTACGTGCCCTTAGCGGGAACCGAACCCGGGTCTCTCCGGACCGCAGGCCGACGCTCTAACCGCTGAGCCAAACCGGCCAGGGCGCCTTATTGCTTACTTTTATTTCTCAGTATTTCTATTCTACTGCCACCCCTGGTTAGAGTCAATTCCTCTTGCAAAGACCATTTCAAAAGCTTTCTCACTAGTATTTCTCCTACCTCTAGTCTTCTACTCAAGCCCACACCCTGCTTGAACTTTAGTCTCACTAAAGCCTTGTTTTCTTCTCCTACCAAAGTCAGTTCAAATGCCCAAACTTACATTCAAAACCTTCCCTTTCCATAGTGTACCAGCTCTTTTCACAACTCCCCATCTGATACCCACCTTGTGAACTATGTTGAGTTTCTAGAACATCTCTCTTGTTTCAGGCAGTGGACACTCAGCATACCTGGAATTGCGTGACACCACTTTTTGGATTCCTTTTTATTAAAATGAAGAACTGTATTTTTTCAACTTGGTATTTTGCATGTTTTCCCATTTATTGACTTGCTTATAGTAATGTTTGCTAAATATTTGCTTAATGAACAAATAAGTGGATGCATGCTTTGAAATAGGACTTAGGGAGCTAGATCAAGCATTGATTTTAAGCACTGCATTTTTCTTAAATTGTGGTGCTAGTCACCAAATCATTTATGAAGTCAGAATATTGAATTCACAGTGGTGTAAATAAAGTGTGAGGCTGTGAAGACAGTTTTCATAGATGCTACATCCATTCATTACCTGCATCCCACAGTGTTCGGTCTTCCTATTCTCCTCTCTCAAACATTGCAGGGGCCTCTCTGAGTCCTTTAATTCAGAAATACATACTGAGTATCTAATATGTGCCAGGTACCATGTCTATTCTCAGTAGTTCTAGTCTCTTAGTGGCTGGCAGACTTTAAAACTGAAACACTATAAAAGCAGTGGTTCTCCAACTGTGGTCCCTAGATAGCAACATCATCATCAACTGGAGACTTGTTAGATGCAAATTGGTGTGTCCCACCCAAACTTAATAAATTAGGAACTCTAAGGGTGGGGCTCAGCAAGCTGTAGTTTAACCAGCACTCCGGGATATGCTGCTGATGATAAAGTTTGAAAACTACTATTATGATATATTACTTGAGCAATGGCAGCCAATACTAGAAAGTACCGTGACCCCGAAGGGATTTGTTAGTTGGTAGAGGTTTCTGATAAAGTTTTCGGAGGATGTCACCTATGAGCTGAATCTTGGAAGAGCATTGTTTAATAATTTCTTTTAATGTTTGCATTTTACTAAAGTCTAATATAGTCTATCATATAATTAAATAATTTCTACATTTCAAAATGATAGTTATTAATGAAAAAATAATGCTAAAATTATTTTATATCAGGAGAGAAATCATTTCAGAATATGCTTTAAAATATTACTGGACTAGCCCAGTGGTTGAGTGTCTACCCATGCACCAGGAGGTTGCTGGTTCGATTCCCAGTCAGGGCATATGCCTAGGTTGTGGGCCAAGTCCCCAGTATGGGGCATGTAGGAGGCAGCCAATTGATCTTCCCTCTCATCAATGTTTCTATCTCTCTGTCCCTCTCCCTTCTTTCTAAAATTAGTAAAGAGCCCTGGCCGGTTTAGCTCAGTGGTTAAAGCATCAGCCTGTGGACCAGAGAGTCCCGGGTTCAGTTCCCACAAAGAGCATGTACCTCAGTTGCAGTTTATCCCCGGCCCTGGTTGGGGTGGTGTGGGTGGCAATCAGTTGATGTGTCTCTCTCACATCGATCTTTCTCTTTCTCTCTTCCTTCCTCTCTCCCTCCTGCTATATCTGAAGATAAATACAAAAAAAAAAAATGAATCAATAAAGAAAAAATTAAAAAGTACACATATTTAAAAAATGTTACTGGGCTAATTAATTCAGAATGGCTTACAGATAAAACACTGATTTCAAGGAATGGACTGTCGTTAAGGCTAATAGTTGCCTATAAAATTTACCTCCATAAGTTTAAATTTTAAATGGTAACTTTAGAATTTAAAATTTCAAGATTTACTACTTTGTATAATTTGGGATGAATTACTTGAAACATAACCAGTGGGGAAAAGTAAATAACATTGACTTAGAAGTAAATCTGTGGCAAAGGCAAGGAATGCATCTGTATTTAAATCCATATCCTGCCTCCACTCATCCTTATTAGTTGTCAAATCTAGTGATATATTAGAGAGTTTTCCACAGTTAGAGGGTAACATAATTCTAAAAGAGTTATCATCTGAAAAACTCCTTGTGTAAGCAATCACTGTTGTCAGTTCCTTATTTAACGTATGTGTTCAGACAGAAGAAAGTATCTTCTAGTTATCAAGTATATTAAAAATACTTAACCATAAAAACCTAATACATACGTGAACCAGATTGGTTTTCGATGATCCAAATTATTAAATCCAGCTCTCCTGTGTGTACCCTGCTGCAGCACACAACCAATTAAGGAGGATTTAGAGTACTTTTTGTGTGATTGTTTTGAGGCTGTTCTTCTGTTATAGAACTGAGGTGACAAAGGGGAAGTGGCCTTGAAACCCTCCTGGATGTGACACCTGGCTAAGCAGTCACTGCTCAGCCTGCAGATTAAATGCACTTCTGCCTTGAAGAGCCTATAGTGATTAATCAGCAAGTATGTAGAGCAATGAATATAATGAATAGTTTAATACATGACTTAGACCTCGCTCTTTTTTCACTTTATCATTTTTTAGGTCTGTGGCCATGGGTGAGTCACTTTACTAAGCTAAGTTTCATTTGTAATTTGGTTAATTCTCATCTGTAAAATGAAGATGATAATACTTATATATTACAGTAAATATAAAGATTGAATAAGATTAAGTTTTAAAATAATTTAATTTACTTAATTTATTTTTAAATTTATTGCTGACAGTACTACAGATGTCCTCCACTTCTCCACTGCTTTGTCCTCCTCCACCCCGCCCCTGCCCCACCACAGGCCTGCCCAACACTATTGTTTAATGTAACATTTGGCCTGTGTTTTCATAGATACTAGCTACTTTTAATTATTAATTATTTTACTATTATCTATTACTTTATTATGGAATAGAATATTATAATATTGGCATTACTGTTCAGTTGAAGGCAGTATTATTAGAGTTACGAAAAAGTAAGGTTAATTATGGCTACTCTCTGTGATTTTCCCAATTGTAAAACAACGTCAGACAGAAACAATATGCTTCTCCCGTTCGCCACCTTTAAAAAGGCGGTCGATACTCAACTCCTCCCATTTATGAACAAGTGCTATCACTTAAAAAAGAAAAGTATTCCCATTTTGTAATATTTTGTCTCTCTTTTTCTCACCCTGAATTTATAAATCTTTGTACTGTTAAAACTATTTAAATATCAAAGGTATAAATTCTGTCACTGGCCCGGAGAACGGTAAAGGTGAATCTTCTGTATCTTAGAGATGAACTTCAGCTCTTTTCTTTCAGGGACCAAATCTCAGTTCACTCCTTGTCCTACTAGGACACACTGAAATCAATAATGGAATCGCTGTTAGTTCCACAGTTTCTTAGATTCTGGCGTATAAATGGGCATGTAGATGGGAAGCCAGTATGTGTCAGACAGGTGACAGTGTCGTTTGGGTTGTAGCTGGATATGTCCTGTGTTTCTCTGGTGTAGAGACATGCATCCCAGGTACATATCTTCTATTATATTCCGGTTTGCCTACGTATAATGCTGCCTTTCTACATTGTGCATGGCTGGAGGCCACAGAGTGCTTTTGTTTCGGTGAGACTGCCTAATGTTAATGTTTACACAGTTTCTGGCTTTGGGACTTTGGCTGTAGAGGGTGATCATTTTCTCCTGGCTTCCCCAGCTTTCTAGTTGTTAATAATCAATCCTGGATGCCTAAATCCTTTCAGGATGGCAAGGACTTAATTTGCCACCCCAGATTTTCCTACACAACTTCAGAACTGCAGTAATTTGGCATGACAGCAGGTGTGTGCTGCCAGCAAATTACCAGAGGATAGAAGAGTACAAACCGTTGCTGTTTGAATCAGATGGCATTCGATGCACATTCCATTAGTTCAATGAATAAAACAGCCAGACATCTGGGTATTTGCGGCCCTTCTCTGTGTATCCTCATCAGGGCAGCTACTGGGATCAGACATTAAACTCTACTTCCCATCTCTCGGTCATAGCCCCTGCTTATCTTCCATGCTTGATTTTAATTCCATATTCTAGTTCTACAGCCAGGAATGCACTCCTTGCAACTCTGGCTTTTTTGCTCCTGTCCATTCATCCATCCCCTAATCTTAGCTCTGCTCTTGCTTCCTCTTGGAAGCCTCCCCTTAGTACTCCTGATGACAGTGATTTGTCTCTCATTTGAACTTCTGTGTCACTTAATATGATTGCCAAATCATTTGGCACTTTACTGTATTGTTTTCCTTATTTTACCTAATTCTGAGTGCAGACCTCCTCAATTATAACATCCTTATTGTAAGGTAGTATGTTACTCTTCTTCTTTTTTGAAAATGTTTTTATTGATTTTTTTTTTTTAGAGAGAGAGGAAGGGAGAGGGAAAGAGAGGGTGAAACATGGATGAGAGAAAAATATTGATCAACTGCTTCTTGCAGGCCCTCTACTGAGGATCAAGCCAGCAACCCTGGCATTGGCCCTGACTGGGAATTGAACCAGCGACCTCTCAGTGCACCAGACAGTGCCCATTCAACTGAGCCACACCAGCCAGGGCTGTGTTTCTTATCTATTCTTTTGCCAAACAAACCTACCTTTAGACTAACATAATGTTGATCACATGCTAGATATAAGACTTAGGTATAAGACTCAATGAATACTTATAGAAATACTAATTTTTCATCTGACCAAATAAGAGTAAAATGTTTCTTCAAATGTCATAATTCAAGACCCTCCCGATTAGAATTGTAAGTCACCTGAAATAGTGATTTTTAGAATGCTGTGGAGACATTCTGCCGGTGACTTTTTAATTCAGCCATCAGTTGGGAATGGTCCTGAACACAGGCAACACTCACTGGGGAGGGGTGAGGGTGCAGATGTGGTGGAGAGGTGTAGAAAGCTCAGGCATTCCAGGAAAATTGTAGGTTTTTATTACACTGTTTACTAACCAAATAATTCCTTTTGCTATAGTGCTTTGTCCTCTAAGTAGAAGAGGAGCCAGGTCTTGCCAAAGTGACTCTCTTGTATTTCTAAAAGAAAAGATTGTAACTTTTGTTAGAACCGAAGGAGACAGGGATGGCGTGGTAACCGGTCGGGAAGTTAGTGCTGGGGGACAGAGACGGAGAATATGAGGGGAGGTTAGTGGTTGACCCAATGGGTTTCAATAGGCTGTGGCTGAAAGCTGCTTCTCTAGCTGTATCCAAGCTTCCAGGCCTGGGGTCTCCCCTGCATTTCTAAGGCATTACACTTTCTCTCCACTCTACCCTCACAGCCTCCTTCATGCAGGTGCTCCCATAAGTGTGGATGGACAACTGGAAAAGGGTTGAATTACACAATACATTTTGTAAATTAGTAAGTATTATCAGTTGAGTTTTTTTCTTATAAGTTAGTTTAGTAAGTTTGATAAAAATATTTGGGGTGAGGAAAAGGTAACTAACAGAGGAAGATCTTCATTTTGGAGCAAAACAAATGATTTTTCTGCTGGTACAGTCAGTCAAGGGACTCCTCTGTTTTGTTTTGTTTTTAATTGAATTCATTGATGTGACACCAGTTAACAAAATATTATAGGTTTCAGCTGCACACATCATCTGTACATTGTATAGTGTGTTCACCACCCCATGACTCCTCTCTTTATGGTAACAGAATTCAGACATTTTGGAGATAGAAGAGTTTAAGATTAGTATATCTCAGTGTAGTCACTGAACAGTATTGGACACTCAAAAATGACTGTGGTATGAGCTCTGTAACTTTACACTGCATTTTATTTGTGTTCATTTTGCATAATGCATCTGCCATTGATAATTCATGATGAGGAAATGCTATAAAACAGAACCACAAACTAAAATAATTAAACAAAAAGACATTTTCAATTCTCAGTTGGTGTAACTCATCGTTATTACTCCACTGACACTATGAAAATGGTGCCTGAGAGGACATCCCCAAATTCACCGACATTTTTGACATGTTTTAAGACCTGAAACAATAAATTACATAGATGGAAACATTGGTACCAAACTTATAGACCTTGGTCGTAGAGAACATTTCAAGAACTGGGCCCTAACGGCAAAGGAAGTAAAGGTAAAAAATAAAAGAATGGGACTATTTGAAACTAAAAAGCCTCTGCACAGCCAGAGAAATGAACAGCAAAGCAAAGAAGCAGCCGGCCATTTGGGAGATGACATTGGCAAACAATAGTTCTAATAAAGGTTAATACCCAAAATATATAAAGAACTCATAAAACTCAACATCACACAAACAACCCAATCAAAAAATGGGTGGAGGACCTGACCAGACACCTCTCCCAAGAAGACATACAAACAACCAATAGGTATATGAAAAGATGTTCAACCTCACTAGCAATGAATGAAATGCAAATCAAAACTACAATGAGATACCACCTACACCTGTTAGAATGCCTATTATCAACAAGACAAGTAATAACAAGTGTTGGAGACGTTGTGGAAAAAAGGGAGTCCTCATTCACTGCTGGTGGGAATGTAGACTGGTAGAGCCACTATGGAAAACAGTATGGTGATTCCTCAAAAAATTAAAAATAGAAATTAAATATGACCCAGCAATCCCTGTCCTGGTTATATACCTGAAAAATTCAAAAACATGTATTTGCAAAGATATATGCACCTAAACTCTATGTTCATTGCAGCATTATTTATGGTGGCTAAGACATGGAAACAAAGTGTCCTGCAACAGAGATCTAGAAGAAGAGGACATGGTACATACACACTATGGAATACTACTTAGCCATAAGAAAAGATGAAATACTGCTATTTGTGACAACATGGATGGACCTTGAGAATATTATGTGGAGTGAAATAAGTCAGGCAGAAAGAGCTAAGAACCATATGATTTCACCTACAATTGGTTGCTTTGATTTTATTTTATTAGCCATATATATTAGATACAGTTGATATTTTTATGGAGTATTTCTTTAGATTTACTCTGATGTTTACCATTTTATTTCCCTTCCTTTTTCCATTTTAGACCTTTCTTTCTGGGATTGTTTTCTATTTTTCAGATATGCATAATTTAAAATTCCTTTTGGTGAGGGCCTTATGGTCATAACTTCTCATTTTTTAAAAATCTTTGAAAAAAATTTTATTTTAGCTTCATTCTGAAAGATTCTTTTACAGAATATAGCAATTGTGATAGAACAGCTGTTGTCTCATACTTTGAAGATGCTACCCCATTATTCTCCGGTTTCCATGTTAAGTGTTTAGAAGTCATCATTTGCAAATCTAATTATCATTTATTTCTAGCTACTGTTTCATTAATATCTTCTTTTGCCTTGTGTGTTATATTCTTTTACTACTGTATCTCTGTAGGTAAGTTTCTTTTTTCTTTTTCCTTTTTTTCTTCTTTTGATTCACTGAGCTTCCTAGTAGGTTTTACATCATTCATCTGTTACATAGAATTACCAGCCTTCCCCCCATTCTTTCTCCTGTCTCCTTCTGGAACACCAATTACATGTGTGTTGGAACTTTCATTATCTCCTTGCTTCCACAACTACATTAATAGTTTATCATTTTAAATGTGTACTGGGAATGGTCTCTCTGAAAATTTAGTTTAAACTATTGGCAGGAGATGGAATTCCATTATACTATTTTAAAATGTCCTCATATCTTCTGAAAATAGTCATGTTCTTTTGTATAATATTTTCTAAGTGATATTTTTTTGGGAGGGAATGGATTAAAGTTTGATAATGTTTCAGAAATAAAAGTTACTTGTAATAAATTCCATAGTAAATAAGGGACTTTGTAGTAACTACCAATAAAGTTCACCTAAGCCTTTCTAATTGATATTTTGGCATTCGTTACTCCATTTTATTATATCCACATCAGAATATATGTTTGTTACATATTAATCTTATTTCCTACATCATTATTTTTAGCATGTTTCTTTTTACCTGTACCTGTGGAGTAATAACTTTTAAGAGGGGATTTTGTCTTTTATTATGACATTTATTGTAAATTTGCTGTGTTTATTTCATATATTGTGGAAAATATCCTAAGGATATCCTCAAAGATTGCTTAATCCAATTTAATATGCTACCTTTTGGGTAAATGATTGTATCAGTTAAATGTCACACTTTCCCTTTTCCATCTCCCACATTCTTATCATTAATGTTTAATGTTTTAGGTACCTTATTAAGTCCTTGAGATTTTCATTTTCAATCCCACTGCATTTGTGTGTGTGGGGGGGGGGGAGCACTTTCTACTTATGTTCAAAGCTTAAATGATTGAGTAGGGTTTTTAGCAAAGGAGCAGGTGACAGACATCTTATTCCAGTTGGAATGTAAATACCTTCAGTTACCCAGATTTTCACAGTGGTTTCTCTCTTCAGCCCACCTTAGCAAATTCTCTACCCAAAACATTTATACTGAGAATGGAAAACTTATCTCACCCAGTACTATGTATACCCAAGAACTCAAGATCATGACGTTGATGAGACCCTATGCCCTGTTCCTCTATACTCTGTTATCTTCTTTCTTATACTTTTAAAATCAGAATACCAATTCCTCCATCTCATGCCATTCCCTGTCCCTCCTGATTGAATTTCCGAAGGTCTTTAAACTTGGTCTTTTTACCTTACCATTTGTCTTTAGGGATGGGGACTACCTAGTAATTTTTGGAAAGGGAGATCTATTCCTGTACTTCCAAGATCGAACTCTAAATATAAATACAGGCTTTAAAGAATCATTGCCATGGCAGTTTGTTCCCATAGTACTCTCCTGTTGTCCTTTGCTAATGCTTCTTTTAATAAACTGGCCTTCGTGGACCAGCCTAGAGACCTAAGCACCATTTTTAACATTAGTTCTATGGGAAGCTTAATACAGAGCTTGGTACAAGTTGGTGTAAATGGACTCTTGGCATATAGCCCATTTGTATGTGGGCTCTGGATCCCTGTGTGGGCAGAAAGGAAAATGCCTTCTGCTCACCAGCAATGCCACAGATTTTTAAAAATTAATTAATTATTTTTTATTACAGATGTCCCTCCTTTTCTCCCCTCCTCCCTGCTCCTGCCACCCCCCGCCTCATCATTTTGAACACATTTGTCTTGTGTCATGTTCCATCTAACTGTGGCAAAGGGCATGATGGCGGTGGGGCCAATTGTATTGAATGTTGCTAGATTGTTGCTAGATTCCATTTCAGTACAGCAGACGGCATTGTTCCACAGTTCTCTCTTCATTCTGAATATGATTCCCATTGTCTCCCCTCTTTAGCCAGCCGGCAGCAGAGCAGTGAAATAATTTTACCTTGCAGTTCAGTAACTTTTAATTGCCTGTTCAGTTTCACTTGATTCTGAGAAAAATGGAGTTGCTGCCTGTGCTGCTGTAGTTGCCAGAACCTCGGTTGGTAAGCACTGACGTGCTAAAACAGGAAGGGAGCCGATGTATTCTTTGGGATACAGTAGAAAGGCGATTCCACTGTTGTTTTTTTTGTGGTTGATATGGCACTGTGGTTGTGTGTTTGAGTGTGTGTAAGACTCACTGCATTACCTAGAAAAATATCCACCAAATTGGTTATGTGTGAAGGGTGAAATGATCAGTAATGCACATATTTTATTTAACTTTTTTTCCAAGCATATGTTACTTGATAATCAAAATTTTAAAATGATATTAAAGGGGTATAAAATCATGGCATTTTAGGTTGAAAAGGAACTTTGAGATCATCTAGTCCAGCACCCTCATTTTAAATGTAAAAAAATGGCCCGGCCGGTGTGGCTCAGTGGTTGAGCACCGACACATGCACCAAGAAGTTGCCGGTTCAATTCCTGGTCAGAGCATGTGCCCAGGTTGTGGGCCAAATCCCCAGTGGGGGCATGCAGGAGGTGGCCAATCAATGTTCTCCCTCATCAATGTTTCTGTCTCTCTCTCCCTCTCTCTTCCTCTTTTTCTCAAATCAATTAAGAAAAAAAAATTAAATGGAATATAAAAAAATGAGATTCAGAGGGATTCAGGAATTGCTTTAAGCCTCGCATATGAACCACGTGAGCATTATTGGAAATGTTGATTTGTTTTCTCTGATTCTTGGCATTAGTCTTAATAATCCTGTGAAGAATTACAATCCTAGAACTTTTTCTCTCTTAAAGTTACAGAGAAACCATCCTATGCTTTCACTTGCACTTCAACACTACTAAACCAACACAAAGACGTTTTAAAAAATAGATTCAGAACATCACTGATTTGAATGCATCTATATCTATATGGAATGAATTAATTTCTCTGGCTGAAGGATAGAGCTCTCTGCCTTAGGAGGGATGAGAGAGGAAAAGGAACTTGGTTTATTTAGAACAAGGAAACTGGCCATGGTGGTTGTGTACGTTGCTTCTGACTGGAGCTGTGAGGGGAGGGGAGAGAAAAGGTGAAGTATTTTCTAGAGTTTTTTTTTTTTTTCCTCCAAACACAATTGCACGGAGCCCATATGGGAACTAGATGAAAGTGAAGCTCATTTATTTGAAGCAGGAAAGGTGTCTGCGGAAACGTGCATTTCTTAGCATTCCTTAGCATGCAGGTGAGAGGAGGACTAGCTTCACCATCAAAGGCCAAGGTCTCCAGATAAAGTCACCCCTGTAACTACAATCTGCTGATTCTGAGACTTTTCTCTTTAGCGTGAAAATTATGTTTTTTTCTCTCCAGGTTCCCAACTACTCGAGCATATACATGCAAACAGTCGCGGGTAAATTGTTTTTGTCAATAGTTTTATCGATTAAACTACTTTAAGCACTGGCAGGTTCACAGATTCCCTGTGTGCTGTGCTTACATGCTAAGGTGTAAAACATTTCGAACAGAGCTCCCATGACAGCTGCCAGCAGTCTTCGTGCTCTGATTCTACCTGCGACGTGGAAGGCGAAGAGGTAAAATCATGTGTGAGACATTTCTCTTCAGTTTCCTCAGCTACCTTTTCTTCATCCTCTCTCTTCCCTGAAGACATCAAATACCCTGCCTTTCTCATATTTTCCACAAAAAGAAGGATCTGATGCCAATCATGTATATTTTTGATTAACTGGTCTGTCTGTTCTTGGACTGAGATGCTGTTCGTGGCCTCCACTAAATAGTGGCATGCATTCCTGTGAGCTTCCATCTGCTTAAGTGTATACAATTCTCGCTGTGCATGTTGACGACTGTCTAGATTTCCTCTGCTCACAACAAACTCATCACCACAAGCCCAAAGGAACAAAAGCTTGCTGGCATCCACAGAACAGATTATCAAGCAGATGACCTCATGGCCCACAGCTGCCAGGGTAGGAAGACTTCTTGAAGGGATATTTGGCCTGGCCTTCCTCCTATTTCTGTGGTTTCTGATTGCCAGAAATCTCATTGGCATCCTGAAGGTTTAAATATACACTCATCCCAGAAGTATTAATGGCAATGAGGAATCAAGTAAAAATAGTATCATTGTGAGAAGTTAGTGTGGGAATTGGAAAAGTAGGAATGAGGAGAATGAAAGAAAAATAACTATTGTTATTCACTATCCTGGCCCTTATTAATAGACACTGATATAATAATTTTTACATATTAGAATTTATACTACATTTTCATAGATAACTTTGTCAGAAAAAAATTTCCTACTCATACTACCCAACAGAAATCTAGCATTCTTCTGAATGTACTCTTTGTATCATCCATTTACCCTTATATTATGTCACCTTATAGTTTTATTTATCTCTTACTATAGATGACAGTGTACTCAGCTGTTAATGTTTCAGTCTTTTCTGCCTATGGTAGCACTTTAGTTCAGGCTGCTATAAAAAATACTGTATAGAATGGGTAGCTTAAACAACAAATATTTCTCACTGTTCTGGAGGCTAGAAATCCGAAATCAAGGCACCAGCAAAAGTGGTGTCTGGTGAGAACCCCCTCCCAGGTTGCAGACTTCTCCTTGTGTCCGTACCTGCTGCAAAGAAGGCAGGAGAGCTCCCTCTGTAGTCCCTTATATATGGCACTAACCTTATTCATGAGGGCTCCACCCGCATGGCCTAATTACTCCCTAAATGCCTCGAGTCCCAATACCACCACTTCGGGGGTTAGTATTTCAACAAATGGGGAGGACACAAAGGAGCCCTCTCAAGGGAGCCCTGAGAATCCATCAATATTCTGGCAAATTGCTCATGCAATGTTTACACACACTAAAGTTTATATTCACCTCCTATCAAAACCTAAAATTCTTTAACCAGGAGGTGAAGAATGGTTTATTATTGTCATTTTATTTTATTTAAAAATTTTTTTTCTTTATTGAGTTTTAAAGAGAGAAGAAGGGAGAGGGAGAGATAGAAACATCGATGAGAGAGAACATTGATGGGCCGCCTCCTGCACTCCCCCGCTGGGGATCATGGGTCATCATTCAATCCACTGAGCCACACCAGCCGGGCTTGTCATTGTTATTTTATGTGTCTATTTGTTTTTAGTTGGTGGTGAACAAGTTAGCTGAACTTGAAATAGGATTTATTTGGCTCTCCCTGGGGTAAATCTGATGCAGTCACTTTCTGGTGCGAGGGTGAAAAGAAGAGAAAAGTGTCAGAAGGGTAGCATTCTGCATTTTATTCCGCAAAGATTCCGAAGTGATCTCCTACCCCTGAAACACAGTGTTAGTGTGTGTGCAGGGCAGGAGCCAGCAGTGAGAATTTTGATTCTACACTCACTAGAATAACCTGAACTGTCAGAAGGGAACATATCACATGCATTAAAAATGTAAAAGCACTGTCAAAAGTAGCTGGACTGAAAATGTAGAGCATGGTTCTGTGACCGTCTATTAAAAGTGCAAAATTTTCCAAGATAGAATCAAAGAACAGCCATCTTTTGGACCTACTCCCTCTGTCCCACGCCAGCTCGACCTGCGTGATCTTCTTCCCCTGGTTTCCCCTCTGCTATGGCTGCCCTCCCACCATAGAGGACTTTGTTCAGCTTCTAATAGCACAACCCTTCGCTCAAGGCAAAAAGTGAAGATCCTGAATCTGTGAATATCCCATGTTACCCTCTGAACTAGGAATTAGTGCGAAATCTGAGAATTTGGTAGAACTGTCAAAGGGTAAACTTATTAGGAGTCTCAACTAGGAGAAAAAAATGTCAAGCAACTGAAATTGCAATGAATGAATTGGATTAAACACAGATAATAGTGAATTTATTAGTGATTGATACTACAGGTAAAGAATTATTGCATGAGTATCTACTAATTCAAGCCAGGATATCTACTAATTAAGGCTACTAATTAAGAATCCAACCAGATTCTTTTTATTTGACCATTCCTTCTGCTTACTGGCGTTCCCCAATTACAGCCATTGCCTCTCACTATTAAACCATATGTTTTACTTGAGCCATGATACAACTCCCCTCCTTCAAGTGTCTAGGTATTTATTGTTATTTATATTTGCATTTACTTATGTTTGTTTATATATTTAAGATGCTCTTGAGGTTTGTTTTTTTTTTTTTGGCAATAGGGAACCACAGATGTAGGCGAGGGCCACGCCAAATGCCCCAAGCTGTTTTTCTGCCCTGGAATTTAAATAGTAGTGAAAGAAGTTTTAATTTCTCAGAAGAACCAACTGTCCTCCACTTTTTATATAATATAATTATTATTTGTTGTAATTCAAGACACAAAGAACAGTGGTTACATATTATTTAAAGGCCATCATATCATAGCAATAAACATAACTCTAGGGTCATCTTAAGTTGATGGCTTCCACAAGATCGCTTGATGTGTTATGTACAAAGTATACCCACAGGTTAGTGGTCAAAACCCATGTGAGTCGCATTTGTCACTTAAAGGTATTTAGGGTATAAGTCTATTTACACACACAATGATTTGGGTTACTATAGCATTTTATATTTTCTTCTCTCCATTTGGCTTTTTTATTATGTGAAATATAACCAAACTTACAGAAGAGCGGACTGAACATAGATGTGTGGTGGCTAAGTGAACCATCACCCCACAAACACTTGTGTAAACACCACGTGTGCTGGTCAAGCTAGTTCCCCAGACCTGTCTTCACGTCCCAGACCCATCATTCCGTAGCCCCTCCTTCCCAAAGGTAGCCACTATTTTTTACTTCTGTCCCTCGAGTTTAGTTTTTAATATATTTGAAATTTTTATAAAGGAATCATCCAGTACCTATTCTTTTTGTCTTTTCTCTTTCATGAAAGCTTGTATTTGTCAGTTTGAACATATGCCTGTGTGTTACTGTACTTTGTTTTTATTACTGTACAGGTCTCAGACTCCATCCCCAACTGGGGCACATGCACGAGGCAGCCAGTCAATGTCTCTACCCCTTCTCCTTTCTCTCCCTCTCCCTTCTCCTCTCTCTAGATTCAACAAACATACCTTTGGGTAAGGATTAAATTTAAAGGATTATTTTAAAAAATCCCATGATTATTTTTGGTCTATAGATTTATCTAAAGGTTTTAATAGCTAGGTACCCTTTGCATTATCTAGTAAAAAAGGAACTTCTGTTGTGCAAATTATAGGATACTGCATTTGTTTTCTTCAAAGTTTTTGATATAAAAATATTAAGAAACATAGTTATATCTTTTTCAGTTCACCCATTACCCACTCAAATGATATTTATAAATACAACCCCTATTTATTCTGCTACTCTCTTCTCAAATTCCCTTTTCTCCTTTCTTGGAATTAGTTTATATCAATGATATAAACATATAAGTATGCAAAAATATATACAACATGTAAATATATACATTTAAAAATAGTATTATGATATTCACATGTAGTTTATAAATTAAATTTGGATATGTTCTGTAGTAATTAAGTATTACATTAATTGTTTGTTACAGATTTAATTTTGAAGTAATAACAAGTATTTAAATTAGTAGATAATTCTGTAAGGAGAGTCATTAAGGATAAAATATGCTGTATTCTTGTACATGTCACCTATTTTAGTGTCCGGAATCCAAATAGAAATAAAATATTTCAGAGTACAGGATGCAGTGCTCAAACTGAGTGCCTTGGGCACAGAGAATCATTGCTTCTTTCAAAGCCTCATTCTGAATGAAACATATTGAGTGGCAGTGGTTATTTTTTCTCCCCTCACAGTGTTGCAATTTTAGTTTTCTATGAATATGTGCTGGGATTTAGAGGACCTAGAAATTTGTTCTTCCCATTGTAAGGCGAATCATTCCAAGTGGCCAGTTGTTATCCAAGAAGTGGAGGTAGGGGACAGTAAACATCCTTGGTCAAAATAACCCGAGCAGCCCAGTGGGCTGGAACTCTTTTTTTTTTTTTTATCCTCACCTGAGGACGTTTTTCCATTTTTTGTTCAGATAGAGTGGGAGGGAGAGAGAGAGAGAGAGAAACATCGACGTGAAAGGAACACATCGAGTGGCTGCCTTCTGCACAACCCAACCAGGGCCGGGGACAAACTGCAACCGAGGTACGTGCCCTTAGTGGGAACCGAACCCGGGTCTCTCTGGACCGCAGGCCGACGTTCTAACCGCTGAGCCAAACCGGCCAGGGCCTGGCTGGAACTCTTGCCTCAGCAGAACGCAGTGCTAACAGAAGCAAGACACTCTCTCCTTCCTCTGGCCACTGCATTTCCTCCTGCTTTTGAGATCTTAGGATAGAGTCAAAGGCATCAAAACTGTATGTTAGCTAAACATAGCATTGAATAAATACTTGTGGGCTAACCTTAAAATCTAATATATAATTTTGATCAAATAATAAATACTTACTAAGTAATTAGTTTGCCTAAGTTAATTAAGATTGATTAATGCCTGCGATTTGGCATTTCTCCAAACTCCCAGGTGACACTGCTGCACCTAGGCCTGGGACCGCACTTTGAGTGGCAAGGAACTAGATCATATGAGAAACAAAACAACAGCACACCAAAGACCAGAGCAACGTCCCTCCCCAAATAACCAAATAACTAGCGAACAAAAGACATAACTTACCTTAGAAAAGTTGACAGAAGAGGTTGAGTCCTGATCCCGTACGACAGTAAATTAATCGGGTCATTGGACTTGATGAATATTTTCTTTCCTAATTATAAATAATTTTTTTTCCTAAATATATCAGAGGACATGTTATGCATAGTTTACAGGGGTAAGAAAAATGTGTCCTTATCATTACTAGTTATATCTGATGAATATTTTCTATTAAAACAAAGGGAGAGATTTTTTTTCTCTCTTCTGCCTTTCCTCGATTAGTCTCTACCTCGATTAGTTTTTATGACCTGAAACACAGGCTATGTAGTTGAGAACTACAGTATATAAAAGAAGTTTATTTAGTAAATCTTTCTTTTATCCCAAACTGCACTAAGTGAAAGATGATTCCCACTGCTCTGTGTATAGAACTCTTTAAATCATGATCTGAGAACACATCAACAGGAACTGCAGCCCAGGAGGTTATGGTATGTGGGAGCCAACCTTTGGTAGAGCAGTATTATTTCCGTGAGGATGAAGTTCTGTGCTTTCAACTGACTTACATGAAGATTTCTTCTACATAACAGTAATAGTTATAAAAACTACACAGTGTAATTGAACACTTACTATACCTTTTTGCTACTATGCTCAATATTTTACATGTTATTTTATTTAAGCCACAGTCACTCTATGAGCTAGGTACTAACATTTTCTACACTTGATGGGTGAGGAAACTGAGGCATAGAGATGTTAAATACCTTGACCTACTACATAGCTGATCAGGATTTAAGCATATTAAGCTACAATCTTGCTCAACCAAGGTGTAAAATCCACTCAGAGATCTCAGTCCTGAATGTATCCTAACTGTAGTCAACACATCATTAAAGCAAAGAATTTGCATGTATAGGACCAAACACAGCTCAGAAGTGTACACACATGTTTCAGGGTTCCAATCAATTTTTTTCTTGATATTTCCTGCAGCTCAAACCCACCCAAATATTTGTGATAGATGGATCAAACTAAAAAAGGGACAATAACCCTGGCTGGGCGGCTCAGTTGGTTGGAGCATTGTTCCACACACCAAAAAGGTTGCAGGTTCAATTCCTGATCAGGGCACATACCTAGGTTACAGGTTAGATCCCAGTTTGGGACACTTACAGGGGGCAACTGATTAATGTTTCTCTCATCAGTGTTTCTCTCTCTCTTTCTCAAATCAATACAAATATATCCTTAGGTGAGGATTGGACTGAATATCTTTTTAAGACGAATCTCCTGAAAAATTATCATTCAGCAAACATGTATTTACTAAGTTCTTGCTCCATGCTTATCTTGTGTTAAAACTCACAAAATGCTATATTGCAAAGGCAAATGGTTTGGGGATATTTCCCTTGATTAGTACATAATAAACAATGCAGAACTTATGCCATGGCAAGCTTTATTTCATTTAGCTGCACCCCTCAGACCCTTAGTCCTAAAAAGGGATCCTTTCCAAGAAGCAGACATGTTGTGAGGTCCATTTCACCCATGAGTCTATTAGAAGGGTAAAGATTGGGCCATTTTTTAGTTACTCTCCCTAGGATCTCAGAATAGCACTGTAGTGTGATATTGGAGGGGAATTGGGAGGAGGTCTAATTTGAGCCAGTGCAATTAATAATTGTTTCCAGAGAGGCAGCTGGCAAGGCTCCCATGGTAGCATCAAGGGGAACAAGAAAATTAGTCTAGACGATGCAGGCTGGGAGCATGTTGCCTCTCTTCTTTTCCTGGGTGACGATTTGGCCTGGTTTTCTGCATAACTAAAGGAGTGTCCACAGTGGAGTCTGCGAGAGGAAACTAGGCCAGAATTTCACACATAGATTTACCACATTCAGGGGAGGGGAAGAAACGTTTTTCCTGACAGATTGCATTGAGTTACATTCTAAAACAGGCCCAGGACACATTAAAGGAACCTAAAAGGTGCAAACTCTCATATTATAGTTGAAGGAGATTGAGGTGGTGCTGGAAACCAGAACTCCTAGTGTCCCAGCAATTTAACTCGTTTTCTTTATCCTCACCCGAGGACATTTTCCCATTTATTGTTCAGGTAGAGTGGGAGGGAGAGAGAGAGGAAGAGAGAGAGAGAGAAATATCGATGTGAAAGGGACACATCGAGTGGCTGCCACCCACACGACCAACCAGGGCCCGGGACAAATTACAACTGAAGTACGTGCCCTTAGCGGGAACCGAACCCAGGTTTCTCTGGACCGCAGGCCGATGCTCTAACCACTGAGCCAAACCGGCCAGGGCTGTCCCAGCAATTCAAAGGAGGAAACTGTGTGGCCCAGGAAAAAACAGTAGAGCACAATTTCAAAGACATTGCTGTTTTGAGTATTTCTCAATTTGGATTCATAAAAATATATTGTTTTACATGCTGTGTTTTGGGGTTTTATATAATAACTAAGGTTAGTGTAACCAAAGTGTAGTCAACCATCTTCATTTAAAAAATGCATTCAGTAACAAATCTATTGATGGATAATGACCGTAGATCACATGTCCAACCCTAGGCAATCTAAGTATTGAGAAAATGCCCCTCCTTTTATTCATTGATTTTTCTTTTAAGAAAAGAACCTCTTTCTATTAGGTTCTAAAATTATAACTAATATTTAAAGCAGATCTTATGTGTCTAACACTTTATTAAGTGCTTTGCAATGATATCTCATTTAATTCTTACCAAATCCTTAAGATTAGCCATCTCTCTATGTCACATGTGAGAAATAAGAGGCTAGGAGAAATTTAATAACTTACTCGAGGTCACACTGTTGGAGAAGTGGTGGGCTCAGGTCATTAAATAAAATCTGTCTAACTTTTGTCTGGTGGTGTGGCTCAGTGGTTGAGTGTCGACCCATGCACCAAGAGGTCGCTGGTCCGATTCCCAGTCAGGGCACATGCCCAGGTTGTGGGCCTGATCCCCGATGGGGGGCGTGCAGGGGGCGGTCAATTGATGTTCTCTCATCATCGATGTTTCTATCTCTCTCTCCCTCTCACTTCCTCTCTTTCTAAAATCAATAAAGGAAAACAAAAATTAAAAAAGAAATATCTGTCTGACTTTTTATCTCCCATGTTCTTTAGCACTGTGTATATTGCCTCTCAGTAAATGAGTGGCCACTTAAATATAGTGTGCATGAAAGTTCACAAATGAGATCATTTTATTTTACACAGTTTTTACAATAAAGTTATATCACTGATTACCTGGAGGTTATCATTCTGTTTTTTTCTTTTTATTATTATTTTTTAATATTCACCCAGCCTTTCCAGATACTTGTATATAAATCTAGAAAAGAATTAAGTGGAAACACTGAAAGTCATTAGTCATCTCTGTAAATTGTGGTTTAGGTAAAGTCATTATAGAAGCATTTGAGGATAAGACAGGAATCATGAAAATAGTCTTGGTGGTGTTTTTACATAAATACAGTTTCAGGATGTTGGGCCTGATTGTCAATTATAATGAAACATGAAATTGTTTGGAGTCTAAACTGGGTTTGAGGCAAGGTCTCAGTCTTTTATGAATATTCAGAATGAGCAATTAAATCTGTTGCCATTTCATTTGCAACCTTCTGTGTTCTACTCAGATGACCAGGAATAATGCCAATTAGAGCCTGTTTTTAAATAGTCTCCTCACTTAGTGACTAATTAAATTGCCTTTCAAGCTAAAAGATGTTCACAATTAGAAGAATCCCCCAATCAAAAAGTTAAGCTTTTTCTTGATCTTTGCCTAATCAGACATATCCTTAAGCTTTCCAAACATATAATAATGATAACTCAGAAAGCAAGTAAATGGAAGAAGATAAATGCACAAATTAGAGTAGACAGTGCCTCAGTTGTTTTCATGCATATATTTCCTGATACATGGAATTGGTATAGTGGAAGATAGAGAACTGGTATTCAAAGACATATAAAACATACCAAAGCAAAAAGCCACTTCCGGTTTTCATGCTCTCCTCAGTTTAGTACTTCATTGAAGCTAATGCTTCTGGATTTTGATTACACTAAAAAATGTCATTACTAAAAGTGAAACACCACGCCTGTGTCAATTGTAGCTGAAGTGTGGCAGGAGGGACACACAGAGTGCCTGGAGTTTGAATTTGAGCTAATGTAATCAGAGACTTGATTTGTATTAAAACATGTACATGTTTCTTTGACGTGTGACTTGGCCTTTGAAAGGGAAAAGTGAGAAATCTGCATTGACGGAACAAATCCTACTTGCCAAGTAGAAAGCAATGTTGTTGGCTTGAGTAGATCTCAAGTCAGCTGTGAAATGTATAATCTTTTCCCCATAAAATAGCTTCTCCTTTGAATGACAAAATTATTTTTGAGCTGGATGTTTGCCAAGTCTACAGGTAAAAGACTGTGCACACACCTGACGACCAGCTTCAGGCTGGCTTTTAAAGAGATGATTGTTTTCTTAGGGGTCACAGGTACTACCATCCTGAATTAATCAGTGTGAATATTGCTTTAATAAGGCAGATATTATCTATTTTATTAGTAAAAGTTCAATACCATAGTGACTTAAAGAGCAGCTCCAGACTACTCAATGAATTCAGTGATGTTGGGCTCTTAGATCATACCAAGTAATTTTTTTAGGGTGTCCTACTTTTAGTTTTTAAAATCCCAATAGATTAATCTACTTACTCAGTGATTAATTTACTTATCTTGCAAGACAGAAATCTAAAGGCTTCATGTCGTGTGGTATTAGGTTTGATTTTTAAAGTACCAGTCATTCTTTTTTTGTTCTTTATTTTTTATTAAATTTATTGAGATGACATTTGTTAATAAGATTACATAGGTTTCAGGTGCACATTTCTATGATACATGATCTTCATATTGCATTGTGTGCCCCCCCAAAGTCAAATCATCTTTCATCACCATTTGTTTTACCCCCTTTACCACCTCACCTCCAACTCCCTTTCCTCTGGGAGCCACCATACTGTTGTCTGTGTCTATGAGTTTTTGTTTGTTTTTCCTGT
Organism: Molossus molossus; assembly: GCF_014108415.1. Classification (NCBI taxonomy): domain Eukaryota; kingdom Metazoa; phylum Chordata; class Mammalia; order Chiroptera; family Molossidae; genus Molossus; species Molossus molossus. The sequence goes on along the minus strand of NW_023425350.1, from coordinate 35,050,152 downwards.
TTGTTCATTTGTTGCTTTCAGTTTTATATCCTACATATGAGTGGAATCACATGGTTCTTGACTTTTTCTATCTGACTTATTTCGCTTAGCATGAGGTTGCCAGTCCTTTTCTTCTTTCTCATTTTAAATAACACAACCATGAGGCAACAGGTGGGGGGCCAATTGTTCAAGAAAAATTAAGGTAGGGTCAATTTGACCATGAAAGAAAGAAAAAGTTCTTCCTAAAAGCCAGTTCTTGCATGGAGGGTCAGGAAATAGGGTAGATGTTTTCTCTTCTTTGGAGCTCACAAAGAGAGGAACGTTGGGGATTCCAATGTGAAGGAGACCCTTGGTCTTGTGTTTCCTACCACAAATCAGTTTGGATTTTATAAAGCATGGACTTTAGTATTGAAGATAAATAAGCCACAAGTAGACTATTTCATAAATTTGTGACCCATGCTTATTAGCTTATCAATTTTTCATTCGCTTTGAACTCATCTGGCAACAAAGGAAAGTTTGGCATTGATTATTTAATATTATTGTTAATGATTCAAGTTAAGAATTAAAGTATTATGGCCTGAAATTGTGACTTTAATCCTACATTTAACAAATTACACTTTTTTTTTCTTATCTCTGATATATGTTTATTGAATTTTAAATCTAGCAATTGGTTTATCACTGAAATTGTATGAAGACATCAAAAATAAGGTTACAAAATTTGAAAAGCTGTTTGATTTATAGTGCCCTGATATTTAATAAACATTTGTATATTGAGTTTTTATAGATTTGTCAATTATATATACTTTAATTTACCTTCTTAGTTAAACTGTACATGAAGAATATTATTTGAATAAATTGATAGCTCTGTAACTCATTTCAGTTTGTTGAGGAGCATCAATCCTTTGAATCTCTAAAATCTTATTTAAAACAGTTTTTACTTGTGTGTCTAGTGGTAATGTGGATACATTTTAATTTTGCCAAGTTAAACTCTAAATGCTATAAAACCAACAGGTACCTTTATATTAATGGAGGATGACTAGTATTTAGCATACATTGGATACTAATAAATTCTTCACATTTCAAAAAGCTGACCATAAAGAATGATCTTCTGGCAAATATACTCTCCCATACAGTGGGTTCTCTTTTCATTGTGTTGATGGTTTCTTCTGTTGTGCAGAAGCTTTTTACCTTGATGCAGTCTCATTTGTTTATCTTTTCCTGGGTTTCCCTTGCCCTTAGACATATATCGGCAAAAATACTGCTGTGAGAGATCTCGCAGATTTTACTGCCTATGTTTTCTTTTAGGATTTTTATGGTTTGGTGACTTATATTTAAGTCTTTTATCCATTTTGAGTTCAGTCTTGTGCATGGTGTAAGTTGGTGGTCTAGTTTCATTTTTTTTGCCTATGCCTGTCCAGTTTTCCTAACAATATTTTTTGAAGAGACTGTCTTTACTCCATTGTATGCTTTTGCCTCCTTTGCCAAACATTAATTGACCACAGACGTGTGGATTGATTCTGGGCTCTCTGTTGTGTTTTGTTGGTCTGTATCCTGTTCTTATGCCAGTACCAGGCTATTTTAATGACACCATCAACAGATGAATGGATAAAAAAAAGCTGTGGTACATTTACAAAATGGAATACTGTGTGGCTATAAAAAGAAGAAACTTGTACACTTTGTGACAGCATGGATGGACTGGGAGAATATTGTACTAAGTGAAATAAGCCCGTCAGAGAAAGACAAATACCATATGATCTCACTAATATGTGGAATCTAATGAAGACAATAAACTGACAAACAAAATGGAACCCGGAAAACTTGAATACATAGAACAGACTGGCTGGCTCCCCAGGGGAGGGGGCTGGAGTGACTGGATAAAGAAGGTGAGGGGTTAGCTAAAGAACAAATATGCTTACGCCACGGGCATAGACGATAGTTTGGTGAAGGCCAAGTGAGGGGGAAGTGGGGAAGGGTGGAGGTGGGCAAGGGGGAAAGGGGGATCCCTGTAATAATGTCAATGTGAAAAGTTCTTAATAAAAAAGGAATGGTCTTCTGAGCACAACACATTGGTAGTAAAGGGAGGGAAATTTAAAAAGTACAAAAAATAGACTTTAATCAGGAAGATGTACTTCTTAACTCTGTAAAAGTACTCTCCTCCGGGGTTCAAGTAGAAGAGGGTCATTTTTGTTTATATCTTAGCCACAAAGAGTGAAGAAGTCCCTGAACACCAATGCTGAGGGTGCTTTAGTTGTCTTCTGAGGACTGGTGACTCATTGCATACAGAAGGGTATATACACATACATCTGTAGTTCATTGTCATTGCTGCCTGTGTTTTCCTTGATCTCTGAAATATTTTTGGCTTCCACTTCAAAGCTAGTTCCAGTCTCCAGAGGGGCCTAGAAAAATGTTCAGCCCTTTCTGCCTTTTTATTTTATTTAATAGACCACATTGTCCTCGATCCCCATCGTATTCTATCAAAAATTTACTTAATGTGTAGAGCTATGGATACATTTTGGGTTTTTCTCTCAAGGGTTTGGTTGACAATTTATTTCAGTGTACCAGATTATAAAAAAAAGTATTCTGTCCAGAAGAGATAACAGGAGAACACATTTTTCAGTTTTCATAATCATGATGGATATAACCAGCTTTCTCAACGTGTCCTATCTTTTCTGTTGCATCTTAATAGATCTGTGGCTATAATCTTGTGTGTCAGGACTTTCAGCTAATTGGGATAAGTTATGTATGTTTACATTACTGTTATGATCTATAAACTGCTCTTTTATCTGAAGCTACATAGACAAACACTTTCTATATTATAATTCTTATGAATCTGCAACCCAAGATGACTGTGGTATGCTTGGGAGTATCACATTTTACAAATACAAAGAGGAGGTCAAAAGCTTTCTGTTAATTAAGCTGGATATTTTAACTAGTATATTTCATAGCATAGTAAGCATTGAAATGTAAATAGAATTGTTCTGTGTCTGAAATGTATAGAAATAATCTAGAGGTGAGTGGATTTTAGTTTTTTCCAGTTTTAACAAGCAAAGTAAAAATGTGTTTTAGTAAATGTTGTCATAGTCACAAAAATGCTAATCTTTGCAGCATGGTCAGCTTATCAGACGTGTTCATCACTTACAGTGACATACACATAAGAAGTTTACAGAGAATAGTTACAAGAAGGAATGGTTAGGGCTTGAATTCAAAGTGCTGTTGTTCAGAGGGATAACCAGTCACGGAAGTGTGCAAGTATGGCAGACACATCATGATTAATGCGTCATAAGGACTTCGGTTGGGTCTAAAGAATGGAAAGCTGAAGAAGAGGAATCTGGCCAACCTGCAGTGTGGTTAATACAACTTTCATGAGTTTCAAGTAATTTCTCAATTCAATACCAGTCAAATTGTCTTGGTATTGAGAAAACTAATAGGTACAGTTTTGCCAGAAACTGACCATTGTAAGCAACAGTCTTTCTTTCAACAATTGTACACTGGAGTGTATGTATGTGATTCATGGATGGGATGTGAAAATTTAAGTGTGGAGTTAACATAAAGACTGCTGATTAATCATGCAGATGGCTGTGAACAAATTGGATATGCTCTGGGGTTATGTAGGCTTAGAGGGGGAAAATGTGGACTGATTATTACTTTCCTCCTTACTCAAGTGAGATCAAAAGAAGATAATTTATAGCAGTGCACTTTCCAGATGTTTTTCACCCATATGTGGTGTTCTAGACAAGCTGAGTCAAGAAACTTTACTTTTGAACTCTAGTCCAATAAAACTTTATTTCTAACTATTATAAATGGATGCATGGATGGATGGATAGATGGATGGATGGATGGATGGATGGATGGATGGATAGATAGATAGATAGATAGATAGATAGATAGATAGATAGATAGAAAGAAAGAATGATCTGGCCGACTATGGCAAATAAGCAAATGCAGATTTATTTCTCAAATTGGCAACACATATTCTGAATTGTTACTTATCCCCCTTTATTTAAAATGTTATTAACACAACATAGAGACACTTCTGAACATGTTAAGGACTATAAACTTCAATAAGATAAAGTGTTGTCCTAGAAACTAGCATAATGGAAGTCATATTCAGCCGTGTGCTGGATGCTTATTTGCAGAAAGAACATATTCTTTTAATGTGTGAAAATGTTTATTAAAACAGAGCATGTTTATATGCGTGCTTAAAGTTGATGAATACGACCTCCAGGTTTACAAATCACAACTGCCATGCATTTTCCAAATTGGGAAATGGAGGATAGAAACCACCTTAATAAAATTGGTCTTAATAATTGATTGTCAATCAAGTCATTCTTGACTTTTAGCATGGTAGATTTTGTAATCTATAACTGTCAATTAAGATGACTGACAAATTGTTTCTTGAATCTGCAGTTAATCATTTGGCCCTATTATGTATTAATTGGTTAAATTCCTCATTATTTCAAGAGAATAGAAAGCTCTTGGCTCACTTTGAAACTTTAAACTTATCTAAAGCAAAGTGCCTGTTCATTATTGAAACATTGAAGACCTAAATGTCTGCAAAAAGAATCTTATGGATTCATTCCTTGATGCTGATCATATAAAGTAATCATTTTTCTCTTGTAGAAGAGAAAAGTCAGTGGTTGCATTAACAAATTCATTCAAGTTGATATTTCTAAATACAATTACACAGTTCTAAACAAGTGGATTACCTCTTAATATAGTAAACACATTTCTAGTATTTGGTAACATATAGCATTGGGCTAAATGTTGTGACCAAGCATGCAGATTTTAGAGCCAAACTACCTGGATTCAGACTTATCTCTTACTTACTTGACCTCTCTGTGCTTGAATTCTACAGCTGTCAGTACATATAATAAGTTACTTTTTAGATTACTGCATTATTGAATGAGTTGATATATTAAAAGCTTCTAGAATACTGCCTGGCACATTGTAAGTGCTACAGTCTGCTTGCTATTATTGTATAGGTGCTGCTTTGAGGGAAAGAGGACTCAATTAAAAATGGCTTAAACAAAGTAAAAGTTTGTTCACCTACAAGAGTCTGCGCAGTAAAAGCCGATTAGGTGGCTCCTCTCTGCAGAATTGGTAGGATTTTGTCTTTTAGTTCAATAATCCTAAGGGGTTGTCCTCATCTGCATGGTCAATGGTGGATACTCTCATAGAAAGGGAAGGAAATACCAGATTCCCCCTAAAGGACATAATCTGGAATTTTCCCTCATCACTTCTGCACACTTATTATTGGCCAGAATTTAGCCATGTGGCCACACTTAGATTAGAGAGACTGGAAAATGTATTATTTATGTTGCATGGCCGTGTGCCCAGCTCAAAGTTAACTATATAAGAGAGGCAGAGGAGAAAGTTTATAAGGAGGAAAATTCCCCGTCTCTGACACAGATAAACTCCCATGGAGTTAGCATAGAGATGGCTTATCTACCCAGAGATGGTCAATTGTAGTATTGATTTTCAACAGTGCATTCAAACATAGGGAAAGGTACTTCTGAGTTTATTTTTCAGGCAAATGAACATAAGTACAACTCAAACCATTGATTATAACTAAGTAGTATTAATTTTCCTGATTTTTCTTTAGTTTACAAATATCCATTAAAGCTCTTTTTTTTTTTCTTTCCAAGAATAACTACTCTGATTTTTTTTTCTACTGCTTTATCCCAACTTCTTCCTTCCTTCCTTCCTTCCTTCCTTCCTTCCTTCCTTCCTTCCTTCCTTCCTTCCTTCCTTCCTTCCTTCCTTCCTTTCTTTCTTTCTTTCTTTCTTTCTTTCTTTCTTTCTTTCTTTCTTAATCCTCACCTGAGGACATTTTTGCATTTGTCTTCAGATAGAGCAGGAGGGAGAGGGGAGGAAGAGAGAGAGAAAAGCATTGACAAGAGAGAGACACATCGACAGGCTGCCAACCACACGGCCCCGGTTCGGGTTGGGGAAAAACTGCAACAGAGGTACATGCCCTTAGCGGAAACCAAACCCAGGACTCTGTTCCGTGGGCCGACGCTCTAACCACCGAGCCAAACTGGCCAGGGCCCAACTTCTTTCTAAATTAATGTTGTTTCTTGCCTTCTTCCCTGCTGTTCTTCCATCTTCTGGGTTAGATAATATATAATCTTCCCAAATTGCTATTTGGAAGGTTCCATTCTAGAAATCATTATGGTAGATGGGAGTATGATCCTTGGTCTCCTTGAATCACCTTCATATTTCTTTGAAATCCATAACTGGACTCTCTCTTCCCTAAGCACTAATTTCAGAAGCCTTAGATTTGTTCATAAAAGCATAATGGATTATAGATTGTTTATTAGCCTAAAGAAGTAGGTTTTATTTAAAGCACAGCCATTTCAAAAGGACTGGAGCAAAGAAGACCAGCAAGTCAGTCGGACTACTTTGCATTACTTTACATGGATATACAGGTTCATTACATGTCTTCCTTCAACTTTGTAAAAATAGGGAACAAGTTCGAATAATAAGAAAGCCATCCTTCAAAATGGGAGCTTGTTATTCATACTATGTACTTAGGTTTATTTGCTAAAATTGTACTAGAATAATGGTGAGCTACTAGTGGTGGAAACTAAGTGGTGGAAGAAAACACATGCAAACCTACTAAACTTCTATTAACTAAGAGGACAAAATGTACTAATTCCTGAGAAAAACAAACATTTTTCAAATAATACATTTAGAAGCCGGGTTTGGTGTGTTGTTTTTGTTTGTTTGTTTGTTTGTTTTAACATTGGGTGATAACCAGGGTATGGAATTATCTTTAGCATTACTTCTTTAAGTAAATGAGAACTGCAAAAAATCTGCTGGAGAGAACTAGATACAAATATAGAATAAATGTCCTTTTAATGCATCATCATTAGAGCCAATATTAGAGCAGACGACAGAATTCTAGCTGATGTAGAAATTCAACTCTCCTGTCATATAGAGCTTTTCCTAGTTTGGAAACATATTAGAAGGAAGAGAACATGCCTTTGTATAAAGCCAGAACTGTAAAATTTTCTGTATATAGAAAATAAAGCCATAAATAAGCCATTTTCTGAAAGAGTCTACATGATTATGTAGCCCAATTCCCGAAGTGTTAGCTTGGGGTCAGATCAATTTTAAACATAATAAAAGGATGGTGTTTTCTCCTGCAGTATGCCAATATCTTTTGAAAATTTTATATCTACAGACAGGATCATTACATTTGAGAAGTGGACGGGCTACCTATAGAGAGCATGTATTATCTGAAATAAATGTTCATTTCAAAAGGAAAGTTTGAGTGACTTGGGGTTAGCAGCAAAGGCAGCTCTTAATCATAAAATTCAGTTTTAAGAAGCTTGCAAGAGGCAAGGAATATATCCACAGACAACTAAGCTACATTCATTTCCCAATGAATAAGGCATTGTAAATAGATTATGTAACAAATTATTGTAGTAGTATACTTAGTGGAAATTTCAGAAACCAGGTCTGAGGAACCATTCAATACAAAGGTACTTGCTTATTGAGAGTAGAATCTTTCTCTTGGGGAGAAAAGAAGTGGCAGATAAAATATCTTTTTCACGGTCTGAGGACATTTGGAGTTGGTGATTTATCTTGGTCTGTAAAGAACTTCATAAATTTAGAGAGGTCCTGCAGAAGTCTAACAGGAGTCTTGATAACTAGCCTGAGTTTCCACATAAATTTTAGTGTTTTTTTTTTCACTGAAGATTTTCCTGGGATTCCTCAACTTATGTTAAAAAAAAAAAAGACATAGAAAAAAGAAAGAAATTAGGGCATTAGTCTGTAGGATAATGTTGCTTAGAATAAGGAAGTCAAGAAGAGAGTATAAATGTCTAAATATTTAACTATATCTATATTTCATTTGTGTTCATTTTTTATTTTTTCCTTGAAAAATCTGTGCCTTAAAAAATGATTTTTTAAAATTATTATTATGTAAAGACATTGAGACATCAAATAAGGGGATCAAAGAGACTTGTCATAGTCTTTGTTTTAGTTCCTTGGCATTTTTAGCACGTATGGCAATTTCATTATTGAATTAACTGTCATTTTGAAATCACCTATTTCTGTTCATTATCATATTAGTATAAAGTTAGGCTTATTAGAAAAGGCTGAAGAATTGAGATGTGCTAATCAAGAAAAAGGAACAGTAAGAAGGAAACTCTCTCTGAGCCACATTGGACTGTTTGACTCCTGAGCATGTCAAGTGCCTGGTTGTTTCCTCTCATCCTTTGCCCAGGCGACCACTTTTCCACTGGGTGTGGTCGAGCTCCTGCTCACCCTTCAGGACTATTTCAAATTGTTATCTTTTGGGGTGGTCTTCCTCAACACTGCAAGGAAAAACTTACCCTCCTCTTCTGAGCCTTTGTCAGTAGTGTATATCACCATGATAATCATTTCATTTTAGGGTTCCAGTTATTCTCTTATAGTGTACATAGGTATTCCAGGGAGTACTCATATTTTGAATGAACTACCACCATGTGTTTCTCTTGATTCTTGACCCTTGAGGCTCTTACCGTGAGGTGTGATGGCAGAGCCGGAGGAGAAGCAAACTCTGAAGTGAGGAAGCCCTGGGTTTGCAGGTGGATCCTCCACTTATCTTCTATGTGCAAATTGCCTGTAAATTTGGTGAGATTTAGTTCTCATGCTGGTATAAAAGAGACAGTGATACATATTCTAGCAGGGGTAGGGGACTTTTTTTCTGCCAAGGGCCATTTGGATATTTACAACATCATTCGTGGGCCATACAGAATTATCAACTTAAAAATTAGCTTGCTGTGTTTGGTCAGAATAATTTGGTGAGGCCTTTGATGTTAGCTGGTATTGATTTGACATGGCCTGCAGGCCAGATGTTCCTCACCCCTGTGTAGTTCTGTGAATTAAAAGAGAAAATCATGAACATTATTTTCAACAATGAGCATTAGTACTTATTTGTATTCACAAATAACTGACAACTCAGATATTTTTCATGGTCCTTCATCGTCAAAGACCTTAAGTTCCTCTTGTAGAAAATGCATAAAGTCTGTAACTTTTGAAGCACTTTCTTTCCTCACTTACTCTCCCAGGCTTCCCTGGTGTAGAAAGTTAGATAGATGAGTGACAAGGGCTTGGAATACTTTATGAGTATGGTAGTTCTATAATTAAGTGTAATCTATAATTTATCTAAAATGGTTGCATATCAAGGAGGCATAAAACCAAAGCATCCCATTCATCTTCACACTGTCACAGCGAGCATTACAAACCCAGTCGGCCTGCAAAAGCTGTGCCCACAGAGGAATTCACCTCATCACAACACCTGGAGTAAAGGCTTTTATTTTCCTTCATTGATTTGAGAGAGAGAACAAGGAAGGAAGAGGGAGAAAGTGACAGATTGGCTGCCTCCTGCATGTCCCCCATTGGGGATTTGGCCCACAACTTGGGCATGTGACCCGACCGGGAATCGAACCAGTGATCTCTTGGTGCATGGGTTGATGCTCAGCCACTGAGCCACACCAGCCAGGCTGGAGTAACGGATTTTAAAAAGCAATCATCCTATGCCGGTATTAAACAGATTTAGAGGTGCTGATCTATTCAAATAACTCCATGATGAATTCCAGGGATATTACTGTGATAAACGAGTGAGGCTTTTTTTTACAAAGAAGTGGTGGTTTGTCCTTTCTCCCAATTGTCTTTCAGTGCATCAAAAATCTAGGATTTGCTGTTATTTGTGAAGTGGTCTGCATTGCGGTTTTGTGAGAAATTCCCTTTTGCCTGCTGACTTGGTTATACTTTACAAAGTGATTCTTCATCCTCATTGAAATTTCAAGTTATTTTTTTGTCAGATTGCCTTTTGAAGTTGAGTCAGTTGGCACATCTCCCAAAAGACTGTTTGGAATTTGGTAAAATAAGCAATGACACCATAAATCAAAATTCAGAAACTACATTTGTAAAAGGATAAGACAAGATTGAAATCAACAGTGTTGGAATGCAAGTTCAAATTTATTTTATTGCTCATATTTTTTCTATTTAGTACAACTGTGTTAGTACACAGATTTTCCCCAAAAACAGTAGTATTAAACAACTATTTACTATTTCTCATTATTTTTTTTGCCATTAATTATTGGGTACAGGAAATATAGATAACATGAACACTATTGACAAATGAGCCTCTATTAGTAGGGGTAGAGTTTTATTGGTCTATCCAAACTCATTTGCTTCTTATAATCAAAACATGAATTTACAAGTTGGCCATCTGAGTTAATGGTGTGTTTTGTTAGTGTTGATCAAAATGTAGCAGAAATCATGAATTCAATTCTCAGATTAATTAATAGCCACATGCTGTTATACCCAGTGGAGTATAGTGAGGTCAGAGCATGGGAAACAGAAAAAAAGAACCCAGTCAGAATGTAGAATGTGAAAAATATGCATAATTCATCTTTTCTAGGCATATAATGTACAGGCAAAGTGATTTTAATAGTTAGTATATTTTCCCCAGTCTAAATTCTCACATGTCCATAGCCAGGACAGGACCAAGACATAATGCCTAAGAAACCATTCCTATTCCGTCTTTGGAGTTTCATTGTCATCTTCTCCATCAATTGTGAGAAATAAGGTTTGACCTTGGAAGACTTGAGGTTTAAACCTTCCCAGGAGACTTTGTATATTAATAAAGGGACACTGAAAACATAAACATATTCATTATCCAAATGCCTTCTTTTTACTGATCTGTGTTGATGCTTCTTTGGTCTGGAGGATTGATGTATGTTACTCATTGAATCACAGAGATCAGCCTTCCCAACCAGGCAGGCCACGCCTTGTCCTCTTGGCTTAGTTCAAGCACCGTTCCTTCAGGACATGTTTTCTGAACCAGAAAAACGGGTGTCCCCTTCTGGGTGCTGCTGTTTTATCGATTTAGATGTCTTTCTTCTTCACAGTGAGCTTCACGAAGACAAGGACCATATCTTATCCAACTTATCTTCAGTTCTTAACATATACTGAATGCTTATTTAAGGAACATATGAGTGAATAAATGACTATTGGCTATCTCTTAGTCTTTTTTTTTTTTTATAACAATACAAAGCTTTATAAGAGAAACCTATAAAATGCTTGTGTTATTACTCTTTTCAGATAGTGTATATACATATATTTGTTAGTATTGTTTAAGCGTAATGGAAACTTTGAGTATTTCCTAGAAAATAAGGATTCTAGGGAATGTATATTTGCTGAATAAATAACTAGCTTGTAACTGAGACTGTCTTGTCACACTCTGAGATATTGTAAATTAATTATTTTGCTCTTTAGTTTACTCCATAAAATGACATATTCAGTGAAAGTGGCTATAAAGTCATGAAGCTCATTTTGGAAAATCTTATCAGGGGGTCCAAATAAATGTTATTCTGCTAGGAAATCACCTGGGATTATGACATTTATTTCAAAGATGCTACTTGAAGAAATTGAATAGCATCTGATGTCAGAGCCAAGTTATTAAATACATAGGAAATCAGTTGCATTTCTGTGAGCACGGACTTTTTTTTTCCAGTTTCCAAAGAATAGACCCACTTAGGTTACTGTGAGAAATGGGAATGTAAGAGCAGACAGAACACCTTTCTAGTGGCCACACAGCCAGACATTATAAAGAACTAGAACATAGTCAAAGTACTTGAGATATGACTGCGAGTCTGGTGAACTGGTCACTTTATCACCTCCTGCTAACTCAGGTAGGGTGTTTCCAAGGTGGCTCATCTTCCTGTTCCTCGTGATTTTCAAGGATGTGATTTTTCTAATGAGCCTACGTATTTCTACCGACTTCTCATTTCCTATGTCGCCTTCTTCCACTTGTACTTTACTTACACCACTGACTCCTGCATCCCCAAGAAAAGTCCCACTTGAATTCAGTACAGAGGATTCCACCAGAAGGTTCCTTTACTGCACAGGTTCATAGATCTTCCCAAGGGAGAGCTACACTGGCCTATGTTATGTGACTATAGAAGGTACCTTGGGTGGAGAACTAGCTCTTATAATATATATGTATATATAATATATATTATAATATTATATATTATATCTTATAATATATATATATATCCATGTGGGCATGTTGGTGAGAACTGATCAGAGAGATGGAGAAGAGATATGACCCCCAGGAGTCCAGAATGTGCAGCCAGATGTGAAGTAGAAGCTGAGACCAGTGCGATGTGGGACCAGGAAGCAGGTTTGGCAATGGGAAGAATTGAGTAGAGAAGGCAGAAAATATTTCAGAGCTCCAGAAGGCTACAAATATTCAAGACCTGAATGAGTGTGGAAACAGAAAGACTTATAATGTGTGCACTTAGGGGCACAGGTAATGGATAGCTGTGTGCATCTTCAGCTGGGTTTTATTTATTTAAGTTGCATTAGCCTCACTTTGCATTCAACCAGCTCAATTCATGCCGCAAATATTAATTGAGGTCTCCTTCTATTGCAGACCATGTACTCTTTTTTATTCACTGATGACAGTTCTGAATGACTTAAGAATATAAATATAAATCAAGTCCAAGTTTATGGAATTAAAATTTGGCATCATTGAGACTATTTAAAAGATATTCAAAAGAGAGTTTCTGAAGGCATCAGCGAAGGTGTACTCCGAGCACTGGAAGCTTCTTCATGACAAATTTCAAAGTGTCTCCTTTGAAGGGAACAACACTCATTTTGATGTGTAAGCTCTGATATATTTCATGGGAAAAACAATTTGTCATATTACTTTTTAGCTGCCTGTTGCCTAAGTTGGTCCTGAACTATTTTTTTTAAGTTATTTGAGAGACAGAGGAAGGGAGAGGATCAGAGAGATGGAAACATCAATGAGAGAGAACATTGATTGTCCTCCTGCATGCCCCCACTGGGGATTTGGCCCACAGCCTGGATATGTGCCCTGACCGGGAATCAAACTGGCAACCTCTTGGTACACAGGTTGATGCTCAACCACTGAGCCACACTGACCAGGTGGTCCTGAACTTCTTAAAGTTCAGGACCTTGTTTCTTGAGGCCTTGTTTCTTGGTTAGCCCACCCAGAATTCCTACGTACATTTCCTAAGTGGAGGTAACAGGTCTGAGTGTGAGGGAATGATCAGTTCTGACCCTGGGCTGAGGAGGCTGACATGGAGCCCAAATGAACAAGAATACATTTCAGAACATGCTAGGGGTCGCCCTGGCCGGTTTAACTGCTAGGGGTTGAAAATGACTGATAATGCTTTACATTAGGTGATCGGAAACCTTTCTCTCTAAATGTCTTCAATTTCTGGACCATGGACCCCTGTCACGACTGCTTAGCTCTCCTGTGGCAGAACAGAAGCAGCCTCAGACAATGCGCAAGTGGATGCTTGTGGCTGTGTTCTATAAAACTTTATTTATGGACACTGAAATTTCAATTTCATATAGTTTTTACATCTTATGAACATTATTCTTTTGATTTTTTTTTTTTTGCAACTGTTAAAAAATGCAAAAACATTCTTTACTGTTTTTTGGCAATACGAAGAGAGAGGTGGGATGGGATTTGGCCCGTGACCTTGGCTTGCTGAGCCTTGATGTGAAGAGGGAACCTGCCCTCAGGAGTTTCCAGTGGCGGGTGGTAACCTGCAGGGTGGCTACAGAGCTGGGGCAGCTTCCAGGAGCCAGGCTGTGGCTGAGTTATCTGCAGCCCTGGAGTAAAGCATTTAAAGTCCCATTAAGGTTTAATTAGCTGGCTATGGAGCAGAAATGCTGTACATTGGAACCTTACACTGCTGCACGAGAATGCTTACTCAGGGCTCTGCAGTCCTCGTAAATACCAATGGTCCTTTGGAGGCCCCTTTGTTTAGAGGAAGCGGGGTGCTAGGATTTATTGCTCCTGCGACTTAAGTTCCTGGACACACCAACTACTCTTGCTCTTTTCAAATAAAAGTCAGTTTGGATTTATTTAGAGACTTTGCCTTTATTGAAGAAATATCAGAACAGTATGTCTGTGAGAGCAGGGTACTCCTCTTTTGGAAATTGGGCAGGCCTCTGGCACAGCGAAATTACTTCTTGCTGGTACCGGGGGCATTCCCATGTGACTCATAGGAGGATGGCCTTTCCCGGGATGCCTGACTTCCGGGGATGAATGCTTCTCTGGAGGTGGGTTTATGGGTTGCAAAAGTAGTGTTGAACATCTGGCCACCTCAGCTTCTCTCCTGTTTAATAAATTCCTCTGAATCTGGCCAGATGCCCTCAGGTGCCTAGCATAGAACAGGAGCCCAGGCAAGCAGTTGGGGATATCATTTTAAGCTCCAACCCTCCCTCATTTTAAAATAGTCCCTCATATTTTATGTGGCTGCTTGGAGGAAGAGGAGTGCTTTAATGGGTGCACGTGTCTGGAAAAGCAAAGCAAAACAAAGCAGGATTATTTGTTGAAACGGTTTCGTCCCGCGAGTGGGAAAGCACATGAGCCGAAGTTTCCTAACATCAGATCGCTTTCCCCTTAATTCGGAGCCTTATTTATTTATTTATTTCTCTTTCAACTTTGGTGGCTCAGCACCAGGAGCAAAATGAAAAAGCCCGTTCCTTCCTACAGCAAGCGTACACAGGTGTGATTACACCGAAGGCTTCTCTCTGCTATCTTTCTAGAAATAGAAATATGCTGCTGTCACGTGGCTACATTACATCCACATTCGACTGGTAATAGTACCTCAGCTGCAGGCAAATGGGCCCTGAGATAAAATGCAGCCTGGGACAGGGTTCCTGTGCCAGCCTCATTTGAAGAGAGCGCTCGTTATTCAGCCAGGCTGTGAAGTGCACGCTGCATAAACCCCTCCATTCATTTCTCGGTCCTGCTCTTTGTCCAGAGGAGATCTGAATCTGCTGGTGCTGTTTCCTTCTTTAGAACCTAATTCCATTTCTCTGTTGGTCTAAACTAGCATTCCTAACTCCAAAGCAATTCCAAGCAATAGGTGATCAGGCCCTCACAAAACAGCGTCCGTCCTTCTCTCTGCCTTGTGGTGGGCCTGGGAACCACGCCTCTGTCTCCATCACTAAGACCCCCTTGATCTGCTAGATGGAGAGTCCGGGGAACCAGCACCATCCTATTCTCTCCTGCTGACATTTTCTCAGTTTAGTCATCACAAGATACTCAAATTGAACAATTTTAATGATCACAATGAAGGCCCGGCCTGGGATTATGGCTATCGCTTAGATGAAGGAACTACCCATACCTTTTAAAGAGGATGTATGGAGGGAGGGTAGCCTGACCCTTAAAAATGTTTCTTTTCTTGCTCTCTTGTTACAGAACAACTCCTGCAAAGCAAACACACTTGATTAAGGTGCTTTTATTTAGCAATGGGTGAGAAAGAGCCTTTTCAAATGGGAGGAGGTACGGAGGCATGAAATAATTAGTCCCACGTGAACTTTTTGTTTGGGGGGGAAAGAAGTGCTACTCATTTGTCATTAATTATCTTGCACAAATGAGTTTCACGTGTGGATTTTTTCTTTCTTGGTTCTACATGTAAACTTTGAGAGCTTCTGCTTTCCCGTGTACATGTGCAGTAGGGAAAATGTTCAGTACCGTTTATTCAGAACAAATCTGAAAGCCGTTTTCTCACTATTGTACCTTAATTATCTTCCTTAATTGTCTTTCAAAATCATCTTCCAGTTTCATTGAAAATTAACTTCTAATGGTTTTATATCATGTAAGAACCAACAACTGAATTGTCACAGGAAACATTGCCATTTGAGGGTTAGAATTCTGGAGATTGCCTATTTTCTTGTAAAATATTAATGAATTTGCCAAAGGTTAGTAGATTACATATTTCCTTGCTGTGCACTGAATTTGAGTGTCTTGATCCTATTTGAAATCAATAGCAGTGAGGCACTGTATGTTTTATGGAAAAATAATTTATATACATAGCTATTTATAAATTATATAAATGAGTTTTAATGCATCTATTTGCAAGAAGTATTTCAATTTCATTTTAAACCTGGATTAATTAAGCCTACCCTCAAAATTCATAGCTAATGTTAAATTGGATTGAGAATTATAATGAAATGACACATACTTTATGCAGCAGGAAAGAAACTAAATAATACATAGAGTTTTGGCAAATATCTCAAATAGTCCCTGGTTTCTAATAAGATATCTCCTATCAGTCTTGATTTATATCACACATTTATATAAAAGGGCAGTGAATAAGTGAGTATTTCTATGGAGAAATACTCACTTGGAGAGGGGAGAGGAACATTTTAATATCACAAATTGTGTATTTGTTCTAGAGAAGAGTTTCACCATGATCGGGGGAATCAAGTTACCCTGTTTCAGACATATTAATTGCATTGTGAGAAAGGCATCTAACAGTTACCTCTTCTAACAAATAATACTATCTAGAGAGTAAAGCTTCAATGTATTTGATGACTGGCCCTTGGCTTTTCTTGATCTTAGGGCTCTGCTAAGTTATACATCCCTCATACCTACTCAGCAAGTGACTCTATTTAAATGGACTTTGTTTTGTCCAACTCAACATTTTCAAAACCAAACTCACCTCTGTCCAGTTATGTTTCATCATCTGCATTCCCTTGCTCAGTCACCATTAAGTCATCTAAGTCAGAAATCTAGGCATCATCCTAGATGTCTCCCCTCTCTTACTTACTTCCTCATAGCTATTTAATTGTTGTACCTGGCCTGTGGTCTTCTCTCAACATCTCTCCATCTGGCTTTCTCTCCATTTCAACCTGAACTGTTTTAGTTCTGGGTTTGTCTTTTCTCACTAGGATTGGTGTAATCACCTACCTAAAAAGTATTCTTAATTCAGTTTTATGATTCTCTAAATCATCCTTATGTTGTTTTTTTCTTTATTGATTTGAGAGAGAGAGAGAGGAGGGAGAAGGAGAGAGAGAGAGAAACATCGATGAGGGAGAAACATCAATCTGCTGCCTCCTGCATGCCTCCCACTGGGGATCAGGCCCACCACCTGGGCATGTGTCCTGATCTGGAATCAAAACAGTGACCTCTTGGTGCATGGGTCAGCACTCAACCACTGACCCACACCAGCTGGGCTTATCTTTATGTCTTTATTCCAGAGTTTCTTTCCTTGAAACTTCCATTATTGACATGTTGGGCTCGGAAACTTTTTGTTGGGGCTGATTAGTGCACTGTAAGATGTTTAGCAGAATCTCTGGCCTCTGCCCTCTAGATGCCAGTGACACTTTTCTCCTAGTTGTGACAACCAAACTGTTTCCAGACATTGTCAGATGTTCCCTGGGTACAAAACTGCCCCCCAGTTAGCAACTGCAGCTTTACACCCATTGTTAAATACAGGTCCTAGCAAATAGGTATCCCTGTACGTTTGACAAAAAACTGTTCACATGATGCAACATACTTACTGTTTATATATCCAAACAAAATATTTTTTGCATTTTTATTTGGATTGGTCATTAGGTAAAGCGTCAAAGGTGCATGTAAGTTGTGTACCAATACACTTTTATATCAGGTACCTCCCACTTTGTTGTGTCTATACCCTGCCTTCTGCAAGTTCAAGGTCCTTTTCCTAACAGTAGAGCACCTTATCTCTCAAATTCAATTTACAAAATCATTTATAAATCAGTGTATCAGGAAATGATAGTCTAGAAGCCTTCCTAGGTTATCAAAAGAAAAAATTCAATACATATTAAATAATATTTTGAATATCATATCTTAAAGGAATAAAGCAAACTGCAACATGAGAAATTAAATCTTTTTGTCAGCAACTAGCACCTCATTTATTTAAAGTGTCGTTTTATCTAACATGTGGTAGACTATGAGAATCACAATACATGGAAACAGATCAGATCATTCCATTATAATCCATTTGTACCCTAATGCAGACTATATTTTAAAGTCAGATGGTAGAAAGCAAACTTATCTTGAAAAACATGCTATATCTAGTTACAGTTCCCATCTTAGGGAAATAAGACTCGATAATATCCAGGCAATGTAAGCCTTGGGCAGTGTCAAGAAAGGAACATTCCTTTAAATACTGGCTATGTAATATATAAAATAAAAATTATATGAACACCCTTTTGGAAGATAATAACAAATCTCTATCCGTTTGTAGTTACCTTCCCCCATAATATTTTTCATGCTTACTGATGCTGAGGTTACAATAAATACCATAGGAAAAGATTAAACAAACTTGCCCTGTTATTTTGGGGGAAAGATCATGAAAAGAGAAAGCATTGTCTGATTAATTTTCAACTCAGGAAATTACAGGAAATATTAAAAATGATACATAACTGCACAAAACATGTAGGCACTGAATTTGAATAGAATTAGCACATAGTCACCTAGGTTATTTTTATTTGTTTTCATATATTTATTCTTTAGAGTATTAAGCATCAAGCTCAATAAAATGATGTAGTGAAGTAATCTGTAAGGCTGTACCTATTGATTTAATAAAATGTAGAGAGTTCTATTTATCAAATCTTTGCCCTTAAATGCCAAAATCAACTTAAGTTTCTGCTGTATAGTGATGATGATGATGATGATGATGATGGTGGTGATGGTGATGATGGTAGGAAGAAGTAAAAGCAGAAGCAGCAACAGCAATGAGATTATTACATAATGCTATGCTATTTCTTAGGAGCTAAAAATAAATTCCCAATTATCAAAAGAACACTGAATTTCAAACTTTAATTTTATCTCAATTATTCTTCTGAGATAATGCAAATGCATATGTATTTATAGGAGATCTTTGAAGTATTTTTTCAATTAAATAGCAATCATTTTTCCTCATGATTTTTAAATGTACATACAGAGATGACAAGATATAAGAAAATTTTCTG
This sequence comes from Molossus molossus, assembly GCF_014108415.1. NCBI lineage: Eukaryota > Metazoa > Chordata > Mammalia > Chiroptera > Molossidae > Molossus > Molossus molossus. The sequence continues at coordinate 35,031,402 of NW_023425350.1, read as the reverse complement.
TTTTTTGTTTGGTTGGTTGGTTGGCTGGTGTTTTTGGTTTATCAGTTTGTCTTCTCCACCTTTGAAGAACATTTAGGACACATTCATCTCCTAGGTTTTTTTACTAAGCCACTAGTTAGCTACCTTACTGAGATCTTCTTGAGATAGACCATTTTATGGTAGCTTTAAAAAGATGTTCTTATTAATTTTTTTCTTAAGAGAGAGAGGAAGGGAGAGAAAGATACATAGATTGGCTGCCTCCTACATGCCCCCTGCCTGGGACCAAGCCCATATCGCAGGAATGTGCTCTGACCAGGAATCAAACCGGGACCTCCCAGTCCATGTACAAGGCTCAATCCATTGACCCACACTGGCCAGGCATAGGATAGCTTTTTTTTTTTTTTTTTTTTTTTTTATCCTCACCCGAGGGCATTTTTCCAGTTTTTGTACAGATAGAGTGGGAGGGAGAGAGAGAGAGAAACATCGACGTGAAAGGGACACATCGAGTGGCTGCCACCCGCACGACCAACCAGGGCTGGGGACAAACTGCAACCGAAGTACGTGCCCTTAGCGGGAACTGAACCCGGGTCTCTCCAGACCACAGGCCGACGCTCTAACCGCTGAGCCAAACTGGCCAGGGCCATAGGATAGCTTTTGATTAAAGTTTTCTATTTTGTTTTTCATAACACTTGCATGTTGAGAATATTTTATCTATGAATTGTTCTTTTTTTTTTTTATTTTTTCTTAAGTTGCCTCATATAATGTCAAATTGACTATAGAAAGGTGAGCTATGTGGGTATTTTAACTCTTCTTAATGGGTCTTTAAGTGAATGACTTAAATATATATAATGCTCTAGCAAGTGGCATGCAAATAAAACCAACTTCAAATTTATAGAAACATTTTATAGAATAGAATTTCATGAAATTATTTCTGATATACTGTTTTGCACATTCAAACATTTAGATTACTACCTGATTTTTTTGTAAGTAAAACTGTTTTTTTTTTTTTAATTATCTTTCTCTTGGTTTGAAAATGTAAAATAGTATACAAAACCACAATCTCATGCCTCACCTCATAGATTTTTCTATCTTAAGTAATAAGGGCAGCAGGAAGCTAGAACTGGATTAGTGAATAAGATTAGGGGGATGAGAAAGCATTTACTGACTACAGTGTATTCTGTGGTAGGCACTTCCCCAGGTTTTAGGGATATAATGGAGAAAAAATATATAGTCTTTACCCTTATGGAGTTTATAGACATTGTGAAGAGAGCCATTATTGAAAGAATCTAAAATCTATAGTAATTTTTAACTCATCCTAAGTTTCTTAGAATAAGAACTTAGAATGCTGTAAAATCATGGTAGGAGACTGATCTAGTGTGGGAGGTCAGCAAAGACAAGTGGGCATTTATTAGGTGAAGGGTGGAAAAGGTTCCAGGAAAGAGTCTAAGCTGATGGTACAGCATGGGAAAAGGCCTTGAGGCATGAGGAGAAATAACACTTAAGGAACTGCAATGTTATTACTACCCTTTATCAATGACTGTTGACTGACAGTTCTCAAAGGTCACTGCACCAAAGCTATTTCAGATGATCACCATGATTTCCAAGGGAAAGAGCTCTCAATCTTGCATATGCAGTTAGAACTAAGCACCATAGCAGCCTATAATATCATTTATTTTGAATCTTTTTTGTTTGTTTGTTTTTTTGTTAGTGTGGAGGAAAATGAATAAAAGAAGCACTTCTCTCAAGAAACCTTGCTCTGGCTAGGAAAAATGGAAGGAGGAATGACAGAGATAGATAAATTAGGTGGGTAGGTAGGTAGGTAGATAGATGATAGATGATAGATAGAGATAGATAGATGATAGATAGATAGATAGATAGATAGATAGATAGATAGATAGATAGATGATAGATAGATGATAGATGGATAAAGGCATTTGCCTACAGAGTTATGATCCTGATGAGAATAGGTGTAGAGATAGGCCCTGTTAATAGGCGCCACTGGTGATATCTATTGGGATACAAATGGTATTTAGACAGAAATTGTAATTATCACAAGGGACTACATATATAAATCATAAGCTCTGGTTCCAGAAACAAATGTGTAGCAATATGTGTAGCAGAAAAGGAAACTTGCCAAGAAAATAATCACAGATATAAAGGACTTCATTTATAGAGTAACTCTAACAAATTAAGTAAAGATTATGTTAATGCGTTTTCAGTCTTCATAAAGGACATCCAATGTTCAGTTCAGCTTCTATGTTCACATTGGATCGTTAAAATTCTGCACCAGAAAAGGAAAGTATCGATTCACTTTGGCACATGTATTTTGTATTTTAAACCAGAAAGATGTTTAAAATTACAAATAGACTAAATGTTAAGGACTCCTGTTCATTCTTTATATATTTCCATGAAATTTTGTTACTTAAATGCATCTTAAGGGATGGTAGCTTTTTGCCTTGTTGAAGAAAAAAGCATTATTTTTTTTAAAGAACATACTAATACCTGGGTCTTTAAAAGAAATTAGAGAAAAATAAGGGAAAAGCAACCCAGTAATAACTAGCATTTGTATCATACTTTATGGTCTATTGAGCAATTTCACATTCATTATCTCATTTGACAGTTCTTTCCTGTTTTTATCCATTCCACCCTTGCTGTGTGCCAGGCAACCCAGCAGGCTGTTGGGCAGGAGTGAAGGGGCATACACTGCTCGTCTCTTCCTTCACAGAGCTCACCTGTTGCAAACTTTAAGGGAGATAGGTGAGGCTTATCTTACTATTCCCACGTTAGAGATAAAGTATCCAAGACTCAAAGAGTTTAAATGAGTATCCATAGGAAAAGAGGTCTATTGGGCTTAACTCAAGCCTGAGAAGATGTTGATTTGATTACTCTTTGATCTCAAAGAAAGAGTAGGGTTGGTAATGTTCATTGGAAAATTTTTCTGACACTCAAAACTCATATCTGTTTGCCTCATCTACTCAAGATCATTTTCTTCCTTCAATTATCATCAAATTGTGGAAGAAATTTTCACTTTGATTTTATTTGGCATTGATTCATATTTTCAAAGAATCCATCTGATTACACATTATGAAAGGAGACAATATAAAAATAGGAAGTCAACAATATGATCAAAATTGTACCATTTATGCACAACTTTCAATTGTATCTTAGTTTGAGGCTATAATGAATGCCTTAAAAATACTCTACATTGCCACCTGAGTGATCCACATAAAATTAAATATAACTGTCTCTATCTTTGGCTTAGAGCTATTTAGTGGATCTTATTTACTTAATCCTAAATTTTAAAACCCTTAGCATGGCATATAAAGCTCTTTAAGAAAGAGATCCTGCCTATCTTTGCAGTCACGTCTTCTGCTTCCTACTACTCACCTAATGCTCCAAAAATGTTGGTATGTAACACAGATGGAGAAACACCATGAAAGTAAAAAAGTAATAACTTGAAACATTTTGATTTAATATATCAGTGCTTCATACCTCAGATATGAAATAGAGCATGCTTTAAGTAAATAATTAATTTTATGATAAAAGTGGAATTAACTTCTCAATAGTAATAAATATTTTTCTTTAGGCCAAACAGTGTAACATTCTATCTTATTGCTATGTTTATTTTAAAGATGTTTGGGAAAGAATTTGGGTGTTATTTTGTGAATAGAGACCACTTTGCTTTGTGTTGTTGCACACTAAATCTTGTAGAACACAATGCAGATTTAGGTTTAGAAGAATTTGCATGACCTAATGAATTAGAGATGGTTGGATCTCATTTTTTGATCCTTGTCTGAATTCCTGGGTTAGTTGAAAACAGTTTGTCTTTAAGCTCTTGGTGTGTGACAGGGGACCTCTTCACATCCTTCTTTAGGGCAGGGAACAGGTGCATATTTTATCATTAATAATAACAGTATATTGCCCTGACTAGTTTGGCTCAGCAGTTAGAGCATCATCCTGTGGACCAGAGAGTCCCAGGTTCGGTTCCCGACAAGGGCATGTACTTCGGTTGCAGTTCGTCCTTGGCTCCTGTTGGGGTCATGTGGATGGCAGCCAGTCGATTTGTCTCTCTCACATCAATGTTTCTCTCTCTTCCTTCCTCTCTCCCTCCTGCTCTATCTGAAGATAAATGCAAAAATGTCCTCGGATGAGGATAAATAATAATAATAATAATAGCAACAACAACAACAATAGTATCTAATGTTTATATAATATTTATCAATTTATTGGATATTCTCCTATTATTTTCTCATTTGATCTTCTATAATACCACAAAAAAAGTTGTGACTTTACTATGATTATAAAAATCTAGGGTTTGAATCTAAATAGAAGCTCCTTTTCACTCCCCAAGGCTCTGTGTAGCACACACATGGTCCCAACATGAGGGACAGAACAAGGTTTTGCTGCTGGGCTCCAAAGGTTAAGGTTCATTATGATACAAGGCACACAGCCATGTGTTTAGTATGCTCCTGGTAAGTGCAGCCTTAGACAATCTCAGGAGATACACAACTTGAAATCTATTGATTTACAATCTTATTAAGAATCCTTCTGTAAAGTAACAATGCATTTCATGATGTAAATAATTGACTTCTAATATATTTGCTTTTTAAGCTTAGCTTTTTCAGAGATTGCTTTCTCTTAATAGGAGGGAAACCTGAATGAAAATTTCAAGATAAATTAATATTTAAAGTTAAAAGTAAATGGCCTTAGTGTTACAGACATTTTAAAATTATTTAAAAATTAATCTCTTTTGAGATTTTTTTCAAACTATATTCATTTTAACATTCCTCTGTTTTCTATTGTGATATATGAACCACTTAATATTTTATTATCTTTACTAATTTGAAAATGCCTTTTTACATGTTGTCAACAATAATAGCTACAAAGGAAATATTTTATCTTTCAAGCTAGTTTTTAAACTAGTGTTTAAGGCTTTGTGGCTGTCTCTAATAAAAGAGCAGAACACATCTTCAGTTTGATTTATTCAAAAAGCTTCATCAGAGTCACTTTATATATCAGTTCTGTAAACTGGTTAGTTAATTAATTGTTATCTTATTAACAACTTAACCAATGACAATTCTCCGAAGCCATTATGACAACACCAAAAATAACAAAAAGATTAACTTTGAGTGGAAAAGGAAATCAAGTGCATAGACTATTTTTAGCAATTTATTCTCAAGTTTTGAATATTTCTTTACTACTATCAAAAAATATTTACTAGCATGTTATGCCGAATGCTCATTATTATCAGAGTGCATTCATGTTATATTGATACATTTTGTAATGTTTATTACTTAAATGGGATCTATATTTCCATTAAATGTAAAATATTGAGACATATTATTATAAATTTGATGATGACCAGTAGTTTAGTGTAGTCTTATAGATGGTGTGTCATTTGAGAAGCAACTGATGGGTCATTTGGTGGGTAAGTTATGGTCAAGAACACAGTCACAATTATTTCCATTTTGAACAGGCCAGTGATTTGAAGAGTAGTTCCCAGGGAATAGGATCGTGTTAGCTGATAGCCTCTGACAAATGATGCCACAGATATCAGGTTGTTTCTTTGAACACATATTTTTGTTTTTAAATCTTGAAGTGTAAAATAAGGACAGAAAACCACAAACTTGGTAAGAAGGGTAAATGAATGATTTGTGGCAAAATTGGATAAGCATGACATTTTTAAATATTTTAAATCTTTTAAATATTTCAAGAGTGCATCTTGTTTGTAACTAAAACACGACTTCTAGCCTCTTTTAATGATTTAAGTTCTTTTGTATTTTTTTTTTTTATCCTCACGTGAGGACATTTTGGCATTTATCTTCAAATAGAGCAGGAGGGAGGTAGGGAGGAAGAGAGAGAGAGAAACATTGATGTGAGAGAGGCACATCGAGTGGTTGCCATCCACACCACTCCAACTGGGGCCGGGGACAAACTGCAATCGAGGTACATGCCCTTAGCGGGAACCGAACCCCGGTCTCTCTGGTTCATGGGCCAATGCTCTAACCACTGAGCACACTGGTCAGGGCAGTTCTTTTGTATTTTAAATAATTTCTTACTAGAATTATTCCAAGAAGGCTTGATGCTATTGCTTATTTTAACCTGCTCAAAATATTTTCCCACAGTTTCATCAAACCTCACCATACTGTACTGGTTTGAACACTAAATGGTCTTTTGCAAAGTAAGGTCACAGTTTTCATCTTTCAGTTTTGACACTTTTGTAGATTTTTTTTCCTGATGTGGTAAAATAAGCCTCTAATCTGCTTCAGTAATCTGCTTTCTGATACATGTAAATACGTCTTTGATTTAATAAAAATGTAGCGGCCCTCTGTGACCCTTCGGGACACATTTAAGTTGTTTCTCGCAGATTACAGGTTGCATGTTAAGATGTTCTTATAGGAAGCACCATCCATGTCAATGTGCATGATTCCAGTGCTACTTGATATTCTGAGCCAGGTGGCAGATTTCCAGGGAATAACCAATGCCTCAAGAGTGGTGGTCATTTCATTGCCACCTAGAACTTTGTGCGGTTGTTTTTCCTATCAGTGTGTTAAATACACATCTCTGATAATGGTAGATTGTACAGAAGAATGTGAAACATATTACAGGTTGTTGCATCAAAAACATAACGCAAAATAAGGACGGAGGCCTTTCTTGGAACTCCCCCCTGGAAACCACAGTTTGCGGTTGTGTGAGCATGTGCAGCCCTGGAAGGCACGCAGTGCTTTTCCGGGTGTGCTACAAAGCCAGTTCAGCTCTGGTCGGTCATGAGGACATTCTTTTAAAGTAGTTAAAGTATATTTGTTGGCTTGTCTTTTGAGTTTAGTGCTCAAAACAAATATGACCTAGACACTGCATTTTTATTAGCTCCTGGCTTAAACAAAGAGCAGAGCAGATCACTCAGGCGCTCCCCATGTTTTTAAGAAAGAAAGTACCCCTGTGACTTCTCATCTGTATGCCTCTTCTGGATACAAGTGTTCGGCTTATGTATTTACTTCTTTATTGGACAGCTGTATGTTTTTTAGAAGGTGGAGGATTGTCTACGAGGGTATAAAAACTGAGCTGCAAATACATACCACCTCCTTAAAATCCAAACAGGCATCAAAGGGCCTTTTTCCTTCTGTTCCTTTTGATTGCCTCACCCTTCTGTTATTGAGTAAGCACTGCTTGGATACATAGACTCCATTCTGCAGTTTAGTCTCCCAATTTAAACTGGTCAGTAAAATTGCAGAATTGTGCTTCTTTGAAAGGTAGTAATAATGGTCGGTAACACGACCATTGCTGTCATCATGCATAGTGGTGATTGAATTGTTCTGTTCATTTGTGACATGCAGGACACCTTAAATAAACATAGCTTTTGATGCTACTGTTAGACAGCAAATTCATTTCTAATATTTAGTATATTTACTTGATAATTAGATTTTCAGAATTTAGGAGGCTAGATTTTAGCCAGTTTTTATTTAAGTTGAAGGAGCTGTATTTGGAGTAAATGAGGGTTCCATAATTTACCCAGAATTGAAGAGTGAATCCAACCAAGAGTGACTAGACATGTAAATGAATTAGGAGGGGCCCAAAGAATAAATAATTAATTGGCACAATAAAGTGTTAATATGTTAAGGAACAAAGTTTGGGTGAAGAACACAATCCTCTTAATAAAGGTCAAGAGTATGGGGACAGCCCTGGCTGGTTTGGCTCAGCATTTAAAGCCTTGGACTGCAGACTAAAGAGTTGTAGGTTCAATTCCAGTCAAAGGCAGGTACCTCGGTTGCAGTTCATCCCGGGCCCTGGTCGGCATTGTGCAGGAGGCAGCCAGTCAATGTGTCCCTCTCACATCGATCTTTCTTTCTCTCTCCCTTTCTCCCTCCCACTCTGTCTGAAGATAAATGAAAAAATATCCTTGGGTGAGGATTGGAAAAAAGAGTAGGGGACGATAATGTTGTCAATACTGTCATAAGGGGAGCACTAGCCATGCAGAGATGTATTTTATGTGTGAAACTTTGGATATTGAAAAATAAAAGCATTTGGATTTCTTGTGAATATTTGCCTTTAATATTTTCAGAAAGCCCAAGCATATGCTGAACAAAGCAAGTTAGACTAATATTTGGCAAATCACATCTTTGTTGAAGTTACAGTCCTCAACTCTTTGATTTTCAGATGATTTTGATAAGCTACAGCTTCTTGCTGCAATGATCATCCTTCTAGTTAATAACGCAAGGCTTAGGCAACTACACTGGGTTTACTCTGTGACTGCTCATTTATTTTCCATCCAGGCAATTTTCTTCAACCGTCAGTCTGACATCTAAATTTGGTAGTTCATCGTAAAAGATAACATTGTTGTCCGGTAGCTTCACTTCCAATTATTTAAGACCTCTAAAGAACAGAACAAATGGATGATGATATTCTTGGGGTTGAGGAAAAAAACTGTTCTTATGTTGCTCAGTCTATCTTGCAGAAACCATGGTTAATACCTTGTCATTCAGAACATATGAAGGCTTCTGAGCTACTTGGCATCAATTTTGTAACACATGCCACACTTCTATCCTGAGTTAAGCATACAAAGAGAAAATCTGTTGCACTGAAGCCTATTTTTTTTTTTTTTTTTTCAAATTGACTTAGTTCACTTCTACACAGTTAGATTTTTCTTCAACTGTCACTCTGGCATCTACATTTGGCAGTTCATCCTAAAAGATAACACTGTTGTCCAGTAGCTTCAATTCCAATTATTTAAGACCTTAAAGGAACAGAACAAATGAGTTGATATTGGTGCTTTAAAAAAAAAAATCAGTGTTTGTTCAGTCTCTCTTACAGAAACCACGGTCTGTCCCTTCGTTGGGGAATATCTAATTATTCCCCATCTGAGAGAGGAAGAATTAACTGTTCAAGGGGATTTGATTTCGTCATGGTTTTATTTGCTCTTTCCCCCCTTACTCTGTTCTAACCTATTTCTATTTCCTTCATCTCTCCATCTTCGAGCTCTTATTTCAGAGAATCCATGTTTTCTTTTGATTTCATGAAGGCTTGAGTATTCATATAGTCATAGTTTTTAACTAAATTGTGGAGGACTTATTTTCTCTCTGATGTTCGTTCTTCACTTGCCAATATTTTGTCATAGTGATTTACCTTTTTTTTTTTTCTATCTCCAGTTCCCAGTGGAGGCTGTTGTGTTAAGTGTTAGGTTTTGTTGAATGAAAATATGGGAGAATATGAAGGGTGGTAAGCTAGGGAAGTAGTCAGTTTTAGTTTCATTTATTGTCTCTTTTATTTTAATTAATTAATTTTTATTGTTGAGGGTATTCTCCCCCTTTGGCCCCTTCCACCAGGCTCCTGCCCCACCCCAGGCCCCCACTGCACTGATGTCTGTGTCCATGGGCTGTGCATATGTGCAGATAAATTCTTTGGTTAGTTCCCCCCAACACACACCTTTTCCATCCTTACCAACATCCCTGTCCCTGTGGCTAAGTCTCCACTCCTAGTGGCAGGTAGTAACCAGGTTCACAGTGAACTGCTGATGGACAGGCCTTACCTACGGGGATGTTATTTACTGCTCTGCAGCTGGCCAAAGTGACCAGTACAGAGCTTTTTGTTATCTCCTGTTTCCCCATCACATCCCCAAGCCTACACCCTGTTCAGCAAAGGCCTGAGCCTGAGTGTTTCCTGATTCGGACGTGCCCCCCTAGTTCAATGATTCTCCTGCACGTGTCTGCAGACTCAGCTCTCCCTGCCAAACACTCGGGGCCCCGTGGCCGTGAGGCTTACCTTGAGGAGCTCAGAGCACACTGCCCATGACCTAAGGGACTCCTTTGCCCTAGCGGCTTTGCTCTTTACCTGGGTCCAACAGTCAGTGCAATTGGAAGTACTTCTTCATAGCTTGGTTATTTGCTGGTTTAATTGAAACAATTTTTTTTCATTCTTGCCTTTTGAACAACAACAAAAAATAGTTGGGAGGAAAAATTGGGGGGAAAAGTAGAATTATTCTACCGTCTTTTGCCAGAACATCCAAGTTTTAATTTATTTTGCAATGCCAAATAGTCATTTCTTTTAAAGTAAATGCAATACCTGTGAAGAGTTATCTCCAATGCTCTATAAATATATGTTGAAATCTCTCTATGTTCCAAAAAATATATAGCGTCAGTTGTGTGTTTGTAAGACAGTGACCTAAAAAAAAAAAAAAAAACTTGTTAAAATGCATTACTTGCTTTCATTGGGTTTCACCTTGTCCTAATATATTTTAACACCTTAATGGTTGAGACAGAAAGTACCATTTAAGTAAGATGGAAAAAAATGGAATTATGTGGAAATAGCCACCCCGAAAACATTCTCTGGTTACACTGCACGGAAAAAAATAAAGAGGTCATTTTGAGTGGCTCTTTGAATTTTGAGGATGAAAGAGAGAAATGAAACAATTGCCACCAGTTTTTCTTCCTCAGAATCTTGCTTATAGTTCTAGGTAGGCAAGCAAATAACATTTTCCTCACTAAACAAAGCTCATAGTTGTCTGTCATCCTTAAACTTAATCATGATACTTTCTATTATTAACAATTAGATATAACTTCTAGATGCATAGGAGTTTTGAAAGGCAACTTAAATCAGGTAACTGAACAGTTAACTGTCAAACATTGGTGTTTTTGTGTTTCATCTACCTATGATCCAGTAGTTTAAACACTGCTTCCTTGTATTATTTACTTACGTGTAGCACTTTGGTATTCAGAATTGTAATCATGTACATTATCTCATTGTAACTGTGCAGTTATATATATCAGTATATATAATCACATGCATACATATAAGTGACCTGAGTGTTTGAAAGAATAATTTAAAAATGTATATACATATAAGTATGTAATTTGTTTGTCTGTTACACTTCTATAGTGTGCATAAACTGTGAATGAGAAAAATCCGTTAATTTTAGAACTCAAGGTTTTGATAGTTTGGAGATGTACCTTTTACTTTCGCTGGAGAGAGGATTAGTGAGCAGTTTAATTGCTAAAAATCTCAGATTTTAAATGCTGTGGAATAGTTTAGAAGAATCCATATAAAAACAATAATACTACTAAATATAATGTCACATCATTGAAATAGTATTTCCTAGAAATAGGCTTTTATAGAAATACTCACTGTTTCTCAGTCTATTTAGTGATTGCATGTATGTATAATTATTAAGTTTTCAAATGTTTACACAATAGTCTGCAAATCACATTTGCTCCCCCCCCCCCATGCTGCAATTGGTAGCCTACTGTCTAGTCAAACAGAATAAGGAGCTGGCGGCGGTCACCAAACACCTCACTTCTTCCCTCGTCTCTTCTCACCGCACCCACCTAATATCTGTATGAAATCTGGGAATCTCCTCCATGATTCCCAAGTATTTTATTTTACTTCAAAATGCTAACTTCCTTTTATGTTGTGAGGGAGGGAACAGTTTTCCTCAATCCTTTTCGGGCCCCTGCCCGCATCTGAAAATCAGACGGACGAAGACGGATGAAGCACACACGTTTCACGGGATTTTCCCATGTGCGTGGGATCCTGTGCACGAGAGAACGGGCCCCAAGAAGGGTGACCTGAGCTAGAAGCTCGTTCGCCTTTTAGGCAACGAAACAATAAATTTGTGAAAACTTAAGAAGACAACGGGGTTTGGGTTGGGGGCAGTGAATGATGAAGATGTAACTGGGAAAACAAGGGGTAGTTTAACATAGTTTAACTGTCTTCCTCTCGGCACAGGGTGGGTACCTTTCACATGCGTGGCCAGTGACCCTTTCAGGGAAGGGCTAACAAGGGAGGTCACAGTTTTCTCAAGCTCATGTGCCTTAAGTATTCAGTAGGCCAAGGTGCCATATCTTATTTTGGCACAGGATGTTCTGAACTCCATCAGTGTAAGTGGGGGGAGTTCTGTGAGATGTGAGTAAGAAATGGGAGATTCTTGCCCGGCCGGTGTGGCTCAGTGGTTGAGCATAGACCCATGCACCAAGAGGTCGCTGGTTCAATTCCCGGTCAGGATACATGCCCAGGTCGTGGGCCAAATCCCCAGTGGGGGCATGCAGGAGCCAGGCAAAGATGTTTTATCTAATCGATGTCTCTATCTCTCTCCCTCTCTCTTTCTCTCTCTCTCTAAAATCAACAAAGGAAAAAAAAGAAATGGGAAATTCTTAGGATCAAGTAGGCTTGGCTTTTTTTAAGGTTTTATTTCCTGTATGTCCAATGAACAAAATTTGAAACCTTCTGTAATCTGTTTTTAGGGAGAAAAAGGAAGAATGACAGAAGTGACATTTAATGGACAAAATTGTTTTTCCCAAATTGGACTTTTCCCACTGTTTAAGGCTCAGTGTTGAACTCCATCCTGGCAGAGGCTCTGGCTCCCACATGCTAAGAGTTATTATTTGAAACACTTAAATTAATTCAACTTTACAATGTTAAAAGTGCACTAATTCAAATCTCGTTAGAAAACTTAAGAACCGGTTGACAAAACAGCAGGCATTTGGCAGGTGTAGAAAGAGTGTCTTTCTTTTAAAAATACATACATATATATGACTTTTCCCTGGTTATACAATTAATGCGAATTTATATATTTGTGACTATATAGGAAATACAGTGACATTTTAACAAATAAAAATAAAATCACTTATAATTCCATTGGACATATATAATTAGTGTTATTTTGGTGTATGCCTTTTTAGTGTTTTGAAAATGAATGTATGTAAATGTAGACATAATCACATATTTAAATAAAAAGTTGGGAGGTACTGCACATACCTTTTTATACCTACTTTCATACTTAATGTGAGTGGCTTTTAAAAAAATTAATAAAAATTTTTAGAAGGGATTTTCAAAAAAAAACACTAAAACTTAAAGGCTAAACAGATTTTGCACTGAATACATCTTGGCAGCCCCCGCCAGGCCAGCGTTATGACCACTGACCTTAGAAGAAGCTCCCTCCACCCCATCAAGAGCTGTCAGGATTTCAGCATTACCTTCATTCATAAACACTCTGGCTTGAAAATGGCCCAACTCCTTGGAACCAGCCACTGAATCAGATAAGCGGTGATCAGGAAAGGGATTTGTACCAGAATGTTCAAACATCTGTATTTTTAATAAGTCTAACGTCCTTAGTAAGGCTCAAATCCAATGGCACCTAACCCCTTATGTTCTCTTCTTCCTTTGTATAATCACTAAGTTTTGTGTCTTGACTGCAAAGTCAGGCAAATAGAATTTATTTCCACGGAAAAGAATATGGTAGTTTGTCATTCTTATTTCAATTTAATCGTGGTCTCTTCCATTATTGGCAACTAGATTAATTACCACCTTCCATCTCTCTTTCTCTTTAAAAAATGAAAATAAATACCTTTGATGGAAACTAGTGTAAACAATAATGTATCACTTTACTGAAAGATAAAAACAAAAAGAAACTGCGACTGCTTTGCATAGCAGGATTGCCAGACACCGGGAGAGAGCCAATGAAGCTGTATCTCATTCTCAGTCAGGTTCTGTATTCTCTAGATTGTGCTGATACGGATAATAGAAGGTTTCTAGGAAAAACAAGGGAGGTACAAAGGACAACACGAGAAAAGGTGCAGGATGTAGAAAGGATTCTTACTAGGATGTTTGTGTCAGTCGAACATGTAAGTCAGTTTAAAGAGATTGGGAGAGAAAGATGAAGGTGAGGAGGACAGGATGGGAAGCAGGGGAGACGGTGTAAATATTCAGGGACTGCTCAGCCCAGAGAAGAGAAGTCATAACACTCACTCAGGAGCTACAGGGGATGGTGACATTGAATTTCGTTACTGAATTTTAGGAGGAAACTCAAGTTAACGAAAGGCTTATTTGGAATATCTCTGATGACGAGCAAATTCAAACCCCTCAGTAAGTTATCCAGAGCAGGCCGTGGTACCCAGCACATGGTTTTCTTTTTGTACAGAAAAATATAAATATCTTGCTGGATAGCTGGCAGAAATTATGCAACAAAATCAAACCAAAGAGTCTTCCACACCAGTAGTGATGCTTACAGAAATAAGAGATTGTCTTTTCAGTAGAAATACCCGAGGTCAAGTGACCCTTATCTGGTTGTTAATTCATTCATTGAAATAAAATCACCTACTGTATGCTAAACTCACAGTAGCTTAGCGAGTTTTTTCCTTCTTTCTTTGCACAACATTAGTTGTGATCTTGAGCAAGGCCCTTCCCCCCCCCCCCCCCCCCCCCCCCGTCTCTTAGCCTGTTTCTTCATATATAAAACGAGTCCAGACTAAATAGCCTTTTCCACATCTCAAGTGCCACAATGACCAAATTAAACTACCTGTATCTGATTATCAGAAGCCAGAAGAACTCACAAAGCCCACTGGGTGGTATTCACCTGTTCCAGCATCCCCATTTAGAATCCAGGCAAGTGGCATCATTTCTTTAACAAAGATACGCATTCATAACCTGGAGGCACAGGCACACCAACTATGCATCTATGCTAAATCAAGCACTGTGCTAGAAGCTCTGTGGCCTAGATAAAAAATCCCAATGACATAGTTCTGTCTGCGAGGAGCCTTGAGGTTTAATTGGCAGGCAAGACAAAGGTAACAGGAACCAATTGGAAGACAAAGAGCTGACAGACATTGTTTCACTTAAAGGGCTAAAGCTGTGCTACAGACATTGTCTGCGTGATGGGCGCTATGGGGATTCAGAGTAGGAAGGAATCACCTCCTGGGATCCTTGGAACACAGGCTAATGAACCTTAAATGAAGGGATTGACTCCCTTAGTCTGTGAGCTCAATTATAATCCATAGCCATGGGCTATACTCTGAACTCCCCTGCTGTTTTGTATAGCATTGGGTTAACGATGAAGATAGACAATGCAGAAGGACAAATCCCTCCACTCATTAAATCCATCAGTGCTCTTCAGGTTGCTATTAGGTGGGGTACTAAACCTAAGGAGCATAAGAACCCATAGCTGTATCTTTAAGAAATAAATGAGGTTTATGCTTATGGAAATGAAGGCCAGTGCAGTTTTTAGTCATAATTGTCTTCCTATCTTTCCTCTTCACCCCCACCCCCCACTCATCTTTCAAAGGCCAGCTCCTGGGGACATTTCCTATCACTTCCACCTCTGGCTCACTGTCTTCTTAGAATTCACAGTATTTAGTATCTGTTGAATGAAGTGGCCAATGCAAAACAGATTTTGAGAATCATAAAGTGCTTTTACGTTGGAAATATTATTCATATGACTGTTACTCCTCATTTGGTTCACCCTGGAAATGACAATTATTTATCCACTGTATAAGCTTTTCTTATATTTCCTATATGCCTCACATGCCGTGGGTGTTAGATAAGCATTTTTTGATTAGCTGTTATTAAGTTCCAGATTATATCAATGTGGTGGCAATTCAGATAGGAAAACAATCGAACAGATGATTCCCCCACCCCCAACAACAACAAACATAAGCTTCTTCATCTATTTGAAGAAGTTAAAGGGTCAATATTCCTATTGCTTTTTATTTTCAATTTTGGGAACATCCAGCATGTTTATGGTTCAACTGAAAACTAAGGCATTATTGTAGTTTACTTGGAGGAAATATGCACAGTGTAAACATTCTTCTTCTTCTGAAATTCATATTTTATTTCTAAAGGAAAAAAGATGAATACAGTTTACTTTCTTCCAAACTCAGAAACAAAGGAATTGGTGTGTGATTGGCCAAAAACAAATTCAGAGTCCAGACTACCTCGTATTTATACGTAAACCGTTCTTTTTTTTTTTTTTTTAATGACAACCTCCCAGAGCACATTAGCCTCTGAAAAATAGAACAGCAGCGGACCTGTACAAAGGATTGTTTGGGGAGTTCTTTTAAGAGACATGATCATGAGGTGTGCACAAAGCAAATAATTAATCCCCTAGGTAACTGCTGTCTGTAGGCAGAGAGGCAGCTGAGCGCTCCATCAGCTTTCCAAAATAAAGAAGAATAAGTAAGGTTCTCTGTACTCATTTACCCAAATAATTTTGATAAAGGCGAAGGAAGTTGTATTCTTCTCATGTTTTCTTAAATAGCAAGCACAGCCTTTTGTGTCTGTCAACAGGAAACTGTCCATTCTCTATCACAAGGGACCCAGGGATGACAAGGGGGTGGCGCTCAGGTGCAGTGGAAATGAGGAGAGACAAGGGATGGTAAAGAAAGCAGATCTGAAGTGACCTTGACCAGTGTTATTGACAACTGACTGGCTTCCTCCCCTCTGTCGCCCCCACTCTCCTACTGCCACTCCGAACCAAGCCCCACCTTTGTTCTTCCAGAACAATTTCTTCCCCTCTGGGTGATCTCTGTCCCAGAGCCCCGACCTTGCATTTCGTTCCTCCGCACCTAATAGTGTGCCCATCGTTTATTCTGCTCTCATTTAGTGATATTGAACTAACACCGTCCATTCCAGAGGATTCTTGGGAAACCTGTGGAGTCAGTGAGTTCAAAATTGATCCTCAAAACCCTATTCTTAGGTGACCACTTTCCTAGCTTTAACTTAACCCTTTGATGCAGTTAAAGAAAGTAAGAGTAAGTGATGTAAACGAGAGAAAGTATTTCTAAGTGTGGAATGTTAGTTTCTGTGGCCCTGGAGGAAACTGTTTTTGTTTTGTTTTAAATGTGAGTGAGTGTGATGAGGACTTATCCTGATGGGAACCTGACCTTCTCGAGCTTTGCATCCTGTTACCACCTGTTTTTGATAAGGTGAAAACTTGAACCTTTAATGGGAAAAGAATATTATTCCACATTTTATTATGAAATTGCAGTACCGCCTTGTTATTTATGTGCAGTGTTTCAAATAACCTTTGAACGTTTTCTAGCTATTTTAGCTACAGCAGTGGTCCTTTCTTAAAGAATGATGGATTTGTATTCTTTTTGGTTTGGGTTTCTGTGTTTTTATTCTCTGTGTATTGCTATTGGAAGGAGTTTTCCACAATGAATCAGAAGCCGGGTGTGTGGTACATTCTGTCTGGGAACGAATACCTCATTTTACAATGCAATGAAATTATAGCTAACTTTATAGTGTCGTGATTTAATCATAGTAATGTTTTTGATCGAAGAGATCACCAGCGCGTCACTCAGTCTCCTCTGCATAGTAAGCCTTTAGCCTAGTTTCTTCCGATGTTGTTCTTAAAATATATATAGACAGGTTGAATCTCACATAGAAAGCAGGTGCTGTTTTCTGATTCTCTGGACTTACTAGGAAGTTGCTTGTTCTAGGAATTCAAAATCACATCAGAGAATACTTTGTTTTTCAGTATTTGTTTCCTCACCCGTTTTTTCTACCAAAGAGCAATAGAACAAGACCTAGAATTGGTGAGTTGGCCTTTCGCTAGGACAAATCCCCTAGGAATGAAGGGGCAGTTCTTATTTGTCTTTATATGACAATATTAAGCCCATTCATATTGAATGTATTTGGGGGAAAAAAAACTGAGTTGAAATTTTTCCTTTTTCATTTTTGTAAAAAGCGGATTAGTATGAATAGTAATATTTTCTTTGCAAGCAATTTTTGGGACAGCTTGCAAAGAAATCCGATTTCCTCTAAAAACATTTATAAATATAATAAATATATTATTTAGTATATCTCATCAATTGCCATAATTCTTGTTTTTCCTTGAGAGGATCTGGCACCCAGACATAATTTTATAAGTAGTTAGACAAACTTTTGCTGGTTCTAGCGATGATATTATTCCAAAGAAAATGGATGTGTGGTCTTGATATGAGAGACACCCATGGTCTTGTTCCCACTTTATGTCTCCAAAAGACAGAACCATAAAAATAAAACTCTTTGCTGCCCTGGCCAGGTGGCTCAGTTGGTTGGAATGTGGTCCCATGCATCAAAAGGTGACAGGTTTGATTTCCTGTCAGGGTACATACCTAGGTTGTGGGTTTGATCCCTAGTCTGGGCCCATATGGAAGGCAACAACCAATCTCTATCTCTCTCTCTCTCTCTCTCTCTCTCTCTTCAACTCCCTCCCTCCCTCTAAAATCAGTAAAAACATATTCTCAGGTAAGGATTAAAAAAAATAATGTCTTTGATGAAATGCATCTGCAGTGTTTGTCCAATCATGTGCATAGAGCCTTTACATATGGTAGGAAAGTTGAAATATAACTGAGTTCTAATGTTCTGGGGGAGTTTCAGCAGTTCATAGGACCATGCAGGGAGATCATCGCCTTGCTGGGGCTCACGACAGTCTTTCTCATTGATCTGCTCACATTGATTTATTATTATTTATGTTTCCTTTTTTCTGTTGGTTACCTCTTACTGCTGACAGGA
This sequence comes from Molossus molossus, assembly GCF_014108415.1. Taxonomy (NCBI): domain Eukaryota; kingdom Metazoa; phylum Chordata; class Mammalia; order Chiroptera; family Molossidae; genus Molossus; species Molossus molossus. The sequence continues at coordinate 35,013,165 of NW_023425350.1, read as the reverse complement.
ATGCCTAATATTTCTTGTTTGTTTCTCCATCTGTCTGCCAGTAATTTACATTCTTTCAAAATGATTGCTTTGTCATTTATCTGTTTATCTGGATTTTGCTTTCAAAATGCTGTTTTGTTTTGTTTTTTATTTTATTTTGTTGGTTTTTTTTTTTTTTACACAGCAAGTGGCTAGTTTCCTTTCATATGAAATGTTAATGGATCTCGAGGGACCTAGTTACTGTTCTGCAATGGTATATGCTCTGTTTATCTCTATGTATATATGTGTGCCTCTAATTGTGGCTGATTTTCTTTTTATCACTAGGCACATTTTTATCCCCTTTTAAAAGGAAACCTATAAAAAATCTTATTGTTGAAAACTAGCTCAAAAATAGACCATGCCACCACATTATCTTGAATTCACAGCTACGCTGCCTGTCACCATTGTCCCACTGCACGAAGCTGCAGTCATTTCCCATACAAGCTACTTCAGTGCATTAGAAGAAATATAACGGATTGAAAGCTTCACCCCACAGACTAGGTTCATTAAATCTTGAGGACGCTTATGATATTGAACTTGAGAAAGATGAAAGCAGTAACAATCCATTGATTTCCCACGATGTCACTTGCTAAATGGTCTTCAGACCAAGAGAGCAACCTTTAGTCCAATCTTGCTCTCTGCTGGTTCTGAGCTAAATATCTGATCGATAGAGTGATGCAAAGTTAAGTTGATGTCTGAGGACGTAGCCCTCACCCTGAACAAGCTGTGCTATTGAACTGGGTGTGCAGACTGGGGGCAGGGACAGTTTGGAGACTTCCAGAAGGATGCATGCTCTGACATCTTAGCCCAAGGTTACTGCTTTTATTCTGTTTTTTATTTTTCACTGAATGTCCTTTCCTTCTTTCTCAGTAGCCAAATCATTTAAAATTCTTTTTACCTGTTTTAAGTCCTTTTTTCTTATTTTTTTTTTACTTTTCATAATCCTGCAATATACAAATATCATTTAATCACAAGCTGTAATTAAACCAGGTACACATGAGTGTTACCTATCAGAACTGTCTGTATGCGTATGAAGAACAATTATCTGTATATAATGATTTGTTTCACTTGGAGTCATTGAATAGGTAAGTAGTGGAGATTGCCCTAGATTCATCCATTCAACATTTGAATGGTGCCAAATTACAATAAGTGTATTGTTTTTTTATTGCTTCAATATGTGATAATTGTGTGAAGGGCAGACTTTTAAGACTTGAGAAATAAATTACTGAATGTATCCCTAAGTATTCTTCCTGCTCACTAATTTTATGACCGAATACAGGTCATTTGTTGGATTTTTTTTCCCTTGGTAAAAATGATCATCATCTTGCCCATTAGCATCCACCAGGTGCTTGAAAACAAAAAAAAGGCAACATGATAGATGAAATTCATTTAGTGTGTAGAGTACTGTCATGTAACTCAGGAGAAAACATGTTTTTCTACCCTCTGGTGGGAAAGGTTTAATGGCATTTCAAATGGTACTGTTCATCCACCAGAGAAGAGGTACTATGATGATTTAACTGTATCTATAAAGGATTTTAAATTCTTTGCCAAAAACACATGAACACATACAAAGAAACAAAGAAACAGAGGGCTATGGTGTTGGTTAACAGGTGCAAGATTACCTTAGGGTAAGAATTAATAAGCTTTGGACTACTGATTTGAGCCTGGTCTTTCTCAACTAGGACAACAGAAAATGATACCAGTTATGCTTTCACTGTTGCTCATATTTTCACAACTGAATTTGACTGTTGGAATAGAATAATGAATCCCTTTTTGGATCTGAGTCGTATTTGTGACAATAGAACCTACCAAGGCTCATAATCATTCCAGCTTGGAATGATTTCGTTCTTGTAAGTAGGAATTACCTTAACATGTATTCACAAAACAAATCAGCCAGGGTGGTTTTTGCTTAATAACATTTAACCCAACCTTTCTAATAGTAACTGCAGTGATTATAGATTTTAGACTGAGAAGACCTCAGTAATTACTAGGTTTTAATAAACCTTGGACTCATTTTAGACCATCATTTCGGTAGATTTTGTATTGTATTGATTTTGGATGGAGTTGCTAGACCAGTTGTGTGGGAATATATCTTCAGGAAATCAAAATGTTAACTGTTAACAATGCTCAGCCAATATTCTATTTATGTTTTTCTCTGCATTTGTGTCTTAATTTTCTATAATCATAGAAAGAATTACTACATGAAATAAAATATCCTCTACTAATCACTTTACAATCATGAAATATAATGAACCATTCTATATAATTCGTGTTTAAAGTCAAATAAAAAAGAAACAAAATATCAACTCCAAATTATCTGCTACAGCGCCTCTCTGATAAACATGCCTTTTTCCTTCATGCTGATGTTAGCTAAACAATTTCGTGTATGCTGGGACCAAATTCAAGGTTAGTGGCAGCTTTATTGGAGCGATATTTTAGCTTTAGAGAATAAAGTTGGAAATGACTATACAGATTACCCGGAACAACCTCCTTATTTTCAGAAAAGGAAAACGAGGATTATTGGATAGTTGCAATAACTTTGGCAAAGTCAGAGTAACGAGTTCGGAATAGACCCGTACTTTTCCAATTCAAGGTTGAATGCTTCCACATTACACAATGGCTTTTTAACAGTCTTCATTTGTAATCTTATTTTCACTCATTTTAACAGAACAGGTCGACTTTACTAATGAATTCTGAGTGCAGACATTGTTCTAGTGGGAGAGGTAAATATCTGATTGATGTAAAAAAGTTATTATATTTTTACATATATTTATGTTGTTAACAGTTTTTCAAAATCTGTTTTGAGACTGAATTTGCTGCATTTTTTGTTTGTTTGTTTGTTTGCTTTAACATTGAATACACGCATCCCTTAGATAATAGCTTAGGACACATTATGGTTCCATGGGTGTATGTATGTCTTGTGACCAGTCTGTGGAGGCTTCTCCATGTCAGCACATTCCCTCCATTTCAACAGCATTTTATCCTGTGTCAACTTTACATTCCATTGGCCGGAAAGTGATCTTGCTGCTTTCAGAAGCATCATGGGGGACCTTTAATTTTTGCCATCTTTCAGTTTAACTCCAGGAAAAATGAACCTCTCTGGGCTAACTTTGGAGGCTTTCCTATCACATAACGTTGTTAAGCAAAATCTGCAGAAGATATTAAATATTTTGAGTTAATGCATATGACTTCGTTTATAGGGCCACGTTTGGTCTGGAGTAATGTGTATGTAACGCCCCTGGATATCTTTGGAAAGTCTGCATCCTTTGTGGCTTCAGCGTAGGGGCGGCTTCTGGAATATAAATGTCCAAAGCTTTGCAGATTTGAAGAAAGAGTTAATAGTTTAATTAGCAGTCTGGCTGTCTCCTCCATGTCCTGAAATCAATCTGGGGGAAAAAGTTGAAAAGATTCAGTAAAGCCCATCAAATCTTTTTGAGGGTTTTTTTTTTTTTCTTTTTTGTTAATTGAAAAGAAGGAAGATTGTACAAAATTCATTAACCACATATTCCCAGTTGGAGCCCCAATTTAACCTACCTCAAAATTGAATCTGTACTTTGGAGCGGCCATCGAGGAATAGGAAAAGAGACTGATCTCCCGAGGATCCCGAGCGTCTCGTGTCTACAAGTCAGTTTTGTCTGGCTGACACCTCGGCTACAAATCCACGGCTTTAATGGATGTGCGCAAGTTCTCGTGCATCTCGATTAGCACTGCTCTCATATTTCTTTCTTTTCAGGAATTTTATTTCCTCAGGTTAGGTCTGTGACTGGTCTTATTTCAACTATGCAAAGATGCTTCTTTCCAAGAAAATGCTGGAACTCCTTTTGCCACTGGTGTTTGCTATGCACGAAAGTGGTGACAGGAATGTGGCTCTTTTCGGCGTCCCTTACATTCCCTACCCCTGAGGAGCATGGTTGGATCCCACAGAACAGTAGGCTCCAGGACGAGTTGCCTGTACCTCTTGAAGCAAGTTCTAGTGTGTCCTACGTCTCACTGAAGGGACAACATGAACGCTTCTGCAAGATGCAGACTCTCAAGTTGGTCCCATTCACATTGTTACCCCCATGGAGTTGCATGTTTAATATGAGAATTTTCTAGGATATAACAAGCATATGGCTTGTTCTGACGAAATCAGTGTACTGTGACAATTTCCTGACAGCCAGGAAATAATGGTTTTTGAGGAAGATTTGTGTGTGTTTTTTCTAATTTGCCTAAGGGCATCAAATGGATCATGCTCACTTGTTCTAGGAGACAAAGGGTCTAATCATTAAAATTATGTTAATGACACAGGATGTTCAACTAAATTTGTTCTTTAGGAAAAGAGTTTACAATATTTAATAATGAGGGTCAAAGGAGCTGAGAATGTATACAGAGCATATCTTTCAAAAGCAGTGGATTCTATCACTGCTGCCCTCTTTCCACCGTTCAAAGGTGCTAAGAAAATGCACATTAATTCAACTTCATCTACAGATGCAGGGACCTAAGCTTAAGCTCAACAGTTTTGTGACATTTGATCTTATGGCTCATCTATGTAGCATAACTGGGAAACCGGTACATTGTTACTTACTAAAATGCTCTCAAAGCAGAACACAGTTCATACATTTTTGATGAGCAGAGGAAGCATGTCAACTAGGCACAATAAGTTAACCAAGCAATTGCATGCAGACCACCAAACAGCAATCAAGCAAAAGAAATGCTAGGACAGTACTGTACAGTTAAACCTTTTCCATAAAGCAATTTCTGAAAGTTATTGGCAGAAAGAGAAAGCTGCAAATGTTCAGATGACAAATGTAGCCCATTCAGGTGGGTGTTGTGGAAAGGTCTTATCAAAAGCCAAGGATTACATCTGGAGAATATTTTAAAGAAGATGAGGAGATACAAGTTAGCTGTGTCTTGCAAAAATTACTTTAAAAGGTCTTATTAAAAGCTAAGCATTACATCTGGAGAATATTTTAAAGGTGATGAGGAGATACAGGTTAGCTGTGTCTTGCAAAAATTGTTTTAAAAAAAGTGCAGATAATGGTTTTCATTAGAACACCCCTTCTAACTTATGTTTGATCCATTAGTAGGATACTGAAAAATGTCTGCCATGCACACACCAGTGTGCTAAGTACTACAGGACTATCATGATGACGTAGTATTCTCATATGGAAGATGAATAAATGTATCCATATAAAAATCATTGTATTCCTAACTCTTCCATTTCTCCTCTGATGCTGTCTATCTCAGTGAATGAATGACACAGTATCTACTCACTTTCCAGGTCATGCACCTAGAAGTGACCTATGATTTCTTATTTTTCTCCTCTAAATTCAGTCATCAAAAGTTCTTACCGCATTACCTCCCATATACGTTTTACACCTGTCTACTTCTTTTCATAGGTCATGATAGTTTATTATTAATTTTGTGAAATAACCTTCTGCTGGGCCTTCTTGCCCTAGCTCCTCCCCCATGCCATTTTCCACATAGAAGCCTTGATACAATTCAAAACTGCTCATTTCATTTTCTCAATGAAAATCCTCCACATGGATCCCCTTTATTTTAGCATAAGACCCTTCCTCCTTGGCCTGTTCTGTTTAACATGTTGAAGATTATCTGGGAAGAGTATGGGCAGAAGATAGTAAAAAGTATGGTAACTGATTTCTCCCAGATGGGTGATCAGTCTACTTGTAGAAGGGACGTCACTGTTGTTCATTTCCCTACATGCTTGTTTCAGCAAGCTATCACCTCTTCATGGGCACAGAAACACTTGGTCAGCTTATTGGTGAACGCCCTATAAAATTACAGTAGAAATTGTCCTTTCCTGTTCTGAATGCATCCCATACATCTTACTCATGGGTACAGGCATTGTGGGTTTTATGATTTCATGTCATTAATGGGATTGAGTGGGAAAATTATCTGTGTTATTTTGGGAAGCTACATCTTAAAATGTATAGTATAGTATGTGGAGGATGCATGCTGTTTACCAAGTAGATAAGGACATGGTAAGTGAACATGAAAATAACTGTTGGTTACAAATACTAAAATGACAGAAGAAAAAAAAAATGCTTGACCATTTCTTGATACCACAATCTTTACATTGCTTGAAGAAACAGTAACATCTTGTAGAAAAAAGTTTCATGTTTCTGTCCTTAAAATGTGCCCTTTAGAATTATTTTAGATGTTTATTTGCATAAGAATAAATGAAATTCCAGCTTTAGAAATTGTCTTTGTTTAGAGCCTGCTTATTTTAGTTTGGGATGAGTCTGAATTTGAGGAACAACAAAAGAGACTTATTTTAGGCTATTCATCAAGGGAAGGGCTATTCTTTGGTTTTTCATTTGTTCTGCTTTGTTATTTTAACTTATCTGTCCCCCGTATGATATTGGTTATCTAAAGGCTCGCCTTCTCTGATCAGCAAACATGCCATTTTATTTTCTTTCCTGAGATTATATTATGTATAATAATATACATATATATGTAATCATATACATTTATGTATACTCTAAATTAACATATATGTACAGCAACAGAAAATTAAGATTTCTTTTATTCCAAAGTTGACATTTGAAGAGAAAAAAAGAAGCAGCAACTAGATTTTTTTGACTAATGTTTTTTCTTAGCAATCTCTATTTACAGAACTTTGATTATACCTTCTAAGTTATAGTCCTTTTCAAGATAATGAGAAAAACTGATGACATACAGATTTAAGCACATTACGCTTCCCCCAAATTTTCCATTAATTAAGTCTTTTGTTATATATATACTACAAATATATTTGATTCTAAAACATCAAATAAAAATAAAGATATCATTAAAATAGTTTTGGATATTACGTATTATATTTTGTTCAGCACATCAAAAGTTGTTATATGTCTGTAAAGGACCTCATGGTGTTATTCTAGGCTCTGAGTTAAAAACATACAGAACCAAGAGAAGAAGTTATTATCCTCAAGATAGAATATTAGAGACAAACAATATAAAACCAATATAAAATAAAATAGATAAAATGACTATTGATAATTATACACTTGTTTCTTGCTGCTGCTATTTTCAGTAAGTGGAGATAAAATGCTCTAGAAGTTGTATCTCCTATAATACACTCTAGGTGAGTGTTCTTTACAGTGTTTCTATAAAATATTATTTAGCATTTTGGTTACTGTATAAAATATCTCTAAATAAAATGTCTTCAAATTTCTTACTACTAAGCTTCCATGATAACACTTTACTTTCAGTGAGAAGTAGGGATTTTTCTTTGAGAATGAGGATGAAATAGGGAAAAGAAATTGAACTCAAGTCCACTGAAACTTGAGGCAGGAGACTTTTTAAGCTCTGGGGTGACCTGGTGGAAAACTCCTGGAAGACACTGCCAGTGGAGGAAGGTTGCCCAGTGTGATCAAGTCCTCTGTGTTTGCTAATTGGTGCTTCTCCAAGTTTGGCTTCACTCCCACAAAGACTGGGAGAGAGGGGCACTATCTTCCTTGATGATAACATTTCAAGAAGATGACTAGCAGGCCTTTGAGAAAGACATTCCTGAGTTATAAAATTGTCCAGAAGCTGGGAGAGTATTCATACCTCAAAGATAGAATTTACAATAAGTTTTCTAAAGTAAATAGTCTATATTCAAACCAAGCGGTCAGTAGGGGTCAATTAATTGCACTTAGCTGTAGGGTCATAGAAAACATCCTTACTATAATGTGTGCCATTTTGTTTTTATAAGGGAGAAACTAATTTGAGAATGGGGTAGACCCCACTCCCCATAGAATCTGCCTGAGTGAGTGATAGTGACTCACTGAGTGACTATAAGAAGGGTAATTGATTATTACTGCTCTCTGTGGAAGGTTTTGATAAGAAAAGTTTTACATTACTTTGTGACCATAACAAATTATTATACCTCCGTGAATACCAATTTCTTTTAAATTTGTAAGACAGATAATTATAGTTTCCCTATCAAATTTATTTGACTACCATGAGAATAAGAAATACATGAAATGTATGTCATTTTGTTTTAAAGCCTATATAAACATTCTTTGATATACAAATGAGACCCCAAAATGCACAGATATGTATAACATGTAAGTTATTTTCTCAAAGAGTAGTTACAGTTCAAGGTAGGAAGTGCATTTCTTAACCCATGGTATCCATCTCGATGTCTAAGGCAATGTCTTAGTTTCTGTCATCAATCAGAAAGAAGAAAGAGGAACTTGAGCAGGGAAGTGCAGATACATTTCAGGGCCTGAACTGAAAACATCAGACATCATTATTGGCCGTGTATCCCTGGTGAGAACTTAGTCACATGGTCCCATCAGGCTTCAAGGGAGAATGGGAAATGTAGGCTCTGGTTGGACAACAGTGTGCCCATCTTACATGTGATTCAGCTACACTGTGTGCCCTGTTAAGAGTTCTGTTATTAAAGAAGGTGAAGTGGATAGCAGTGAACATCAGCAGTCTCCACCACAAACAGAAATGAAAGAATGATCAAGACAATAGAATTTCTTAAAAGAGACAAGTTGTGCCTGGCCAGTATGGCTCAGTGATTGAGCATCAACTCACACACCAAGAGGTTGTCGATTCGATTCCCGGTCAGGGCATAGGCCCAAGTTGTGGGTCAAATCCCTGTGGGGGGGGGGGAGGGAGGGCATGCAGAAGGCGGCCAATCGATGTTCTCTCTCATTGATGTTTCCCTCTCTCTCTCTCTCTCCCTCTCCCTTCCTCTCTCTAAAATCAATAAAGATTTTAAAAAATTATTTTTTGTTAAAGGGACAAGTTGAATAGTACCAAATCACTCAGACAATGCAGTGGGTTAATAAAATACCAAAATTTAGTCAAATTTATACCTAGTTCATTCTCAGGAAACAAAGAATTCCCACTTTTTCTCGGGTCTTATTTTGGTAATGCCTTGTAGTGTCTGATATGCACAGTTGTGTTGGTAATGTCCAAACAATATTTATGAAATTATATTTCAGGTAAAACCCATGTAGCCAACTGACTATTATTTTAATGCTACACATGTTTTATAGGTTCCATGTTTGGTACATGGTTTGTGAACCTAGTAGCATCATTTGTCTCAGTATATTGCTGAATTTTCAGAACTCTCTCTCTGTTATGTTTTAATTCTTGCAAATTGCTTGCCAATTTAATACGAGCTGCATCTAAACAGTAAGTAATTGCTTATGATAATGAGTGCAAACTAATTTGCTAGAATATGTTAATATTCACAAAGCACTGTTATACTGCCTGCTGTTCCAAAAATACTGCTCTCTTGGTTAAATGTAGCTTTTAGATGGCATTATTGTTACACATTCGACTAAAATAATCACTTCAATAGTATCTACCCAAAAGTTATATGACTATGACTTCAAAATGCCAAAAAAGGAACAGAAAGACATGCCATTCTTTGATAAATGATTTAGAATATTCAAGGGAAAAAAAGAAATCACATGCTTAACAATGAATTCTAATTAGTGATTGATAATAGTAAGCAGATTATACTGAGTTAGAAATGGCCTCTTTTTTTCCCACAAGAATCATAAAACTTAATTTTAAGGACTTCAAAGGCAGATGGCAGGCAAGTTCACTTGAATACAATGACCAATTTAAAATGACTTAAGCTTTTTTTTTTTATTCTCACCCCAGGACATTTTTTTGCATTTATCTTCAGATAGAGCAGGAGGGAGAGGGGGAGGAAGAGAGAGAGAGAAACATTGATGCGAGAGAGACACAATGAATGATTGCCACCCACATGACCCCAACTGGGGCCGGGGACAAACTGCAACTGAGGTACATGCCCTTAGTGGAACTGAACCCGGGACTCTCTGGTCTGGGGGCCGAAGCTCTAATCTCTGAGCCAAACCAGCCTGGGTAAAATGACTTAAACTTTTAAGGACAGTCCAAGATCTGGGTGTTCTGCAAGTTTGAATCCTACCTCACCCCTTAATAATGCCCTTCCCTCTGTCCTGTGGGTCTTTTGCAGTTATTTCCAGAGCTGCTATTTGAAGATGCTAGAGCTCAAAGATTTATGTTTCAAAACTGAGGGTCTTTTGAAATTAGGGACCTGAGTGCTCAAGGATCTGAGGTGGAGATTGAAGCCACTTTGAAATTTTAGTCTAGGGAGATAGAATTTTATGAACCAAATACACAAGAAGAAAGGTTGGACACTTCCCTGCCCCAGGACTGATTTGGCACTTTAATCCACCCCTCTAATGCACAGCCCTTTCAACTTCAAAAATGGCTCACACAGAGTTATTTATATATCTTATGGGTGGTGACATAGAAAGAACTCTGTAGAAAACCAATTTTTTTCCCTCCATTTTCAAAATTCATGTCTTTGTTGCATTCCATTGGCTAAATATCTTCATGGGTTAAAAAAAAAAAAAAAAATCTTCCATTTTTGGATTTTAAATCTTACAAATGCCCACAATTGCTTGTCAAAGCAAGTGATCTAACTTCCCAATATTTTTCTTCTTGAAACTTTTATTATGAAAGTATGTGGATTGATATCTCTCAGAATTGACTGAATTTTATTCTTACCGTTATCTTCATAAGCTTTTTCAGAGAGTCTGAGATAAGAAATGAATAAACAAACAAACCAAAGGTACATATACTTTATTTTAATTTAGCTTGCTGTTAGAGTTACTTTTTCTACTAAGCATAGAGCAGGACTTAAATAAGAAGTGGTTTCTTTTCTGATAAAGATGGAATGAACACATTTGTGATAAGTAGCAAATATCACCAAGACACTTATTAAATACATTTTCTCTCTTATGACAATAATATCACATTTTTTCTACATTTGTAAAGTTATATGACTCTTTGTTAAAGAAAATTTACATTTCACAGAATTATAAATATACCAAGATACTGGAACTGATCTAATCTCTTTTTAACATTGATCTTGAACTGTCCTAATTTCTATTATATGATTTGTACTCTGTTATTTATGTAGAGATTTAATTCAAGAGACAAAATATAGGAAAAAGTGGTGTTTAAAATGTATTACTTTCTTTATTAATATAAATGAATCTACTTCCTATTTCTAGAGCCCATTTTGTGCTTCTGTGACTTTTCTTATCAAAATCCTTCCCACAAAAAATACATTTGCTCTTATTTTCCAGAACCATATTTAAAAAAAATTAGGGGTATTTTGAGAGACCAAGTGGATTCTCCAATTTGGTTGAAATAGAAGGATAGTTTGTTTGGAGGACATTTAAAGATAACATACAAATTTTTCACTTAATTTGGTAGAGAGTGGTTCAATCACTGAAGGTCTTTCTCTAAGAGTGATCACAACTACCATTTCAAAGAAACAATCTGATGTTAGTTTGTAAGGTAGATTTAGGTTAAGAAGGGACAAGAAGGTATAAGATAAGTAGGGATGAGATTTTATTCCAACATGTAAGATCGAAGGTGATATAATATGAACAATGGCTATAAGAATGAAAATACAGATATTCAAAAATTGACATCTAATTGGATGGGTAGTGATCCCTGTAGAAAAGCTATGTTCTAGAGCTATCCCATTCACATTTCTGTTTTCTCCAGGGTCTAGTGTGCTGCTTTCCACATAGAAATGCTTAATTAATTTCTATTGAGTGTATAGCTGTTTTTATTCTTGAATTTTGCTGTTGTACTGCCTTTGTATTCTCTTTCTCCTATCGTATTTGTCTGCCATTATCTCAGCATTGTGTTTTGTTTGCTTTTGTCAAAAATCCCAACTCCTTATTTTGAGTTAAAGTCTTTACCTACCACTTCACTAAAACCACCTGGCTTTCAATCTTTCAAGCAACCTATAAACTAATTTTACACTGGATTTTTAACATTATTATTAGGTTAGAAGAGTTATAAATTTTTCCTCTCCAATGACCACAGTTCTCTGTCTTTTGAGTCATCTAGTCATGACTTCTTGGTTTCCCTACAATTTGGGATAGTTCTTCAGTCTTTTTCTATCGTTCCTAATCTTGACTCGTTTGAAGAATGCTGCCATTTATTTTGTAGAATGTCTGTCTGCAACGTGTGTCTCTTGGATGTTTTCTTATGATTAGACTAAAGCTATGCATTTTTGTCAAAAACAGTATGGAAAGGATGCTGTGCTCTTCTCAGCACATTGTATTTGGAGAACCTGAATTTGATATGTTTCGTTTCTGGGGATAATTTCGATCACTTGGTTACAATACTGTCTCCTGGGTTTTTCTGAAGATTAATAAGGTCTTAAAGCCTAAGGACTAGCAGGCTATATCCTGTTCTTCCCTATAAAATATGGAGATCTTTGGGATAGGTTATTTAAGCCAACTGTCAGAACAGGTACTGGCTCTCTAATGTTCACCATTACCTGATGTATGCATCTCAAGTCTCTTCATCAGAGTTGTTCCTTACTCTGACATAATGAAATGGCAAATGGTGTTCATTAGAGAGTTTTATAGGCAGTCTATTTTCTCATCTCAGTTTGTTGTATTTGGTGAAATTCTTCAGATTTCTTATACAACTACAGTATTAATTCCATTTCATTAATGGACATAGACATGAAATTTGTTACATGAATCTGAGAATCAGGAGCCTTATGTTATTCATTGTTGTCATCAATATTCCTGAATTAGTCCAAGGAATGTATTAGGTCCTTGTTCATGATCAATAAATGAATAAAAGTACATGAGTTTCATGAAGACATCAAAAATGAAATCTTCTACTATCTTCAGTAGACCTACATCAAGATAGAAATTTCAATGAAAGACATCTCTGGTATATTATATAGTAGTTCACAAGTTAACAATAAGTTCTATAGATACAGAGGGAGAGAATGTAGCTTGGTTGGAATGAGAGTGGGAAGCAGGACTGAAGAAAACCAAGTGTGCATCAGAGAAGCATAAATCAACAAAAGCAAAAGTCACTTTTGGAGGAAAATTGTATTCCACTATGAATGCTTAGGTGATAGAGTTAGAGCTTAGTTTGAGTGACTTCTGAGTCAGACGCTAATATTCTATCCAGTTCCAGTATAACATAACTAGTAAACAGTTTTAGTTGCAGCCTGGTCAGGGAGAAAATGATAGATATAGCACATAGACCAGAAGGTGTTAAATGAGAGGAACTGAGATTAGGAAAAAAACAAAACAAAACATAAAAGCAAAACTTCAGTTCTCTGATGGCACTCTTATACACCAATGATAAACTTACAGAAAGAGAAACTAAAAAACAATCTCATTTACATTGCAGCAAAAAAAATTAAGATACCTAGGAATAAACTTAACCAAAGAAACAAAGGACCTATTCACAGAAAATTACAGGTCATTAAAAAAAGAAATAGAGGAAGATATAAAAAAATGGAAGCACATACCTTGTTCATGGATTGGAAGAATTAATATAATTAAAATGTTCATACTACCCAAAGCAATCTATAGATTTAATACAATCCCCATCAAAATACCAGTGACATACTTTACAGAACTAATATTTCAGAAGTTCATATGGAACCAAAAAAGACCTCGAATAGCCACAGCAATCTTGAAAAAGAAGAACAAAGTTAGAGGGATCACATTACCAGATTTCAGGTTATACTACAAAGCCACTATAATCAAAACAGCCTGGTACTGGCACAAGAACAGGCAGATAGACCAATGGAACAGAATAGAGAACCCAGAAATGGACCCAAGGCAATATGCTCAATTAATATTTGACAAAGCTGGCAAGAGCATACAGTGGAGTAAAGACAGCCTCTTTAATATATTATGTTGGGAAAATTGGACAGCTACATGCAAAAAAGGATACTAGACCATCAATTTACACCATACACAAGAATAAACTCAAAATGGATAAAAGACTTAAATGTGACTCATGAATCCATAAAAATCCTAGAAGAAAATGTAGGCAACAAAATTTTAGACATCATATGCAGCAGAATTTTCACTGATACATCACCTAAGGCAACAGAAACAAAGGAGAAAATGAACACATGGGACTACATCAAACTCAAAAACTTCTGTGCAGCAAAAGATACAAGCATCAAAATGGAAAGGCTACCCACTATCTGGGAGAGCATAATTGCCAATGATGTATCAGATAAGGGGTTAATTTTCAATATATATTGAGTGCTCATACAGCTCAACAAAAGGAAGACAAAGAACCCAATTAAAAAATGGGCAAAGGAACTAAATAGACACCTGTCCAAACAGGAGATACAAATGGCTAAGAGACATATGAAGAAATGCTCAACATTACTAATTATCAGAGAGATACAAATTAAAACAATAATGAGGTATCACCTCACACCTGTCAGAATGGCCGCCATCAACAAATCATCAAACAACAAGTGTTGGCAAGGGTGTGGAGAAAAGGGGACTCTAGTACACTGCTGGTGGGAATGCAGACTGGTGCAGCCACTATGGAAAACACTATGGTGTTACCTCAAAAAATTAAAAATTGAACTTCTATTTGACCTAGTGATCCCACTTGTAGGAATACACCCTAAGAAACCTAAAACACCAATCATAAAGAATATATGTATCCCCATGTTTGTAGCAGCACTATTTACAATAGCTAAGATCTGGAAACAGCCCAAATGTCCATCAGTAGACGAATGGATAAAAATGCTGTGATACATATACACAATGGAGTACTATGCAGCTGTAAGAAAGAAAGATCTCTTATCCTTTGAGACAACATGGAGAGTCCTGGAAAGTATCATCCTAAGTGAAACAAGCCAAACAGAGAAAGACAAATATCATATGATCTCACTTATTTGTGGAATATAATGAACATAATAGTCTGAGGAATGGGGTAGTCCCAGAGACGTGAAAGTGGGGTACAGACTGACAGTCCCCAGAAGAGGGGGTGGTAGGGGAGAGATAAACCACAGAACTTTTTAGCATGTATGCATGAACAATGAACATGGTCAACAAAGCTGGGGACAGGGCTGGGAGGGAGCGGGAGGTGGGAATCAGTGTGGAAAAAAGGAGAAACATCTGTAACAAAAATTAATTAATTAAAAAAAAAAAAACTGAAGCTCTCCACCTAAAATTATTATGAATTGTATTGTTTTTATGGTGGCCTCTATTTATTTTAAGTGTATAATGCAAATTGTTCAAAATAATCACATACAACTTGGTGTTCAGGGTTCAATTCCACTGGGAAGGGCCCGTTGTGGCATTGCTGTCAAAAGGCAAAAGGCCTTTGAGGTATAGAATAAAAGTGACTATGATATTAACAATAAAGATTTGTCTTCTGCATCTCTGTGTAGCAAATCTGAGGCCTCAGAGCGAGCTGAAGCCTTGGATGGCTTCCGAGGCAGATGCCTACAATAAAATGTTGCAAAGCCCTCACACCTTTTAAAAATTCAGGCTAGCCTCTGAAAATGTCAGAATGTGAATGAATCATTTCTGCTAAGTGTCCTTACAGAAGCTCTGAGTCTCCCCACACCACACAGTGTGAGTACTATTTGTGGTGTTCCGTACTAAATGTCTAGGATATGGGCAAGGTCCATCAGCCATGACTTCTCTTGCATTCTAAAGAATTATTGCACTTATTAAAGAGGAGCATGCTTGTCTTCAAAATAATTGATATGTTTTTCCATGTAGCATGTTCTTTCCATAAATGACAAAGTATGAAAATGTCAAATGTAAAAATGAAAAATATACATGATCTATTTTTAAATATATTATTCTTTCTAAGATCATAAGAATATAAAATGTATTACTAGAGACTGGAAAAAAAAATGGAATCTTTATTAGCAAAAGTTTTTTATTAGAGCAAAGTTTGGGGCCAATAGGCAAAGGAAAAAATTTTCTTACTTTCTCATTGACGTGCATAATTACTATTGAAATGATCTTTGAGAGAAACAATTCCTGACCTCATAGGCATCATGATAGCTTTTTTGCTATTCCATTTTCTTGATAGCTTTATTTTAATTAAAATTTCTTATTGAATAAGCACGCACCATTTTTTATTTTAAAGTGGTGTCTTGGCTGGGATAGAGCGGATTCTTGTGCAGGCTGGTGTAGTGGAGAGGATTTCTCTGTTCCAGGCCTCCCAGATTCC
Organism: Molossus molossus; assembly: GCF_014108415.1. Taxonomy (NCBI): domain Eukaryota; kingdom Metazoa; phylum Chordata; class Mammalia; order Chiroptera; family Molossidae; genus Molossus; species Molossus molossus. The sequence continues at coordinate 34,997,148 of NW_023425350.1, read as the reverse complement.
TGTGGAGTCCGAGTGGGTCAGCCTCCTTTGATCCCACTGAGAGTTTGGGAGACATGAATTGTTAATGCCTAGTGAGACCTCATGGAACCTGAGTGTCTAACAGTACGTCTGATTTGCATGGGGTTTGGGAATTTATACGAAAGAAGTCGAACCCAGTTCACGCATTGTGTAAGAGAACAGCATGTGTGCACTAACTCTTCAGTGTCGCTCTCAGGAAATTCCAGTGCATGAAAACGGGGTGCTCCCAATTCTGACATTTTTTCTCAGTTTGCATTTTATTTTATAAATAGTCGACAAACTTCTAAAATAAATTTAATACATGTTCTTAATTCCTAAGAGTCTAGGGTTCTGATGGAACATGCAACTTGCCATGTATGAAGAAACCTGTTGTTTCTTCTGTCTTGGATGTCACTGTGAGCTACTTCGATAAGGCTCTCAGTAACATTGAGGGCTGCCTCTTCTCAATCTTGATCATTGTTGTTACTACTTTTTAGAATTAGAGTTGCTTACGTAGTCTAGATAGGAACTCCTATTACTGATTCCATGCATCTCTCCTCTTAAAATGCCCACTTTCCCTGAGTTTTTAATGCTCCTATGAAAAAATTTAAATTAGGAAAGTAAATTGTGCCAAGTTTCATTAAATAATTCTTTACAGTCTCACAAAAAACATACAGAAGCAGCCTAAGCCAGTGTCGCTCAGTTGTTTGGAGCATCGTAGTGGGTTCAGTTCTGAGTCAGAGCACATACTCAACTTATGGGTTCAATCCCCCGTCAGGCCGTGTGCAGGAGGCAACTGATTGATATTTGTCTTTCTCTCTATCTCCCACTCTCCCTCTCCCTCTCCTTCTCCCGCTTCCTCTCTCTTAAAAAATTTTACAGAGAGAAAGACAATTAACTGTAATAAGTTGTTGTTTTATTGTACACATAGGGTTAATTTTTATTCATTTATTTTTTTAAGTTTCACCAGTTTAGATATTTTACCATAGTCTAAAGTTTATTTTTTTAATACAAGATGGTCTTCTCATTATCTTCACATTTCATGAACTTTAGTCAAAAGAACGCTTGCTTCTACATAGGTAAAGTTGTTCGGAAAATTAAAATTTAACAACAGCCTCTTGACAAGTTTGCAGAAAGAATAAAAGTTCCCCTTATTTATAGTTGTTTTTCTTTTAATCTCCATTTGACTGCCTGGCAAATTTTCACTGGAAAAGTGTTATATCCCTATTACATTTAATAGAATCATAATGGGCTAAATGTTTTATGTTGGCTACACGATGACATTTGAAGAATTATAGGCTTTCAGAAAAGAACCTTTTATTCATATACTTATGTATGAGTTAGAGGCTAATGTATTCAGAAGTTAATTATATTATTGTTCATGTAGCAGGGATCCAGAGCAACCAATAATCAAGCATACCTGGACATGCTTATTGGTTTTCTTTTTCAGAAAGTTTCAATCCATTTGGGGGAATATATTAGCTTTTTCAGGAACAAGTGAGGCTGAAGTGAACACTTTTAGGGAGGAGATGATTGGCAAAAAGAGAAGGTGGGAAAAGAGCCTTTTATGTAAATGTATGTTAAATAGAGTCTAAAAATAATTCTTATCATAATATTACAGGCAGTTCAAATATTAGAAATAAGAGCCCATGTGTAATTTTTACACATTTTTTTTTTGCAGTGAAAAGTATGTTGACACTGCTAAATTTGCATCTGATGGAGCCAGCTTTGTTAATCAATTCAGAGTGAAGAATATAGACTTGCTGCACTACTTTAATGTGGAGATTGCTGCAAACCACTTTAAGTTTGAGTCACCCACATATTCAGTGATGTGATGGATATCAAGGTTAATTTTCAATAAAACCATTAGTAGCCGTGGCACTGCTGTGTTAGTGCTAGCCATATTGAGACTTGCCTGAAGAATAACGGTGCCCTGGCTGGTGTGGTTCACTGGTTAGGGTATCGGCCCATGAACCAAAGGGTTGTGGGTTCGATTCCTGGTCAAGGGCACGTACCTAGGTTGTGAGTTTTATCCTTAGCCCTGTTTGGGGTGCGTGCATGAGGCAACCAATCGATGGGTCTCTCTCACGTCGATGTTTCTGTCTCTCTCTCTCTCTCCTCCCTTCCCACCCTCCCTTTCACTATCTCTAAGAAAAAGCAAAGGAAAAAAGTAACCTGGATTAACACAATAAAATATTAATAATATAATGGCAACACGTTCCTCCATGTTGATAAAAATGTGTGTAACTGATTAAAATGGACTGTTGCTGCACATTGAATTCACTTATATAATAAAATAAAATGTGTTTCTATAAAAATAAAAATTTTAAAATAATGCTAGATTGCAGTTCATTTTGTATAGACTTTTTTATTTAATGGTCACAGTGAGTTTTTTTGTATTGTGCTATAATTCTTCCCATCCTAGATGCTTTATGGTGATGAATGAGTATTCTTTTTCTCTTGAAAGCTCCCATTTGATAAAATTTAATATTCATCCTATTGTCAACTAGTAGTGAATGTAAATAATAATATAATGGGTTTATGTGAAAAAAGTGCTAATCCAAGGAATGAAATACTGAAAAGAGAAGTAAAAACTGGGGTGTAGGAAAGCCATTTCTAAAAAGGCATTTGGTTTGAACACAACTTTCAAATGAATCATACTTTTCTAAAGGCTCTCATATTAAAGTAAAACAATATTATTGCAATATTATTTAGTTTATATTTTCACAGACAGGCACACAGACACATCATCTATTTTCTTTCTCTAAAATGTATTGGGCACTTACTATAAGCCAGGAACGTGACTAAAGTGTTACTGTGCAATATCTCAGTTAATCCTGATAGAAACCCTATGAGATAATAGTGTTATTATCCCTATTGTTTTCCAGATAGGACACAGAAGATTTAGAGAGACTAAATAGCTTGATCAAGATCATATAGCTAGTAAATTATACAGTTGAAATTTGAACCCCGGTGTGCTTGAGTCCAGAGTTTACATTCTTAATGTCTTAATTATTCTACTTCAGTAAGTACATCATATCCTTTATTCAGAAAGATGCAATTTAAAGAAAGTAGATTTGGAAATTTTAGTCATCTGACCCAGTATGTTATATTGTTGGAATATTCTCAAGGTTACCAAAACAGAATATATGGCAATTTTCTGTCTTGATGGAAGGAGGGCTTTGAGGGCATAGAAATTTTGTAGTGTTTAATACAAAGTGATTTTTTGAAAATGAAAGCCAAGATGCTTATAGGGGTTGGTGAAGAGAACTGTGCTATGGCTGGGCATCTACTTCCTTTGCTCATCATGGAATCGTGCCTATGAGTATAGTTTAGTTTATTGCTGTGCATACAGAAGAAAAAGGAAGAGAGATTGCTTTTCAGATATATCTAGAGAAAAAGAGAGTAAAGGTAATTGCATGGTTTGGCACATGGTATCACAATTGGTTTTGCTTTGTTTTGGTGACACCTAAAGGACTGGAAAGTCATTGTAAGGAGGACAGAGTGGCTAATTGCAGGCTAGTTGCCAACTTGTAAGACTTATTGAAAAGGTTGAAATATGAGATTAAATCAAATCTTGAGTAATGGTATTTGTATGGTGACATTTATCTTGCTGAAAATATACACCTTTGAATTATTATCCTCAAGTTCTGTAACTGAGCAACTAAAACTCATCATCCCATAGTTTTGGGACGTACACCCTAAACCAAATGGCTTGTCACATTTACATGTAATTTCTTTCTTTTCTTTTTTTTTTTGAAAGCACTGTGAGGTGAAAGGACATATATGATCATGAGGTGCAAATGTCACTTTATGGATATGAGACATTAGAATATGATAACAGTTGGCCTTGATAAATTCAGACTGACATATCCAATTAACTTTTTTTTGACTGTCTTGTTATGATAACAGAAACATTTCTGTAATAAAATAAATAAATAAAAGATAGGAGTCAGACCCTGGATACTAGCTTTCCCACCAGCTCTGCCACATAACCAAGTTTACGACGTGAGATGATAAGTCAACCCTTCTGACTAAATGTCCTCAAATAGAACACGGGAGTCACGCTTGCCCTGCTTGCTTTCCATGCAGAAGGAGAGAGGAAATGAAAAATGGTCATGAAAGTCATTTGTAATGTTAAAAATATCACCACGTAATGTAAGATATTTGTAGCTTTACAATACTGCCTTTACTTGCACAAGTCTAGCAAACATCTGGATTCTTCGATCTGTTTCATATTGTCAAGTAGCATCTCTGGCTTTGAATATTTTTCTTAATTCACATGAACTACATAGTCATTAGAGAACAAAATTGCTTAAAAGGAAGAGAATAAAATTAAGTACCAGCACTCAGAGGGCACCACCACATTTTTTGGTTTAAAGAAATCTCCATGTTTAAATGTTCTTGTCCTATTTTTATCAGTGCTGGCTTTACTGAAACATTTAATACTGAATCAGCTGCAAAAATTACCAAGCAGAAAAATATTTATCAACTAGTGCTTGTTTATTAATATCCTGATGAACAAGCTTCTGATGATGCAGAACAATAATGGTCCTGCAGGCTCTGGCATTCCGGGCACACAAACCTGTATATTCTGTATTTTCTTTGCACGCAGACTAGTTCCTTTGAAATATAACTTACCTATTCTCACATGAGAGAGATAAACATATGTTTATTCTTTAGTATTCAAAAAATTTAATAGAGACATGTACAGCCTCTCTACCATTGCATTTTCACAAATTTCTGTTTTATCACTTTTACATTCAATATTATCCTGACACGCTTCTTGGGTCAGGTCTCTGTACCAAGGCGTTTTGAAACAATCAAGTACAATAGGCATATTGCAGAGTGCTTTGGAGTTTCTCAAGGTGGGGGAGGGAGAGAATTATGGAAATGTCTCAGACAGAACACAGAGTAAAGTTGGCTCCAGAATATAATAAAAGGAAAAATTGATATTATCTGTTCATTTAAATGTACATGAATGTGATATTGTCAACTTTATTCAATTGGTAAATTTGGTAATCATAGACATTTGATGGGTAGATCATCTGGAAAACATACCACTATAATACAGCTTTTACACATAAGCCTTACTCTTGATAGAAGCTATATTTCCATAAACACAAGACGCTTTGTGGCTCAGATTTTCATATTCACTCTGACTGCTTTCCTTTCCATGTTAAGCACATAGTAAGTACACAATAATTATGCAGTGGCCTTCTTTGTTGTTGGAAGGCTACACTCCCCTCTATCAATTGTATACTAAGTTTTTTTTCCTGCGATAACTAAATAACTATTTCTGTGGTCCCCTTTAGTGTGGAGGAAGATCTCCTCTCCATCATATATATATATATATATATCTTCACATGTCTCTTCCAAATAATCTGGCTGGAAGAATTCATTGCATTGCAAACAGTGAGATAGATTCCAGGGGAACAATGATAAACGATTTTAATGCACTGGATGCTTAGTAAACCTGTTTGAAAGCAAGACTATTTTAAAAGATTGATAATTTACTGGGATCACCACCATAAAGTAAAATTTGAACACTCACCAAATGTGGCTATGACATTATTCTTAGTGCTGTAAGACTAGTATTCACACACACACACACACACACACACACACACACACACACACATGAAGAACAGGTCTTTTCATGGTGCTGGGGAGTTTGACAGCTACTAGATGTTTCTTGTTAAATAAGACTTGACTACTATGGATGGGATCTATTATCTGTATTTTCTTGACATGACTACTGGGGCTTATGGTTGTTCATCCATTAGTTATCATCTGTCATATGTGAACAGACCCGTACCCTAGAAAAGTTGATTCGCGGTGTATTGGTTGCGATTTGCTTCACTGTGAAATGTGACCCTGTCACATCTGCATGCAGCCCTTGTTCCTAAAACAGGTTGATATATGTCTCTGCTCTGTTTGGAAGCATCCAAAGTCAATGTTTCCTACGAAACTATTTCTTAAAAACTGGCAGAAAGAAATAAAAACCCATTACATTCCATGCTTGTCCAAACTCAGTTGAAAAAAGGAGCCATCTCCCATTTGTTCTGAACACCTGCTGGGAGATTTAATGAGTATATTAAAAACTGAGCTGCCTTGATATTTCATTTAAAAAAAACCAAAACACCCTCTTTTCTATTTCTTGAGAATGTGTGATAAAAATCTGTTGTTTGCTTAGCCATTTTTTTTTAATTTGGCCATAGTATGAATGTAATACTTTGCTCATACGTCAACATAAACATGGGAAAGTGTGTACTTCACATATTTGGACTAATTGGCTTTGTTTTTTGTTTTCCAGCGGGGACAACATACATCTTTAGCAAAGGTGGTGGACAGATCACATATAAGTGGCCTCCGAATGACCGGCCAAGTACACGAGCAGACAGACTGGCCATAGGGTTCAGCACTGTTCAGAAGGAAGCCGTCCTGGTGCGAGTGGACAGTTCTTCTGGCCTGGGGGACTACCTAGAGCTGCACATAGTAAGTACTTTCAAAATAAGATTCAGCTTTTGTTTTTTACTGTTCGTTTTCGGTAAGTAACTTACAATTAGGTCTTTTGGAAGTTTCTGTCCCCAGAACCAGTGCTTTGATACAGAAAATATAAATACACTCTGGAGGTAATGAGACCTTGTACCAATTACTATTACTATTGTTAAAAGTGTTCTCTATAATAGAAAATATGGTGTTTTTATTTTAGGTGTGAATGCCTCTCAATTCTCTGTTCATGAATGTTTGTTTTCGGTGTGTTTTTAGTGACTTGGGGCAGACCTGACAAATTAATAAAATGAGTTATTGCCTTGTAGACACTATTCCATCTGGCTGGAGGCAGGGCGTTGTGACACTGGTGACATCCAAAGGTCTGGATCCAGTGTCCTTATTTGTTTTCTAACCTGGAAAATCTGTTGTCTGAAGTTACATGCAATGGATGGGAGAAAAGGAAACTTTAAAGATATTTGGGGCTATGAAATTAAATGCCAAAAACATTGTTTCTGTGCAGTCTTATAGTCATTTTAATACATAAGCATCAAGCACATACAATGGACTCTTGCCATTTTATCCTGGGACCATACCCTTTTCTCCAAACTCTAAGCCTCCCATAAGAATTTAGTCAGCACATAGTAGATAACAAATAATAGTTTATAAATGAGAAGCTTTCTTTACCTTTTAAAGTTGCCGTAACCAACCGTAGCTTGGGACCTCGTCCCTATATCTCTTCATTCAGTTACCAATTTGTGTGGCTCATTTCATCCCCTCATTTCCCTGCAGTCTTTGCAAAGAAACACATGCAGGCATTTGTTGTTTAGAGGTGTTAGTGTTTTACTGATATATTAAAATAAAAACCGTAAGAAGGTATCATATATGTTAACACTGTTAAGGGTTTTTATCATTAAAGCTCTTGGTCTAAAGTCTTCTGGAAGGTTCCAGCAGCATATAAATCTCTCCATTTTCTTTGATCCTTGAGGTATAGTTTATCCCTTCTGCCTCATATGATCATGTAAGTTTGTTTTGTTCTGTTTTTGTCTATCCCTATAAGTTCTCCCTTTACTAGTACCAGTGTCTGAAAGGACATCTCATTAGGTCAACATGTTTCTTCCTGTTAGGAACTGGCCTTCAGGTACCCATCCTAAAATGATTAGGAAAATCACCAAACACCAAAATATGTCATCACAGACATCTATAGGGCCTTCATTTTCAATGTTTTACTCATTTATTTACTTCTAAAATTTTTATTGATTAATTACAGTTGACTTCAATATTATCTCAGTTTCAGGTATATAGCATAGTGAGTAGACATTTATGTAACTTACCAGGTGATCACCCCAATAGTGTTTTACCCACCTGACACCATATACAGTTATTGTAATATGATGACTATATATCCTATTCTGTAATTTACATCCTCATGACTATTTTGTAACTGCCATTTTGTACTTCTTAATCCCTTCACCTTTTCACCCAGTCCCCAACACCCTCCCATCTGGCCACCATCAGTTTGTTCTCTGTATCTATGAGTTTGTTTATTTTCTTAAGCTTAGTTTTCCATTATATTTATAGAATTTCAAGTAAGCTGAGTAAGGGGTTTTCACTGACCACCATGAACTGAATTCATTGTTAATCTTGGAAACAACACTTCAGCATGACCATTATTGAACCGTCGTAAATTTTCTGCTGTAAATTTTCCATTCAAGATGCAGTTGTCAAAATGGAAACTGGGAAAGTAATTTCAGCTGCCTTTCAGCAAATATCTAACAATCAAAACTGAGAGCATCTGGATTTTTATGGCATCATAAATAAATGATCAGTCGAGATAAACTTAACTAGTGCAGTAAGGAATCTTGCTGTTTAGAGTAATCTCAACTTTCTAAATGTATTTGCTCCATTCTGATTTAAGAGCATTGCTACTTCCAAAAAATAAATAAATAAAAATGAGAACAAGAGCTTTTCCTACGGAAAGAAATTACTTATTGATCTATAACCAATTACACATTTATCCTGCGAAAAGGTTCTACAATGATCACTCTCAAATCATAAGGGGCCATGCTATTAAATTACTCAAACCACTGTTGTTTGTTTCATGGTCAAAGAGTTTTAGTCTACAAGACTGGGTATTTGGTTTCAATTCTGATCAAATGTGAGCTTAAAGTCCTTTTGTCCATAAAGGATTGACTTTCTAGGTATTCATACCAGCCTGTTAACTTCCGCAGCTCCTTTGCTGGCCTCCTTCTTTCTGAACCTCTTGCCTCAGTCTTGCCTAGCCATTCACTTTGAACTCAGTATTTGCCGCTACACACCCTTCTTCTTGAATTTGCAATCTCCAAACTCAACCTTGACCTGAGAGCATGTTCTTGATTGGGAAATAGAAAATAGATATTGGTCATCCTGGTTGGCTAGCCCTACTCAGTCCTGTATCAAGTACTAGTACCCAGTTTTAGTCCAAAGCTGGCCAACAAAAACTTTCTATCTCCCTCATTTTTCTCTCATTGCCTACAAGTGATGACTCAGCACATTAAATGGAGACAAGTTACTTATTTTCATGTTTTCAACATACCATCATAATAACACAAGGCCAGTGTTTTTCTTTTTCCTATGGAAGTTCACCTTTTTCCATAATGTTGGGTACCTAGAATAGGAAGAGAAAAAGCACTTAGATATTTAAAAGGGAGAGAGAGAGAGGTACAGAACAGAAAGAGAGAGAAAAGGAGAGACTGAGGAAGGGAGGGAGAAAGGATGAAAGGAGGAAGGGAAAGGGAAAGGGACAGGGACCAAAGCTGGTGCTTGCTGGTGGCAGAAGCAGAAATATTCTTAATAACGATACTTAGATTTGGGAATATTCAGAGGCTATTTTATAAGATTATTTAGATACCTTTGAATCTATTCTGATTTTCTCCAAATATGCTTTTTTAAAGATTGGGGATTTAAAAGGAAAACAGATTTGTAGAAGTATAGATTATTTAGTGTTGTTTTATTGTGTTTTATGAATATAACTGCCTTAAAAATTAAACTGATTGATATCATAGATGATATGTTTTAATTATAAAAGTTAGAAGTTTAAGTTATCTATTAAATTGCCAGAAAAATTTCTGTAGGTCAGCCAAGTATAAACCATGTACAGATTTTATTTAAAAATTTTATTTCTACCATCAACTAATAGAATTAACCAATAAGCTGAAAAGTTGATAGAATACATTCTAAGGTGCTCCAATCTTGCCAAAATGTGCAATGCCTTTTCAGTTATCTAACTTTTAAAATCTGATTGGCATATAAGGTCAAATGAAGATGTGAATATTTGACACTATTTATCGTCCTTTTGTTTTTTCAAAATGATGTTTGATTTTACTGGAAATATAATCATATTTAAATTTTGATTAACGATATGCTAGAAATATAATAACTTGGAATAAAAAATAATTTTTGACTCAGGTGTCCTAGTTTACACAGATTTTTTTGTTATATTAATATCGCTACTGCTACCCTCAGAGCCGTATGATACCACTCTTGAAATCTGAACGGTTTCTGAAGGAGAGTAGGAATGAGGACATGAAGTAAGAAACAATTAATTAGCATAGTGCTTAGAATACAAGTGCTCAATAAATGTTTTCTGAAATAATAAATGAAGTAATGAATTATATATTCAAAATATTATGGCTTAGGCTCAGTATAGACTCTCAATTCTTCAATAGTCAAAGTGAAGTTGCAGATGAAGTTTAATTTCTATATACCTCTGAGAAAGTCAGCTAACTTCTTGTTTATAATATAGAAAAAGTGTACCAACAGCTACAAAGTTGCGTATTTTATTGATGTTGTTTTCTGAATCTTTACCAAAGAAAAAATTGTGGTAATTGATTATCTAAAGAAAGTGTATGGTGAGAAAATTTTTTTGGATGAATAATTATCTTGCTTTAATAATCATTTTATTTATTGTAACTCACTTTTATCATCAATTGTTCTCGACTCATTTTATATCTGTCCATATTTCAAATAGAAATAAGCTTTCTGATGGCACAGGACATAATTTATAGTAATAATGATTAATAAGAAAAATAATATCATATAGAAATGTGGTGTTTCATTATTTAAATATATGCTGGAAGGCTGTCCAGAAATATTTTCTAAGCAACTAATGTGGCCCAAGTCTGTTAGGCCCTATGAATGCAAAAATAAACCAGCTAACTACTTAGTACTTATTTCAATAAATATCTGTTGGAAGAATGAATGGACAAGGCAGCTGGGATCCTGGTCACCAGGTAGCTTAGATAATGTATAGTAAATATACTTTGTCCCAAATGACTAGTTTTTCTTGATTATCCTCCATCGGGGTACAGCTGCATTTCTCCCTCTTGCTGTCTTAACTTTCTTATCTGCATAGTATTTGTAAAAACAGAGACAAATGATAGGTTTTTAAGATAAAGAATAGAAAGAGATTTAAATACATTTAAGTGTTATATACATTTAAATTAGTAATGCTGAGGATTATTAATCAATACCGAATAAAGTGATTTCTTAGAATCAGTCAACAAATCATTAAATTCATTTTTAAAATATTTTCTTAGCTCTATGTTGTTGTCACTCTAGAGAAAACAGCTATATTGCAGTCTGGTCATCTTAAGTGGAGGTTACTGCACCCCTCTCTGATTTGCGGAAGAAAGCCACTGCCAATGTGTGCTCACTCACTGCCGGAATATTAACATGGGTCTTGGTTCTGACCAGAGGAAATGTGTGGAGGTTGGAGGAGAGGATGAGTAAAAAGTGTTTTTTGAAATTCTTTCATCTTGAGAGCATGAAAGAGCATTGCAAATTGGATTAGTGAATTGTTATACATATTTGCCTTAAGTGTTTCTTCTTTGTACTTTGCTGAGCCGGAAGCCTTACTTTTACAACAAGCTCTTAATTGATTTTGATTTAGAAATACACCTTTTGATCAGTAGGTTTAGTTTAGACTAGAAGCATAGTGTATTTATAGTGAATATTATATAATGTCCCCAAATAACTTACCAATATTTGTGACATGTCAAATGTTTCTCATCTCTCTCTGCCTGTCTACATTTTATACTACTTATCTCACCTCTGTCAGATAATTACATTAAAAAATACCTTTTAAGGTCAAGAATTATACATGGGTGCACACCTCCATCAACAAGATAAACCCCAGTTATTCCCTCATAGGCTTTTCTTGAAGTTAAATTATGTTCCAAGGGAATTTTCTTTTCAACCAACAGATTTACATATTTTAAGAGTTCAACTTTGCCATATAATTTTTAGATTCAATCCTGTAAATCATATACAATAGATATATTTTTGAGTGCTTCTGTTTTCACTTTTTTTATTGTTGACAGTATTAACGTTTTATTTTCCTGATTCTTACATGAATTAGAGAACATGTGACCTCTTTGACTAGAATTTTAAAAGAAAGACTAAAATAACGTTTTTTCTCCATGTTTTGTAAAATTCTTGTCCATGTTTGTAACATATGAAGGGTACACATTATCTTTGGAGAAAATGGGAGAAGTGATTATTACATTTATGTTGGCTGAAGTGCTATATAGATACTTTGATACAGTCTATTTGAGAGAGGGGTGAGGTCAAGTGAATCAATACAAACTTCTAATTTCCCCTTGGAAGTTAATTAGTTTCTTATTTTCTAATCCTCCTTTGTTGCATCAGTCACTCTGAATTTGGTTTCTCAATTTCAAGAATTATTTTCTTTTCTGAAATGCTGTCGCTCTGAAATTGAATAAAAGAGAATCAAAACAACTATCTGTAACTGCTCTTTCTCAGTTCCTTTACTTATTACTTAGACACTTACCTTCCTGTCTCTATTCTGAATACTCTCCAATCCACTTTATATACTCAGGTCAGGTTAATTTGCTAAAATGCATCTTTGACTCTGTTATTCCTCTATTAAAACACATCAATGCTTCCCAATTATGTACAGATAAATGCACGTTCTATGCCTAACATTTCATGTTTTCAACACGTTGATCTTAATTTTCCTTCTCTGGTCTATTTTGTCACAGTTCTATACTTTTCTTTCCACTCCAGTGAAATTTATTAATTCCTTTCTAAAATGAACTTCTTGTCATTTCTCTATTTCTAATTCTGCCCAGGAGGTCTCTGCTCATTCTCTCTCACTATCTAGATTCTGCTCAGTCATGTTTCTCAATTTAAATATTAGGTGTTTTCAGGGATGACTGGGATTTGGGAGCCTCTTGAGCTAGCAGAAAGAAGTCCAGGACTGAGGAATCTTTTGGAAGGAGCTATTGAAACAATGCCCAGGGCATTACATAGGTACAGAAAAGCTTAGATTCTGCTCCAGTCTATGATCACTACTCTTCTTGATCCATTGCTTTATGGTGGACCCCAAGCTATTATATAGGATAGTGTCACATTAATTCTAAGTTATTCAGAGTTAGGTTGCAGTAGCAAATACTCTTTTCTTTCTTTTTATTTTTAATCCTCACCCTAGGATATTTTTTCCATATATCTTTAGATAGAGTGGAGGGGAGGGAGGGAGAGAAAGAGAGAGACAGAGAGAGGCATCAATGTGAGAGAGACACATTGATTGGTTGCCTCCCGCACGACCCTGACCAGGGCCGGGGACTGAACTGCAACTGAGGTATGTGCCCTTGGCTGGAATCGAACCCGTGACTCATTGGTCCTCAGGCCAGCACTGAGCCAATCCAGCCAGGGCGCAAATGCTCTTTTCAATGCTGCCAAAACAAGCGACCTTGTGGAATCATTTCTAACTACTGATTATACCACCATTTCTTCTATAGCTATTATTTTTCAAAACTCTGACATCAAAAAATACCTCCTTTGGTCCATTCAACACATTATTATTGATCATCTATAATACATTTCATACTGTATTACTTGTCTTGTTCTGTGTAACAAATTTTCCCACAAGTTAGTAGCTGTAAACAGCAAACATTTATAATTTTATACAGGCTTAGTCATCCAGAAGCAGCTGAGCTTGGTTACAATAGATTCCCAGGAGAAGACATGATTAAGATCTCCCATGCTCAGAACATATCTGATATGTTCATTTGTATGATCCAGTCAGAGCCTACATGTCTTAGGAAGAAATTATGATCAACAATGGGAGCATATGCTCACAGGTTGTTAAAGATGCTGGCTTTGCAGAAGTCTAAACACAATATAGATTAATGGAAAACGAGTAATGAAGATGTTGTTTAAGGATTATGAACTAGTTTGGGGAATGCATACTGAAAAGGAGAGTCATTTGTACACTGATCAGGAAAGCTTTTTTTTTTTTAATTGCACACAACACACTGAAAGCCATTAGCAAAACGCATGAGAGTAGTAGATAAGAAATGTAAACAGCATAACAAACATGTCAGCCAAAGACCATGGGTGAGTCATTCTGCATCCCCACAGGAGGTAGTATGCTGCACCTGGGGATTCTTAGTTCAACAAGACAGAGGAGGCCTCTGCCCGTCTGGAGACTAGCTGAGTGAGTTGTTTAACTTCTCTGCCTACAAAGCATAGTCCTGGAAGAACACATGACAGTTAGGCTCCTAAAGAGACTCTTCACTGGTGGGCTCTTCCTATCAAGAAAAACACTCCTCTTGAACATACCCCTTAGAGTCTTCCTGCCCAATGAAGGGTGGAAATACAAGATTGACAGACCAAAAAAAGCTCTTGGTAAAAGATCAAAATTTAATTAATTATTAGGACTTTTTAGCCTGTGAAAATAAATTAATCTTAATATTCCTAAAATTCTACTCCGAATTTTAGCTAGCAGATGGAGACTTCTCACTCCCAAATACTCACATCTCCAGTCCTGACTTCCCTTCTGATTATCCTACCAGCATTTCCAAGGGTTCATTCAGCATCTTCGAACCTCCTGTCCCTCTACACGATTACAGTTTAAAAACTTAACATGTTTCCCTTGCTACTTTTACGACCTAACATTTCTCACCAAATTCCAGAAATGTCTCTCAGTCAGCATTATCCCATAGAAATATAATGTGGTCCATGCAAATAATTTTAAATTTTCTAGTAGTCACATTATAAAAAAGTTCAGGTGAATGAATTGTTCATATGTTATTTAACTCAATCTATCCAAAGTATTATCATTTCAACATAAAATAAATACAAATTTTATGTTTTATTTTTATTATTTTTAATTGAGGTAAAATTGTTATGTAACATTATATTAGTTACAGGTATACAGTAGAATTTTGTCTTTGTATATACTACAAAGTGATCATCACAATAAATCTAGTTATTTAATTACAATTAAATAAACTTTAAAATTCAGTTCCTCAATGCCATTAGCCACATTTCTTTATTTTGTTTAACTCTATTTTTATTGTTGACACTATTACAGAAGCCCTCATTCCCCCCCCCCCTTGCCCACCTCCACCCAGCCCCAACCCTGCTTCCCATTGGCCATCACCACACTGTTGTCTGTGTCTGTGAGTTATGCATATATGTTCTTTAGCTAATCCCTTTACCTTCTTTCACCCATTCCCACCCCCTACCCTTCTGACTGCTGTCAGACTGTTCCATGTATTCATGCCTCTGTTTCTATTTTGTTTGTCAGTTTATTTTGTTCATTAGATTCCACATATACCATTAACCACATTTCAAGTGCTTCACATCTGGCTAGTGGCTACTGTAGTTCTTTGTATCCATTATTATTGCCTTAGTTCAATGGCCTCTTCCGGAACTGTTGCAGTCGCCTTGTAACTAACCCGCTCTTAGGGTTCTTTCCCTTTCTAATAAATATGCTACCACGATGATTGTTGTAAAATTAAAACTTGGTTATTTCAACTTCAATTTTAAATGTTTTATGGCAGTTTGGCCCTGGCCAATTTTGCTCAGTGGTTAGAGCGTCGGCCCATGGACCAGAGAGTCCCAGATTCGGTTCCCGCTAAGGGCACGTACCTTGGTTGCAGTTTGTCCCCAGCCCGGGTAGGGGTTGTGTGGGTGGCAGCCACTCAATGTGTCTCTCTCACATCGATGTTTCTCTTTTTCCCTCCTACTCTATCTGAAGATACATGTAAAAATGTCCTTGGGTGAGGATAAAAAATATAAAATAAAATAAATGTTTTATGGTAGTTTGACTTAACCTCTTTTAGTGTGGGACACACCTGACTGAAAATGTTCACCCACCTACAGGAGAATTGTGCTCACATAGGGGCTGCTCTTTGAAAAACATCAGGGAGAGGGAGGCACAGATCCTGGCCCTCTGTCTCTGCTCTGCAAGAGAGCATATCTCAGCTCCTCACCTGCTAATAAGGCAGCTCAAGGATTTGAAGACCCTCCATAATATTCCTTAAGTATTTTCCCAATGTTTATTTTGTGGGGTATTAGGAAAAGTTGACTTTTTGTTTTTCAAAATTGTATACACAGACACTTAGTAATTTACTTCTCCAGGACAAAGCAAAATCAATTATCTGAAAAAAAAATTGGCAGAAGAACCTTTACCATTTTTTTGGTTGTACTTGTACTCTTTTCTGGTGGTGGTTGTTGTTGGTAATTTTGTAAACCTTGCAGAAGTTTGGATTCAGATGGAAGTGCTTAGGTCCTGATGGGAGATCTTACCTTCACACTGAGCAGCATGTGCTGAGCGGCAGTCAGCGCCAGGAGGGCTGGGCTCTGATCTGCTCTGTGCACCTCTGTGTTCCAACAGCCCAGCCTGAACCTGGAATTAAGCAAATGAGCAATACATATTTGTTGAAACAATGTTTTGGTTCTAGAAGATCCGCCAACTTACACTGTGCATGTGCATTCTGAAAATGTTCAAGGGCAGTAAACAGCCCCATGCTGCTCCAGTCAAGAGCAGCGTCTCTGGAAGAAGTCAATTTATATTTAACAGTTAAGGGTGAGTGAGAGATGCAAATCCGAGATAATTACCAGCATGTTTGCCAATTATTTGTTGCCTTTTTTTTTTTTAAATCTTCCATTGATTTTTTTAGATAGAGTAGGAAGGAGGGAGGGAGGGAGAGAGAAAAATATCCATCCCTTGGTTGCCTTATCCCTGACAGGAAAGGGGATGAACCTGCAAGTGAGGTACACGCCCTTGACCAGGAATTGAACCTGCGGGCCCTTTGGTCTGCTGGCCAGTGCTCTAACAGCTGATCCAAACCAGCTAGGGTTTTTCTTGCCTTTTTATAGATTGTTGTATTGAGGTAAGAGTCTGGTAAACACCTTAACCTGTTCTATTGGAGAACCAGAGCTCTATCCTGCAAATGGTTCAAAAGTCAACCTCCTTGACCAAACCACAATGAATGCAAATGCGGGCTTATTTTCCAGGTTCATCTCCAGGTACTTCCCACTTTAATTTGCACAGTTCTCTTTAATACATGCATTTAACAAACCTTTTACTTTTTTTCAGGCATGTTAAAGGCCCTGGGAATACAGAGTATAGAGAGGTCTGGCTATTGGCCTCCAGTAGCTTCATTCTGGTAACACATTAGCCACAGAATGTAGATGTAGGCTGGTATTTTATTTTATTATTTATTGATTGATTTATGTTTGTTTGTTAATTATATTTTATTTTTATTGTTAAAATTATTATGGATGTTCCCCACATTATTGCAGCTGTCCCCCATATTACCTTCATTCTGTAGAAGCACAATTAAATGTTTTAAAACTCTATGGAGCAATCTTTAAGTGTGGCTCTTATAAGGCCAACCAATAATCTCATAATTATTCTTAGTTTGTAGGCATTATCGCATCTGATACTCATAAAAATCCTGTGAGAAAAAAAAATAGTATTCTTATTTAGTTGATGAGCAAGTAAAGTATAGGTCACATAGCTAGTAAGCTAAGGCAGGATTCAAATTCAGATTTCTAAGTCCATGTATTTAACCTCTCAGCCTTATGTGTGTGGTACATGTAAGAATTCAGGAAGCAGTCCCTCATTAGGTTACACCTGATAACTGCTCAATACTTTTTTATAAAGGCAAATAACCCCAGCTTTTAGCATACCACACATCACATGAATTACTCAGCATTCCAAATATCAGCTACATAAACCACTTTCTCTAGTTCAGTGAACACACAGAAAGTTGTCTGGTAGACTAGTTGCCTGAAACATTTTGTAGTTAGGTAGGTAGTTTTTGCAATTAGTTTGATTTGTTAATTTGTGGGCATACATAATTTTAAAGGCAGAGACCACTAGTTTCCAAAAATATTTGTACCAATAATAAAATGTCAGCAAAAATAGAACTTCAAAGTGCCTTTGTCCATGTTCATTTCTCCCTCTGAAATAGTCCCACTTCTCCTCCTATCTGTCCTCTTCTCCTTCCCAGTCTGGTACATTTTTATTCATCTTCAAGGCTCTGACCATATATTGCATATATTTGTAAGCTTTCCCTGGCCCCCTAGGGAAAAACTAATCATGTGCTTTATGGTACTATTATAGCACTTTGTTCTTAATTCTATTATGTATTTACCTTGGTCATAGCTATTTCATTAAGTGCCCTTCTACCTTGTTAAATTGTGAACTCTTCAAGGTCAGTGATATATCTTCAAGATATATCGTTATGTCTTTGTATTTTCAAACACTAACACAGTAGTTATTAAATACATACTAAATGCTTATTGATGAAGGAATGCATGTGTGAGTAAATGGAGCCTTTGCTTTGGGCTCCTGCTGGTAACTTTCCATTGCAGTGCAGGAGCTCAGGGGGCGGGGGTGGAGGGGTGGGGGGGTAGGGGCGCTCTCTTTGGAGCACAGCATTAGATCCCCAAAGGATGATGGTGAAAGCATGTGACACTCTCCAGAGACTCCTCATCTACAACTTCGGAAGGCTTACAGACTCAAGGCAGAGGCCCGAGTGCTGGGGCCTGTCATGAAATGGACTCGTTATACACATGGTATATTTCCTGGGAAGGAAGACTTCTCTCATATTAGACCACAGACCACCTCCGCTTTCTCATTCAAACATTCCAAACAGTTGGTCACTTCTCTGAATTCTAGCCTAGGTATTCCTCTTAGCTGCTGTCTCCATTATTTTGGGTACTTATAACAAAAACATCTGTGATATAGTTCCCTACTTTCTGATTTGAGAAGAAATGAATTCAATTGGAGAATGAAAGGGGGAAAAAAACCCTCTTTGGTAATAGTCCTAATTTGATAAGACTTTTGGTCTGTAATCAACCTAAACCACCCTGGCAATTTGACTGTTGTATTTTTCTTTTCTCTTACTCTGCTTATCTCTGATGCCAGCTTCAAAGATGGAGATGAAATCACATCTCCATTTATTAACAGAGTTTTTTAAAAATGATTTTAATTAATATATATTACATGTTTGAAGGTACTAGCAGTTAATTATTTTAAGTAGAGTGAATCTCCCCCTCTGAAGTCAGGCTTACTCTATTCATTTGCTTAGTAAGAAGAACAATAACTAAGCAACACTATTTGGCATGTATTGAGTGCTTACTATGGACCACACACTAATTTGAACACTTTGCATAAAAATTATATTTCACTTACTACTCACAACCCATTGAGGTATGAAACATTATTTTAACTTGACAGAGGAGAAAACTACATTTTTAAATGATTGACACAAATTACATAGATAGTAAGTAACTGTGTCTGGATTTGAACCAGTTCTATCAGACTACAAAGCTTTCTTTTCCCCCCTTGGTGCAAAGAAAAATTTCAGGCTAGCAAACTACTTTTTCAAATTATTGTATAATCCAGATTACTGACCTTAAGTGAACAAGTCTTTACTGTGTATTGTGTATGAGCTTCCTTAAGCATGGGTACACGCTGGAACCTCCTGTCCCTCAACACGAATATACTAAAGAACCACAGAGTGCCATGGCATAGAACATGATGTTTTGTGTTAAAATTCATTTAATGGGTGGAATTATAGGTGTCATTGCTGTTTTTTAAGTTGTGCTTAAATGTAGGTCTAAACTAACACTGCTGCATGCAACTTAATGGGCCTTATGTGGGTCTGAATATAGAAAGAACTGCAGTCCTCTGCAAACTGGCTGGGGCAGCAGCTTTCAGCCTTTTCCCAGGTTTTCAAGCTTCTGCATAAAGTCGAGACAGCTTGACCTACTTTTTTTTTTTTTGTCAAAAGGCAGAGTATAGGTTCTGTGTGTATCTCAGCATGTAAATGAGGGGGGAGAAAGGGAATTTGTCTATTGCTTATATCTCTTGCTGATTGGACACCTTCCTGACAGGAGTGTTCAAAGGAAAAGTATGTCATCCTGTTCATTATTGTTAATTAGCAGTAAAAAACAGGGCTTTGGGGCTTTGTATCCCACAGGACATGAGCAGAGAAATGGGGCTGAAATTTTAGCAGTTATATGTGGAGTAAGGTCAGGCAGGCAGCCATGTAGGTTTTCGAACTGAGTTCATTTCATATTTAAAAGACAAACGTTGCAGAGAATTTCCACATGGTAGAAAGAAAAGGCTATAATTTTAGCCCCCTCCCGATGCCTAATTCAAAACCAGTGGTTAGTTGTTCTGGCTATTGTAAAGGGTGTTGGATAAATGAAGTGGGTGGGGGTCTCTTTTGGCATTTGAAATTGCAACATAGATATTGTTCATTATTATGTAAGTAACATACTATAACCATCATCTTCATAATTCACCAGCTTTTCAGTGAAATTTCTCCTCATTAGACTGTATTTCTGATATTTAACTATTCTTTTTTATATTTACCAACTTTTTTGGGGATTCTTCTGTGTAGACATAAACTGGATTTAATAGATTATTGATGCATAGAATTGGGTCCACAAGGCCAATAATTTTTTTATAACAGGCTGTTCAGAGGGAGTTGAATTTTATTTGTTGACTTAAGTCTCTATTTACTTTCCAGAAAAAAAACAAATATTTCCATAATAAATTTTATTTTCTTAGATCATAAAAGTACTTATTGAAAATTTAAAATAAAGTGATGAGAATAAAAAAATAAAACCTGCCTATAATATATCAACCTTTTTACTATAGCATCTAACATTCTAATCTTTAATTTTAGAGCATATACATATATATTTATTTTCTTTTGTGTATATATGCAAATAGCTGTATAGATATATTGATATACCTCAACATTCTTCAAAAAGGCAAAATGTTTTCATACGACGCATACTACTCTACCACTTGATTATTCCATTTAATCTATTTTGGACATTTTTCTACTTTGAGGATAAAATCTGATATTGACCTCAGAGTATCCTATTGTATGCATGAACTACACTTTATCTAACCGTTCCTTTACTATGGGTATTTTGATTGTTTCAGAATTTTTAGTAAGAGAAACTGATAAAGACTTTTTAATCTTATAAAAATACCAATTTACATGAATGAAAATATTTTTTAGGAAGATGACTTTGTATAAGCAGAACCACTATATTTATGGCAGTTATCCTTCAAGAACATTGTACTGTTGACCCCTCCCAGCATCAAGTATATAAAAATGCCTCAAACTGGGGTATTTTAATACAAAGTGGCCTTATTATTTGTTCAGACACTGCTCTCCATAGTATGATTTTTCTTTCTGGCCTATTTGATTTGAGTGCGTTTACATTTAATAATTATACTGGTTTAGAGGTGATACCCAACCCCGTTGAGCTTCTGTCACATTTTTCTTATCCTTATTCTGACAGCATTCACAGAACAGAAATGGGCTGAGGAAGCCGGACAACATATACACAGCGCTTCTTAGCAAAGTGGTGACTACAGTTTTCTGGGGAGAGCCAGGCAGGCAAGAGGTTACTATCCCAGTGGAGACTGTTCAGTACTTGGCTCTCAGCCCGCCTTGTGTCCCACACCTTCTACACATTCCGTAACTCTTAATTTTGCCTCTTGTCACTTCTCATTTTGATCATGCAGTCTCCAGGTCTTGTGCAACAGCGGTAGAATGTGACAGGCTTCTAAATGTATTAATATTGTCAACATTATTGTGCTTATTCTTAATGTAACAAACAGAGTAACAACATATGTGTTCTGCTATTAAGTGTTCAGCAAGGCATAGATGTCTTAGCTTTCGATAGCCCATTCAAATGACAGTCCTGGAGCTCGGAGTGTGGATTACATCAAGGGACTAATTCATGTGTTGTATGGCATTTGATAATGGCTGAGATGAAACAGAAAAGAAGTCTGATGTTCAAAAGAGGGGAAAAATGTAGCCGCTGAAGTTTTTCAAGTTCTACATGTGATTATTTACGGTGGTCTTACTGCATCCACTGTGAGCGAAATCACAGCTGATGGAGCACCATTTAAATTTCGAGAACATTATGGTTGGCTTACCAACATTTTTTTTGTTAGTAATATGATTGAAACATGTGAAATATTACCAAAAATGATCATTTTCCTTTGAACTTTTAAAATTGTTTCCAAGGTGCTACTGCCTTTGAGTTTTACTAATGAAAGGTAAATTAAAATATGTAACTGTGGAGTTTAATAGGCACTGAGAATATTTGA
Source organism: Molossus molossus (assembly GCF_014108415.1). Classification (NCBI taxonomy): domain Eukaryota; kingdom Metazoa; phylum Chordata; class Mammalia; order Chiroptera; family Molossidae; genus Molossus; species Molossus molossus. The sequence goes on along the minus strand of NW_023425350.1, from coordinate 34,975,211 downwards.
TAATGCCACAGCTGCCTATATCATATTTACTAACATATTTAATAGCTGAACAGATGCTTTTAGCTATGGTAACACATGGTACTGAACAGCAGGAAGTCCCATTTGACAAGTCACTTTTTATTTTATTTTTTTATCCCTGAACCTTCTCTAATAATCTGAGATTTCAGTGTGTTTTGATTTGTAAGGCAACTAGCAGATAAGAGCGATTCTGTTCTCTGCTGTATATTTCCAACAGGTTGTTTGGCTTCAAGACACAAAGCCCATGAGATTCTAAAATAAAATAACTGAGCGAGGTTGGGTAAGACACACAACACACATAACTACCTAACAATACAGTACATGTATCCAGCAGAAAATGGGTAGAGTAGCCTCTTCAAGGAAGCTCGGAAATGTGTCATGTGGTAGCATCAGATTAGGAAGAAAATTCTAGCAACCAGCCTCTCAGTAAATATTAGTTTTGTGGAGAGCAGCTTATTTAATTGTGATGGTTTGTGTATATATCTTCTAGTCGCCTTACGTAACTAGCAATAACTCTTGTCAGCAGAGATGCCCAAGGGAAATTGGGGTTGTTTGGTGTTGTAAGATTTGCTCTCTGAGGATCAGTTCTTTGGAGCTTTCCATGAACTATTTTGCAATCCTTTAATTGCTTGTGTCTGCAAAAAAAAAACACCTGATATACATTCTAAAGCTAAAATGAGTGTCTAGTGAATGTATTTTGAGACTTATAGGAAGATGTGGAATTGATAATGGGCCACTGGAAATGGGTTTGACCAAAGATCTATACAGCTGTGTTGAAAATTGTAAAATTGTTAAAATTGGATACATCTTATTGGACTTCAAGGATTTCTGGCATAGCTTGTCTGGTGAGGAAATTATACTAGCCTGAAATCTAAAATGAAAAAGCTTGGTTCAAATCTCATGGAAGACAAAGCAGTTGTTCTTCAAGGCATTCTGCATGTGTTTTTGACCATCTCTTTTAGCAGGATTTGCATAATTGTTGACTAGGATCTGTTTAAGTACTCATGGTGTTAGGCTTGCCCTGACTCCCGTGGTTATTTTGCACAATCTATTTTTGCTTTAACAATCCACGCTAATCCAGTGAATTCAGGAAAATCCTCTAGGTTTGTACGACTGGGAGAATTAATTTATGTTCATTTCAGGAATGGTAAAACGCTCCCCAGCTCAGACCTCTCTCTGTTGTAATGGTGAACCTCAAGAGACTGTGGTTGGAAAATTGGACTGATCACACTTTCTGCTCATGTGACTCTTATTCACGCTAAGCCTGCCTGTAAGAAAATATTCCATTGCTAAATGTATGATCACTTCAACCTCTGTTTTTTCGCCTAAACAACTAAGGAGCTGGACTATACTGAGATAATAGGATAAGAGATTTACAAACTCTTTTTTACAGTATTTTTTTCAATTACAGTTTACATTTAATATTATTTTGTATTAGTTTCTGGTGTACCACATAGTGGTTAAACAATCACATACCTTACAAAGTGTTCCCCGATATTTTCAGTAACCCCTGCATAGTTAGTACTGGAGTTACAAACTTTATATATAACTTTTTATTTTATTTTATACCAAAGTTGAAACCACCTCAATAATAATTTATTTTATACTTGATTTGGTTGTTTAAAATAAAGAGTTAATATAAACCTAAATTTTTAGGGTCTTTTTCATCATCTAGGCTTGATTACAATCTTATATACGAACCAAAATGTTATTCTCCCCTCCAAAAATGGTACATAGGAATACAATATTTAAATAGTGAAACTTTTTGTGGATAGCATATAGATATAGTATTGTCACTATATATTATATAATCTTTAAAGCATTCTGAAGTTATTTAGATGACAGGGCAGGGTAGCCAGATGTAACTATTTTTCTTCTGCTGTGCCTTATGGAGAGATGGATCAAAATCTGTTTGAATATAATGAAAGCAGGTCATACGAATTTAAAATCCAAATGACTCTTTGAAACATGGTAACTATTCACTCAGAGGGATACAAGCTGTAGTCACTGAGGTTTTGTGTATTTGAACATCACAATGATGGAGCATTGATTCCCCAATTCATTGGCAGTGAAGAAAAAAATTTAAAGGCTGTTGATATGTATGTATGTTTGTTTGTTTTTAATTATTTAAAAAATTTGGAACAGAATTGAATATTTTTGGAATGGGCATCCTTGCTATCTATGTTTGGCATATATAAAATAGAAATATCTAGGTTTTAAATGAAGATAAAGTAAAATATCATTAGGTACAATGTTAAGGTTTTCAGGTTCCTGATTAGTTTTAGGACCTGAAAACATAGTTCACTTAAATGTTCACTTATATTCTATCCCCTACCTAAACTCTAAAGACACCCACATTTTTAAGAAAGTAAATGGGTCATACTGCTTGTAAGCTATGGCTTGCTGAAAGTTCATATTCTGTCTTAGACTTCAAGATAAACACACGTTTTTCTATCCCAAACCTTGGGTGTGAAGGAGGCTGTAATTACAGTTGTATGTGAAGCACACTGAAGGACTGAGGCATCTGAGAAAGAGAAAAGGAGCTGAAGGACAACAAAACCAAGTCTCCGGAGTAATATGGTTCATATTATTTTATTCTGAGAGAATCATACACTTTTGGTAGAGATGGTGGAGTCCATACCAGGAGCAGGTAGATAGATCTCTCCAAAAGCATATTTAGAGCTAATAGACATCTAGTGCTCCCCGGAGGTGGGGAGTCTCATTCATGAACCATTTCTTGAGAACCTTAATGTGCTAAACCTTGTTAGTTTCTTGGGGTATAAATGTGGGTAAGATACTGCATATTCTTCAGTGAAATTGAAGAATAATGAGGACAGACATTTAAGGAAAGAATTGTAAAATGATGTAATAAAGACAATAATAGAAGCACAGAAACTTGCTTACTGAAGTAGCATAAAGAAAAGGGTTGTGAATTTGGCATGGGTGCCTCAGGGGCACCTTTGCAGAGGAGATAGTATGAGTGAAGAGTTTGCCAGTCACCCAAAAGAAAACAAAGAGGACCATCAGGAATAATATAAGCAAAGGTTACATACAGCAGGGTGTGTCTTACTAATTGTGTGTCCTTGAATATAGCTCAGAGTAGGCATCAGAAAATGTTTTCTGAATAAATGGTTAAATGGAAAACAAAATAGACTGAATGAAAAGGAGCAAAAATATTTTAACAAGTATGCAAGTGGTGTGGTAGCACAGGGAGACTTAGCCGACATCCTGAAGCTTTACTGTAGGTTGCTTTCAGGATAGCTCTCTGGGTGCAAAGGTCGTAAAGATGACCTGCAACCAGGCATTTTGGTGACGAACCAGCTACCCACCGGATACAGTATTTCATGCTATCCTAGGACGTGTTCTTTGCGTCCCCTATTATTATTAGTTCTGTCCTTTCTCATAGGCATTTCTGAAAAGTGGTCCAAATTGAAAGTTGAACTTCTTTTTATGGAAAGTTTTTGTATAATTACATGCTTAGATAGAGTTTTAAAGTGAGTAATTTAGATCCAGCCAGATAAATGAAAGTCTTGTGATTTTAGGGATTTTTCCAGGCTTTATTTATTTTTTCATTCACTTGACTACTCAACAAATTCAGTGAGCACAGATACAGCCATAACAATGGTGTGGAATCTTACTTGATATTTTCCCACAGATATGATATGCATGTTGACCATTGGTTAAAAGGTGATTTTTAAAGATATGTTTGAGAATAAATGTACTACTTTTTAACCAGTCTTAGCTGTTCTTAACATTATCAAAAATTATTCCATAAAATATATTTATTGTGGTGTTCATCATCAAGAACTGGGAGAAACATTGTGGAGAATATTAACAGTACTGGAAGGCACTGCTAATGCTGTATCTTTTTTGGTACAATAACACTTCTGATCCCTTTCTATTATTTTTTTTTTTTTTTATTATTGAAAGTATTACAGGTGTCCTCCTTTTTTTTCTCCACTGACCGCCTCCTCCCCACTCCCACCACTTCCTGCTTTCCCCAACCAAATGTCTGTGTCCTTTGGTTGTGAATATATGTAAGTTCCTTGGTTTATCTCTTCCCCCCCATCCCACCCTCATCCCTCTGAGGTTTGTCAGTCTGTACCCTATTTCTATGTCTCTGGGACTATTTTGTTCATCAGTTTGTTTTATTCATTATATTTCACAAATAAGTGAGATCATGTGATATTTGTCTTCCTCTGATTGGCTTGTTTCACTTAGGATATAGTACTCTCGAGGTCCCTCCATGTCGTCTCAAAGGATAAGACATCTCTCTTTCTTACAGCTGCATAGTATTCCATTGTGTGTATATGTTCCGCAGCTTTTTTATCCATTTATCTACCGATGGGCACTTGGGCTGTTTCCAGATCTTAGCTATTGTAAATAGCAGTGCTATGAACATAGGGTTGCATGTATTCTTCCTAATTGGTGTTTCAGGCTTCTGAGGATATATTCCAAGGAGTGGGCTCACTGGGTCAAATGGCAGTTCCCTTTTTAATTTTTTGAGTATAGACCATATTGTTTTCCATAGTGGCTGCACCAGTCTGCATTCCCACCAGCAGTATATTAAAGTCCCCTTTTCTCCACATCCTCACCAGCACTTGCTGTTTGAGGATTTGTTGATGGCGGCCATTCTGGCAGGTGTGAGGTGATATCTCATAGTCATTTTAATTTGCATCTGTCTGATGATTAGAGAACATATTTTTTATTAGGTCTCCTGGCCATTTGTATCTCCTGTTTGGAGAAGTGTCTATTCAGGTCCTCTGCCCATGTTTTGTTCTTAATCCCCACCTGAGGATATTTTCCCCTTTATCTTCAGATGGAGTAGGAGGGAGGGGGATTGAAATAGAGAGAAAAACGTCAATGTGAGAGAGACACATGGACTGGATGCCTCACACATGACCCTGACCAGGGCCAGGCTTGAACCGCAACCGAGGTAGGTGCCCTGAACTAGAATCAAACCCGCAACTCTTTTGTCTGCAGGCCAAAGCTCTAAATGCTGAGCCAAACTGGCCAGGGCCCTCTTCCCATCTTAATCAGATTATTTGTCTTCCTTTTGTTGAGTTGTATGTGTACTTTATATATTTTGGATAGTAACCCCTTATCTGACGTATTGTTGGCCAATACGTTCTCCCAGAGAGTGGGTTCCCTTTTTATTTTGATGGTAGTCTCTTTTGTCATGCAAAAGCTTTTTAGTTTGATGTAGTCCCATTTATTAATATTTTCCTTCATTTCTCTTGTCCTAGGCAATGTATCAGTGAAAATTCTGCTACATATGATGTCTGAGGTTTTTCTGCCTATATTTTTTTCTTGGATTTTTATGGTTTTGTGGGTTACATTTTAGGCTATTATCCATTTTTAGTTTATCCCTGTGTATGGTGTAAGTTGGTGGTCTAGTTTCATTTTTTTGCATGTAGCTGTTCAATTTTCCCAACATTGTTTACTGAAGAGACTGTCTTTTCTCTATTGTATCCTCTTGCCTCCTTTGTCAAATGTTAACTGTGCATATAGTCTTGGGCTGATATCTAGGTTCTGTCTTCTGTTTCCTGGATCTATAAGCCTATTCTTGTGACAGTACCAGGCTGTTTTGATTATGATGGCTTTGTAGTATAAGTTGATATCTGGTAGTGATCCCTCCCACTATCTTCTTCTTTTTAGATTGCTGTGGCACCCAGGGGATTTATGAGTCCATATAAACTTTTGGAGTATTTGTTCTAGGTCTGTGAAACATGGTGTTGGTACTCTAATAGGGATTGCACTGAACTTGTAAATTGCTTTGACCAGTATGGACATTTTAATGATGATGATTTTTACAATCCATGAACATATATGTTTCCACTTTTTTGTATTTTCCACTATTTCTTTTTTCAATGTCCTGTAGTTTTCTGAGAACAGGTCTTTTACCTCCTTGGTTAAATTTATTCTTAGGTATTTTATTTTTTTTTGTTGCAATGGTAAATGGGATTGTTTTTTAGTTTTCCTTTCTGAGTGTTCATTATTGGTGTATAAGAATGCCATCAATTTCTGGATGTTAATTTTGTATCCTGCTACGTTGTCAAATTCATTTATTAAATCTAGTAGATTTTTTGATGGAATCTTGAGGGTTTTCTATGTACAATATCATGTCATCTGCAAAGAATGACAGTTTCACTTCCCCCTTTCCGATTTGGATCCCTTTTATTTTTCTTGTCAAATTGCTGTGTCTAAGACTTCCACTACTATGTTAAATAAGAGTGGTGAAAGTGGGCATCCCTGTCTTTTTCCTGTTCTTAAGTGAAAAGCTTTTAGTTTTTGCCCTTTGAGTATGATGTTGTCTGTATGTTTGTCATATATGGCCTTTATTATGTTGAGATATGATTCTCTAAAAACACTTTGCTGAGTGTTTTTATCAGAAATGGGTGCTGGATTTTGTTAAATGGCTTTTTCAGCATCTATTGATATGATCATATGATTTTTATCTTCCATTTTGTTTATGTGGTATATAACATTTATTGATTCATGAATATTGTACCGGCATCTATGTTTATCAGGAATATTGGCCTATAGTCATCTTTCTTTGTAATGTCTTTATCTGATTTTGGAATTGGGATTATGCTGGCCTCATAAAAAGAGTTTGGAAACCTTCCTTCTTCTTGAATTTTTTGGAACAGTTTGAGGAGAATGAGTGTTAGTTCTTCTTTGAATGTTTGGTAAAACTACTCTGTGTAGCTGTCTGGACCCATACTTTTGTTTGCTGGGAGTTTATTGATTATATCTTTAACTTCCTTAGTTGTTATTGGTCTGTTCAAGTTTCCCAGTTCAGATTTGAGAGACTGTGTGATTCTAGAAATTTGTTTATTTCACCTAGGATGTCCATTTTTTGGCGTATAATTGTTCCGGTATTTTAATGATCCTTTGTATTTCTGTGGTGTCAGTTGTTACTTCTCTTCCATTTCTGATTTTGCTTATTTGGGTCCTCTCTCTTTATTTCTTGGTGAGTCTGGCTAAAAGTTTGTCAATCTTGTTTATCTTTTTAAACAACCTGCTCTTTGTTTCATTGATCTTTTGAATTGTTTTTTTTTTCAGTCTCTATGTCATTTATTTGTGCTTTGACTTTTACTATTTATTTCCTTCTACTTGCTCTGGGTTTTTCTTTTTTGTTTACTTTCTAGTTCTTTAAGTTGTAGGGTTAGATAGCCTTTTAGAAATTTTTCTTTTTTCTTGAGGTAGGCCTGTAGCACTATGAACTTCCCTCTCAGGACTGCTTTCACTGCATCCCATAGATTTTGTGTTGTTTTGTGTTCATTTTCATTGGTTTCCAGGAATTTTTTATTTCTTCCTTGATCTCCATGGAAACCCATTCATTGTTTTTGTTTTTGTTGTTGTTGTTGTTCATATAGAGTGGGAGGGAGAAAGAAAGAGAGAGAGAGAGAAACATCGATGTGAAGGGGACACATTGAGTGGCTGCCTCCTGCACAACCCAACCGGGGCCAGGGACAAACTGCAACCGAGGTACGTGCCCTTAGCGGGAACCAAACCGGGGTCTCTCTGGACCACAGGCTGACGCTCTAACCACTGAGCAAAACTGGCCAGGACAATTCATTCATTGTTAAATAACATGATATTTAGCCTCCATGTGTTTGAATGTTTTTAAGGGTTTTTATTGTAATGAATTTCTAGTTTCATGCCGTTGTGATTTGAGAAGATGCTTGATATGGTTTCAATCTTCTTGAACTTGTAGGGACTTAGTTTGTGTCCTAATATGTGGTCTGTTTTGAGAATGTCCCATGAGCACTTGAGAAGAATGTGAATTCTGCAGTTTTGGGGTGTAATTTTCTATCAATATATATTAAATCCTTTTGATCTAGTGTATCATTTAGAGTCTCTGTTTTCTTGTTAATATTTTGTCTAGAGAATCTATTCTGTGATGTTAGCTGGGTGTTGAAGTCTCCTGCTATGATTGTATTGCTGTCTATTTTTCCTTTGAAGTCCTCCAGAAGTTTTAAAATATATTTTGATGCTCCTCTACTGGGTGCATATATGTTCTCTGAGGTTATATCCTCCTGTTGGATAGGCCCTTTCAATATTATGTAGTGGCCTTCTGTGTCTCTTGTTATGGCCTTCATTTTGAAGTCTATTTTATCAGATATGAGTATTGCTAACCCAGTTGTTGTTTTTTCATTTTCATTTGCTTGGGAAATTTTATTCTATCACTTCACTTTCTTTCTTTCTTTTTTTTTTATCCTCATCTGAGAACATTTTTTCATTTTTTGTTCAGATAGAGTGGGAGGGAGGGCGGGAGAGAGAGAGAGAGAAACATTGACATGTAAGGGACACATCAAGTGGTTGCCACCTGCACAACCCAACCAGGGCCGGGGACAAACTGCAACCGAGGTACATGCCCTTAGCGGGAACTGAACCCGCGTCTCTCTGGACCACAGGCCGATGCTCTAATTGCTGAGCCAAACCGGCCAGGGCCTATCACTTCACTTTTAACCTGTGTGAGTCTTTTGTTGTGAGGTGGGTCTCTTGCAAACAACACACATATGACTAATGCTATGTTCCTCTCTCTATTTCTTCTGCTTATTACAGCAGTCCTTTTAACATTTGTTGCAGTGTTTGTTTGGTGCTAATATATTCCCTTAGCATTTTTTTTTTTTTGTCTGGGAAGTTCTTTATTTCACCTTCTATTTGAATAATAGCCTTTCTGGATAGAGTAGTCTTGGATTCAGATTCTAGTTTTTCATTACCTTGAATACTTCATGCCATTCGCTTCTGGCCTGTAGTGTTTCTGTTGAGAAATCAGCTAATAGTATTATGGGGCCTCCTTTTTAGGTAATCTGTTGCTTTTTCTTTGCCGCCTTTAACATTTTCTTTTTGTATTTAATTTTTGACATTTTAATTTTGATGTTTCTTGTAGTGGGCCTTTGGGTTCTCTTTACATGGGGTTTCTGAACTTGCATGCCTTTTTTCTTCACCAAATTATGGAGGTTTTCTGCCACTATTTCTTCAAATATGTTCTTTAACCCTTGCTCATTTTCTTCTTCTGGAGCTCCTATGATGCAGATGTTGTTATGATCATGTTGTACTACAGCTCTCTTAAACTCTGCTTCTATTTTTTAATTGCTTTTTCTTTTTGATTCTCTAATGGGTGATTTTTTTATCCTATCTTCTAATTCGCTGATCCGATCTTCAGCTTTTTTTAATCTGCTAGTTATTCATTCCATTGTGTTCTTTACTTTCTGCTATGTCATTCTTCATTTCTGTTGGGTGGTTGTTCATTTCCAGTTGTTTGATTTTTATTGTTTCCATATCTTTACCATGCTATTGAGCTTCCTCATACTCATTACTCTGAACTCTACCTCTGATAACTTGCTAAATTTCATTTCATTTATCCCTTCTTCTGTAGAAACCTCTTGTTTTTTTTATTTTGAAATTTGTTTCTTTGTTTCACCATTTTGGCTGTCTTGGCAGGGTTTGGAGATTGCCAAATTTTCCGTGAGTGTTGATGTTCTGCTGATTGTGGCTCCCTCTACTGAGTTTGAATGAGTATGGAAGGGACTACATTAAACACCAATGTCTTGTCTTACTTTCCTGGACAGAGTAGCAGGTCAAGCAAAGATTCAATTATCCCAGAGCTTTTGCCTGCAGGCTATTACTCTCAGTTACTTAATGAGCCTCAGACTGTAGCCTTCAGCTGAATGAAAAATCCCTCAGGTGGTCAGGGTAAGAGTATTTCCAGCGGGTGGGGTAATTGCTTTCTCTTGGGTTAAAGTTGCTTTTAGAAGAAAGTGGTTTTTGCAGTGTGGATTATTGGCTCAGAGCAGGGATCCAGGCCTCAGCCTTCACAGCTCAGTCCCAAGACCCAGGACACCCAACACTGAGGGTCAGTCCCAAGGCACAAAGCTTTCAGAGCTCTTCTCTGCCTACTGGCTGGCAGGTAGTCTCTGATTGGTAATGATTTTCAGGTTGCTCTTTTCCACTGGGTGGTGTTAAATTCCCAAGGGAGGGGAAGTTGCTTCTTCTCCAGGCTACAGCTGCTCTGGGAAGGGGGTCTTTGAGTAATATGGCTACTGTCCTATGTGGGAGTGACTCAGCATAGAGCTCCTGATAATCTCCTTCCCAGCTTTCTCCCTAGTGCCACAAATCTCTGTCTCTCCTCACATAACTCCAGTCCAGTCCACCTTTTCTCTGCTGGAGCCCAAGGTGAGTAGCTGTAGCTGTAATTTAGTGCACTGGCCCTTCAGGGAAGTGCCTGTGTTTCCTGACCCTCTCCCTGCTGGATAAAATCTCTGCTCTGGTTATTTTCTCAGCCAGGTGTTATGTGGCACCTTTCCCTGTTCTGCCACTCTGTGCTGTGGAGCTGGCTTGGGGTTTTAACCCCTGGCTTCTCAGAGGGAACTGCTCACAGCAAAGACAGCCCTCAATAGCTGCCCATGAGCACCCAGCTAGCCCTCTTGCACCTTCACATCTCCAGCAGCCTCGACTTGGGTTCCTCTTTACATCTCTGGTTATAAGGATTCTCTATGGCTGTTCTAAAGTTGCTTTTTCCAGATGACTTGTCTTTATTTTAGTTGTTATTCTAGTTTGGTCCTGGGGGATAGTCTGTGTAGCTTCCATTCATGTTGCTGCCATTTTAGATCTTCCCTGATCCCTTTCTAATTATCATATTAATTTTCACTAGTATGTAACCGAGGTGTTTAACCAGGACTTCTAGGAATATGACAAGGTCATTGCTTTTGACCCTTCATGACAGTATTAGGAAACAGTTTTTAGCCATAACTCTTAGAGGCTACTAACACATAAAATACTTTCTGTCAATGATACTTTTGTACTTTCTAAAAATAATAATGATGTTTCACAATAGGTTCTGTATGACTTAAACCTTGTGAATATTCTGGACTTTAATTCCCTGCTTTCAGAATAGCAGGTGCGTGTTTGTAATTACACCTACATCTGAAAACCACTTTTTGAAATTATGTTAACATGGTGCCATTGATCATTAAAACCTGAGTTGAACTTTGCACTGTACAACATATGAAAAAAATTAGTGTGGCAATTCTGTTGTTCCCGATGGCTGTGGATTCTTGAGCACAATATTGTCCTTGGGTTTGTTTTTTTTCTAAATGGCTTTAAAATCAAAAGGCTGAGAACAAGAAAATGTCTTTTATCATGTCTCACTCTCTACTCATTTGCATTTTAAAACAACATAGATATTTTTGTGGAATCTCTTCATTTGGTATCATGAAGATAAAAAGTGATCCAAGGAGATTAATAATTCTGGTTTGTAAATGGTTAAGATATATGGCTTTAAGCCTGTAATTTCAATCTGTTTATGTAACTTGGAAATCAAACTTTTTAAATTGGACCAGTTTTTATGTACTATGTTGCTATTTCAAAATAGGGCATCCAGATTGAGTAAAATGTAATCAATATAATAATGTTTATAAGTATCAAAACAGTAAGAATCTAGGCATGATTTATGGACTCATTTGGCTTAAAGTATTAAATAACAACTTTTCTGACACCATCTTCTCTCTGTTTTCACTTCCTCTATTTTTTGTATTCAGAAGTATATTTAGTTTCTTTAAATATTTAACCAATTTAATCTGAGATTTAGCCACATTTATTTGTGAAATTAACTTTTACTTCTGAGTATTGATTGACAGATGTTTTATTCTCTAAAGATTTACTTAATATGATTAAAATATTCAAATTACACATTTGGACCAATTTCCAGTCTACTGTACCTGATATACTGTAACCACTTTTAACTGTCTTATTTCTATAACTCTTATTCCCCCCAAAAGGACTGTTTATCATAGTTACTTTTAGTAACTAAACATTCTGAATATTAACTGGGGTGTCAGAAAACTGTGCCAATTATGTGCTTACTAAAATTTTCTCTGGAGAATTCACTTTTCATAAGGCCTCATGGTTGGCCAAACTACAGGATACATGCTGTTGAACTGAAGAATAGGTAAAAGCAATTACCTATTAAATGAAAGTTGGACTATGTAAGAATAATCCCTTAATTCAAATGATCTTGGTTCTCTGCTACTACTATTATTTATGTGATGATCTCATATTTTACATACTTTTACAGTTCAACGAATGTTACACATAATCTTTAAAAGAACTCTAATAGGTACAGAAATCAGTTTTCATTAGCATATTTCACAAATAGGGAAACTAAGGCCTGGGGAGTTTAAATGGCATGATTAGTAAGAGGATGAGCAATGATCCAAATTCAGGTCATTTGATTTCAATCCAGTTATTTCTCTACCATAGTTTAATTTGTAATTTAAACATTTCCTCCAATATTATTTGATTGAGACCATCTTAGGCACAGGGAGTTGTAATATTCATACTTGATAGAGGTCGTGTTAATATGATTTGGATTCATTTGTCAAACTCGAAGAAGCGCATTGACCTATATGACCTTTATTTATAACTAATCTTTATTTAAAAATGTGCCTCAAGGGTATAATAAGATCATAAAATTCTTTGCTTTCAGAAATCCTTATAGCAACCTTTTTGTTTTAGTACAAGACTAGAATGAGGCCAGTATGTTCAGTCAGGTAGGTAAATGGGAGTAGAATTGGGTTGGAGGTGAAATGTAAAGGGACAATAATGCCATAGTAAGAAAGATAATAAAGAAATACTCATCAGAAAAAATAATTCCAACACTTGGGAGCATATAGAAAGGTAATTACATAAATGAAGTATTATCTGAAATGAATTTTGCAAGCATTACAGCTACCTATTTCATTTTGTTGACATGTAGAGTGCAGATAATGTTCTGCTGTAGATCAATGACCTGGCCATATTTAAGTGAGCTGAGTCCTGGCTATGCTACATATTTCATTTCACCTTGCATCACTTTATAAAATCAGGTTAATAACACTTTCCTGTGTACCTCACAGAATTATTCTGAAGATCAAATGAAACAGAGGATGTGAATGCATTTTAGAACATTGAAAGCATCACAGTGTAACAAAACTCTGTGGTTTCCCAGAATCTGCAAGAAAACAAATTCACTATCTTATTGTCAGCCTTTTTGAAGATTTAGTGTAGGATATACAATGACTTTTGCATAAAATCTGTAGTGATATTATTGAGAAACTCTTAAGAAGAATCAGAAGAGTTAAGCTTCTATATTTAAAACCTGGAAGTGCTTAGAATAAAGACTGGATTGCAATTATCTTAAAATATTATTTTATAACTAGATAATGGATTTTTCTATACCTGCTGAAATTCCTACTAATGTTGCTGCTGCTGTTTGTATTAGTGATGTTAATTGTGACATTAATCTTTTTCTAGGCAAAGTTACCCAGATTATTTAATAATGTACCCATGAAATACTGGAAGTATGGAAACCAGAGGTGCATGTTGGATTGAAATGAGCTGAAAAGATTTAATCTTACAGCTTTGCTGATATATCTCTTATGCAAGCTACTTAAAAAAGCTAAAGAAAAGTGTTTAAATATAACTGGTTATATTTAAGAATCGTTGCACTCATAGTGAGAGATTCAATTAACAGGTGTTTGTGGGGAACTTCTACATTTTAGAATCTTAGGGACTGGATATAAAATGGAGAACAAAACAAACAAAAATTTGTGCCTTCACAGAATTATGTTGTAGGGTCACCCATAAGCCTTCACAATGAACTCTTTAGCTGAAGGGTGATAATAATGTAATGAGTGAAACAATCTTTGGGATAAAAGTGTTAATATGACATTTTCTAGGCAAACTTATTTATGTTTTGCAAGTATAAAGTATATTTTGATGATTAGTTTGAAACTGCCTTTCTTGTTGATTTTCTACTTTCCCTAGAGAGTTTCTGTGACATTTTTAATGAAGTTAGTAGTATGAGTTAAAACTTTAAACAGATAGATTACTCAAAAACTTTTTAAAATTATATATATATGATTGGGTCTGGGAAAATGTGTTCAGCACTCATTGAATCCCAAGCTTGTAAATTAGTTCCTAAGGGGACAGTTTAAAGGGCAGGAAACATTAATAATGAATATAGAGTGGATTCAGTTTGCCAAAAAGCAAAAATTTTAGGGTAGTTCTGAAGATGTATCAGGTCTTTCTACTGATTTTCTTCCATGAATGAGCAACAGGAAATGCAGGGTTTATAAGCAATGCAATTACAGCATGTTCCTGGAATGGTCAAACATAGTATTTGTTCAATGAATAAAAAGCAAAATTACCTGTCTTTCTTTTTTCTTCCCTTTTCTTAGTGAATTAAAATTATTACACCTCAATAAAGTCTGGTTGACTAAAAAATATTTAATATTTAGGACTCAGAGTGATAATATATGTATAATTGATACTTCAGAAATTTGTCTACAGAAAAATATACTGTACTGATGTTTTTAGTTATATTTAAACTTTAATCTTCATTATGCTATCATTTCATTCTGTATTTAATATACATTTGTATGCTTAATTAGAGCTTACAAATATGAAAGTCTTTGTAGATTCCAGTGTATATGAAAATAGATATTTATCACACATTAGTCATATTTTTTAGCTATTCAGAAATCATAAACATATTGTAATTTTTAATTAATTTCTAATAAGGGATTTACAAATTTCATAGTTCAGATTACTAGTCTCAATACAGAGGATTAATAATTTGGGGAGTTCTATGAATATTTTCATTTTAACTACCAATAACTGATCATTCAGTGTTATTTTTCATCCTATATTCCATATATACTATCAAATTTAGAAGACAAATGCTCTGATCTAGAAGTCAAAGTCTGATATAATTACAACATATGAATCTGTGTGTGTGATACCTGAACCCATCTACCCATTTAGAAAGAGTTTTTTAAGTGAAGGACCTTTCTCAACCAACTTTCTTTCAAAATAAGTTTGCTTGAATCTAGTGGCTGCTTTTTAATTATTTGCACATAGTTTGATATGTCCAAATTTTATTATCACAAGCCATTTAGAGAAATGAATAATGATTATTGCTCAAAAGTTTTAATTAGCACTAGATTTATCAGGTCATTGATATTTTCGTTTGACAATTTCTGATAATAACTGTCCATCACACACACTTGATTAAGCCACTCAAATTGTATGTGTGTATGGGAAGTGCCTTACGGTTTTGCGAGGTACAGGCACAAGTTCCCCATGTCTGAAAGAAATGACTAAAATATTTTTAAAAGGTACATACTTTTTATTTGAAATGTATCTTAAAATAAGTATATGATATTATATGAATGGAAATAAAATTGTTTTAGATTGTGCTTTATATAATTTTATGGCTAGGAAGTCTATTTTTTGCTACTGCTTTAAATACATATTCAGCAAAGACATTTTATTTATAATCAAAACCCCGGTGAAATTCATGTTTCTACTTGGCTGCAAGGGAATGTTATTTTTAATTGTCTCAAAGGTACCCTTATATTGAACATATACAGTGTACATCTAGATTAGTATACAGATCAATGTACTTTTACAAGGTCCACGCAGAGATCACTATCAGTGATTATTCAAAATTATAGTACATTTTATACTAATTGAAAAATTATTACTACTTATTCAGTAATAGCTATGAGCCAAAGAAAACAATTCTAATTAATACCTGTGAATAAAGATGCAACTAAATATTAAATCACATTAAACTATTAGAACAAGGCACTGCCAATTTTCTTATCTTCAAAAATGCCAGTAAATTAAAATTGAGTTATTCTAGTTAGAAAGGTGAGATTCACGACTTACAGTATTTTGAATAAACCATATGCAGAGTGATGGTAAAATGTTCTTTATATTATAAATTGTCAATATTCATATCTTGAAGCATTTAAATAATTAGATGAAATGAGAAAACAACATAAGCCTATTTCTTTAGGAAAAAGTTTATACATGAACCTGTGATCGGGTCTCATTGCCCAGGGTGGACTAGACCAATTTTGATTTGATTTTCTTCAAATTTGATTATCCTATTTGCCTGCAAGTGATAATATTTACCCAGGAAATTATAATTTTCTGTTTGGATGGAAGAAAGAATATTAGAAAGTTGAAAGATAACATTAATAATATCATGGATACAGCATTATAATCATTAGTACATGGAGCATTAATACAGCTATGATAAAGTATTATAATTATTCATTAAAGCATGATTAGTAAATTATACACTGGTTGCAAAGTGAATTGTTGCGGAGGCTTTAAGTACCATGAACATTTAAATCTGTGGTATTACTCATCTCATTTTTTTATTGGAACATCATAACAATTTGGAAATGCCAAATCACACTTGTTATTTAGTTCATGAGACTAAATCAAATACCTGGTAGACATTTTTCTTATTTTTATTGAGTAACATATGTACTTCAGTGATTAAGAATGTAGGAATGGGGCTCTGATGGAACTGAATAGAAATTCCAAGACACAATGATTATGTTTGCTTTACTTAAGTAGCTAAGCCTCGGTCCTGACAGCTGCTAGCTGACAGGCAGGCCCCGCCCGGGCTTCATGTCTGTCCCCTCTCCTGATGGCCCTGGCTGCCTGGGACAGCTGCTTCCCTGGGCCCTGGCGTCCTCTCTGATCTCAGTCAGAATCAGGATGACAGAGAGCACCAGGGCTCCTTTACCAAACCTCAGCAGACATGCCTGGCTCGGAAGACTGGAAACAGAATGAGTGTGTGTCCCTATTCTGGCAGACCTACAAGGAGACAGAGTCCCTGAACATCAGTCTTCAGGTGTTAGGAGTTGCTGACCCACAGGGGCACTTTGACAGGGTGCCTTGATTTTTCAGCCTACAAAATTGGTCTCGAGAATCTTGGGGGGGGAGGGGGTAGAATGTATCTATTTGGGTTTTGGGAATATACAAGACCTATGGGAGAACCTCTGTACTTCCATATATAACATTCTTCTCTCTCTCTCTCTCTCAGTTGAATAAAAAATAGTCAAGCAAAATACCAGGTACAAAAATACATTTTTCTGTCCTGCTTTCTCAGTGGGTTTGGATGTCACAAGATACTATTGTGCCAGACTGACCCTGGTAGCAGTCATGGCACCAGTTAGCATGATAGACGGTCAGGGTCAGAACAATTAATGAATATAATTATGTTAATGAATAAATTTGAATGATGGCTTTGATAGTTTCTACCTTTGTACTCTTGGGTTACTTGATTTCTAAACCTCAGTCTTCTCATTTGTATAGCAGGGGCTCTAATATTATCTAGTATTTGGGTCAGACTGAAATGAAGTGAAATACAGCCTGTAAAGGGCCTAGCACAGTGCCTGGTGTACATTAAGTACTGACTAACTGGTAGCTTTTATCACTTTACATTGATTCCTCCTGAATTAGATCCTCTGGATTTCTATATCAATCCTCAGTGCTCAAAGGGACCACTAAGGTCCAGACTAACTCCCCTCTCAATCTGAAATAAATGAAACACCAACTTTGCTAGGTCTTCTGCAAAAATTACAGCTTTGTCATAGAGCTGGAGCCCTTCAAGGGTGAGGGCTACAGAGATAGTTTAAGATTCTTTGCTCTCTTCATGTTTGATTCACAATTGTATCTTGGTCCTGTTTGGAGTGTGGGCAGAGTGTCTTACTTTTTTTACTTAAAGTTTGAGCCAGAAAAATTTAGAATAAAAAAATAAATGGTATGCAATGAAATAAAATATCGCATTTGCTGCAAAATGGAAGTGGAAATGTTTTTAGTCTTTATATTAAATGGGGTTGGTTTGAGAAATCTATTCATCTTGTTTTATACCTAATTAAAATACATAGTTAAAGAGATGCAAATGTTTTAACATCAGATATGTTAACACGGGACTGTTTGCACATTTTGAAAGATATCTCTTCTTAATCTTAAAAGAAAATAGGGGTTAAAGCCAGAAAGATGTATTGTTGTAGTTAAGTGTAACTGAATGTGTGATATGTTTTCCTTGCTGTCCTTCCATTATCTCAGGCCAGAGCCAAGAACAGCAGGGATTTGGGACCACTATGTTCTAAGTTAGGGAGTTTCTGGGAAGTGAGGTAGACCACACACTGTCTGGGCTTGTGGAGAGGAGCCAGGACCTCCTATCACCACCTCTCCACGAAACTGAAATAGGAGAAACAGACAGAAGGCTCTTTGGTGAATGTAACGCACTTGAAGAAAAACTATTACACCCCTTTCATAGCCTGAACGCTATACCCTATGGAGAGATTCATAAAGATTAGAGATGACTCTCATGCATGGGAACCAGAATCGTGCGTCTTTGCTTTGACGTCGCCTTGTCAGTGAACGGGTTGGCAGAGGGGAGGCAGTGGTGGGGCAATCTGCATCCTCACTCTGGGGTGTGGCGCGGATGGGTGTCTGGTTCTCTCACTGGACACCTCAGAGAGTTGCTGGCACTGAACCAATTGTGCTGGCACACGATAGTTCTGGGCGTTGGACGAGGGTGCTCCCAGTAGCATGAGTCACTGGCTGAGAAGATGTGAAAGGGGTTGGGTGGTAATTCCGTCTTCCGCTGCAGGGAACTGCATACTGCGTTTCAGAACCCGAGCGTTTGGGCACCAGATGGTAGGTTCTTTCAGCCGTTGCCGGCCAGAAGACGAGCTACAACGAATTGACGGAAGGCTAGAGCTGAACAACTGCAGGAAGGAAAGGCTCGCCTTTGTCTTTGTCTCTTTCTCACCTAATGTCTAAGAAGCTGGCCGCAGAGAAAAGGGGAGAAGGAGATCTGTAGGTGGGATTCCGGCCCAGAATTTTGTCCCCCTGCACTGCATGGTTATACCCAATACTCAAACCTGTGCTGGGTAAGCAGCAGAGAAGAGCTTTGCAGTGGCTGAAATGGGGCCAAGATACTATTAAGAGAGATTTACTAAATGAGATGGCTGACACTGTAATCAAAACAGCCTGGTACTGGCACAAGAACAGGCAGGTAGATCAATGGAACAGAATAGAGAACCCAGAAATTGACCCAAGACAATATGCTCAATTAATATTTGACAAAGGTAGCAAGAGCATACAGTGGAGTCAAGATAGTCTCTTTAATAAATGGTGTTGGAAAAATTGGACAGCTACATGCAAAAAAATGAAGCTAGAACACCAACTTACACCATACACGAGAATAACTTACACCATACACGAGAATAAACTCAAAATGGATAAAAGACTTAAATGTAACTCATGAATCCATAAAAATTCTAGAAGAAAATATAGGCAACAAAATCTCAGACATTATACGCCACAGAATTTTCACTGATACAACATCTAAGGCAACAGAAACAAAGGAAAAAATGAACACATGGGACTACATCAAACTAAAAAGCTTCTGCACAGCAAAAGAAACAACCATGAAAGTAGAAAAGGATCCCACTATATGGGAGACCATAATCACCAATAATGCATCAGATAAGGGGTTAATTTCCAAAATATATAGAGTGCTCATACAAGTCAACAAAAGGAAGACAAAGACCCCAATTAAAAAATGGGCAGAGGAGCTGAATAGACACCTCTCCAAAAAGGACATACAAATGGGCAAGAGACATATGAAGAAATGCTCAGCATCACTAATCATCAGAGAGATGCAAATTAAAACAACTATGAGGCATCACCCCACACCTGTCGGAATGGCTGCCATCAACAAATCATCAAACAACAGGTTTTGGTGAGGGTGTGGAGAAAAGGGGACTCTAATACACTGCTGGTGGGAATGCAGACTGGTGCAGCCACTATGGAAAACAATATGGTGTTTCCTCAAAAAGTTAAAAATTGAACTGTCATTTGACCCAGTGATCCCACTTCTAGGAATATGCCCTAAGATACCTGAAACACCAATCAGAAAGAATATATGTACCCCTATGTTCATAGCAGCACTACTTACTATAGCTAAGATCTGGAAACTGCCCAAGTGTCCGTCCATAAGTAGATGAGCGCATTAAAAAGCTGTGGTACATGTACACAATGGAATACTGTGCAGCTGTAAGAAAGAAAGATCTCTTATCCTTTGAGATGGCATGGAAGGACCTGGAGAGTATTATGCTAAGTGAAACAAGCCAAGCAGAGAAAGACAAATATCACATGATGTCACTTATTTGTGGAATATAATGGACTAAAGAAACTGCTGAACAAAATTTACCCAGAGACATGGAGGTTGGTTACAGGCTGACAAGCCTCAGAGGAGGGGAGTGGTTTGTGGAGGAAGAGAGAAACTACAGAACTTACATGCATGTATGCATGACCAATGAACATAGACAACAAAGCTGGGGATGGGGTGGGGGGAGGGGAGGAAGGTGTCAATGGGGGAAAAATGAGAACATCTGCAACAAAAACAAATTAATAAATAAAAAATTAAAAAAAAATGAGATGGCTGATTCAGTGTAGTATAGATTTTGTCAGTTATTGGAAGAAATTAAACCATTCATATTGATTTCTTGAATTTAGATACTTTAATAATCAGATGCTTTTGTAGGGAAAGTTGGTACACTTGAAGGAACACAGCCTTTGAAGTCCAATACTTTCTTCAAATCTAAGTTATGATATAAACTACCTATGGCACCTAAACAGGTTATCTAACATCTTTAACCCTGTTTTTTTATTGGTAAAATTGCAATAATAATGCCTATCTCCTTGATGAAGACTAAGGGAAAGAATATAAACTACTATAATCTGAGCATAACACATATCATCAGTAAATATCCTTTATTTTTCAATGGGTACACAGGATTATTCAAAAGGTGAGTTAGAGAAAGATTATTTTTAAAAGTTCACCTCATGACGATGTAGGGAAATATGAAAAGTACTTCAAGAGCAATTTAATGGTCCTATCCTATTTATACTCTTTGTAGATTTATATATCTGTTCTATCCTGAGAATCTTTTTTTTCTTTTTTTTCTTTTTTATTGTCAGGCAGATCAGTTTTGGTGAGCAGTCTTACTGATCCTGAAATTCAGCACACTACATTGATGGATCTTGTTTACTTTCTATCAGTAAATTCACGGTGATTTTCAGCATCTAAAATTCTTTTCTGAATTTATTTGGACTGTAGATTTTCTCTGGGAAAAGAGTTCTAGGAGAGCAACTGCTTTTAACCTAATGCATACATAAAATAGAGATTTCAGTATTGCCAAATGGCCCTAAAATGGGCAATGCCAAAGTGTGTGTGTGTGTGTGTGTGTGTGTGTGTGTGTGTGTGTATACATATGCCAGGTTCATTGGATTCAGAATATATAAAACACTATGTATTAAATTTACATATATAATTTACATATATCTGATATATGTTCTAGATATTACACATAAATTCATGTTAACATTTTAACAGGTGACAAGTTTTTCAACATGAGTTGAAAACTAGATTAAGGCTAAGCAAATAAAACCTTGCGGACATTATATCAGATTCCTAGCCTAAGAACTCAGTGTCCGGGCTTATTGGGAGGCCCATGTAATTTTACCTGTTGTGCTGTGGTGTGATTTTGGCAGATGATGTGTTATACTGGTGCTCACTCAGGTTCAGGTAGAGAATTTAACCTCCAAGGAGGGAAAGGAAGCAGGCAGTCGAAAGGACATAATAAGAAGAAATGGATTGAAATGAAATCAGGACGATTTCAGCTGACTAAGAAGAAGAAAATTTCCTCTGAGATCTTATTATTTTCCGACATACTCTTTCATGGGAAATCGTGAAAATGCCAAGAAGTAGATAATTTAAAATTGGCTGGACCACCTAGTGAAGACTTTTAATTTCAAGGGCCTGTCCTAAAACTGGTTTTCTAAGGCTTAGGTCTAGTTAGAAAGAAATAATGTGTTTGTGCATGCATGTATATTATATAAATTTATTATATTGTGCATATATCTGTATGAATTCATTTATATATAATTTTTGCTGGGGAAAATTTTGCAAATAAGGACATTTTTGAAATTCCTTTGAGATTTTGTTTCTAAAAACTATATTGAGATATAATTCATATGTCATATAGTTCACTCATTCAAATTGTACAATTTATTGTTTTTTAGTATATTTATAGAGTTGTACAACCCTCACCATATTTGAACTTAGAATATCTTTCTACCTCCTGAAAGAAACCTGTTCTCACTCCCTCTCCCAAGCCCTAAGGTGTCCCTATTTTTGTCCCCGTTCCTTTGCTTATTGTAAACATTTTATATACAGTTGACCATCGAACAACATAAGGTTAGGGGCATCAAACCTGGCACAGTAGAAAATCTGTCTATAAACTTTTACTTTTTAAAAACTGAGTTGTCTCTCAGTATCCACAGGAGATTGGTTCCAGGACATGCCCAGGGATACCAAAATCTTCTCGAGTCTCCTATCTAAAATGGCAAAGATCAATGCATGCAGTTGGCCCTCGGCATCCATAGGCTTAAGTGTGGATTGAAGCAGTACAGGTATTTATTGGAACAAATCCATGTGTGAGTGGATTCACGCAGTTGAAATCTGTGTTGTTTAAGGGTCAACTGTAAATAAAATGACAATATATTGTGATTCTTTGTGACTGGCTTCCTTCATTCAGTATAATGCTTACAAGGTTCATTTATTATTTAGTGTGAATCCTTCCCTCATTCCTTTTCAATAATGAGTACTAGTCCATTGTATGGATATGCCACATTTTGTTTATCCATTCATCAATTGTAATGTATAATGTATATTCAACTTAAAAAATATCAGAGCCAGTGCTTTTGTATCGAACTCTATTGATCATTAATATTAATTCTTCCAGTTGATGTAAGAGGAAATTATCTGCTGGAATTATAGGAAAAGGAAGACATGTTAATACAAATCCTTTAAGCATCACTTCACTTTCTGTGTTTTAGCAGTTTCACCCACATTCTAAGGAACATATGATTATTTATATTTTGCAGATAATAAAATTAATATGCAGAACTACTCATCAGTGCTCGTCACATGATATATTAATGGCAAAATTTCATTGCAACTCGGTAGTTTGATTTTCTTTTTTTAGTTCACATCTGGGTTATCTCAATTTTGTCTGTCACTTACATGTGTGACTTGGCTGAGATACTTATTCTTTCTGAGCATCATTTTTCTAATAATAGTACCTTATGTCTAAGACTCTCATTAAGTACAAATAGAATAATTCATGTGAAATGTGTAAATGTTACATACCTAAGAAGTATGCAATAGGGATTAGTGGTTGTTGTAGCAATAACATCGTCAGTGATATTAGTAATAGTAATAACTGAGATCAAAACTCTGATTTTATAACTAATCCAGATTCGGGGAGGGGGCATGCCAGGCTACATTTATGTAATGAGTTTATCATTTGGCTACTTTTCGCTACCATGTGTGTATAATTTGACACCTACTCTTTGGCCAAATGGAATTCAAATACTACGATCTATTCATGTAAATGAAATCACACGCATCATATACACATCAAGTGGCCAAAATTAAGTACACAACCAAATAAGAAGCTATATCCAGGTTTATGCATATTCACACAACTAAAATACTAATTTATGTAACACTTGTCATTTTTAAAGTACCTTTTAAAGGTTGACGTTCTCACTACACACCATAGTCAGTGGTCTAACACTTCTGAGCTCATGGAAATAAACAACTTGGAAAGCTTGAAGGTCTAACAGAGTCAATTCCTACAACTGAATTTGAAGGTAGTCTTTGGTATCTCAGCCCGTTTCTTATATTTTTACACACACACACATTTCTTTTAAAAGAATGCACTTATTATTAAAGGAAATTTGAAAAATTAAATGGAGAAAGATAGTCATGGACAGTACCATCATTGACAACCAACCTATTTATTACCTTTTAATATTTAACTGCATATCATTGGATTATACCATCTCAAGAATCTTGAATGCAGCTTTTTAAAATTAACTCTATGATATCAGCATTTTATGTTATTGTGGTCCTTATTAACATCAGGTTAAAGGCTGATTGTTGGGATTTATTCTCGATGATGGATTTCCCATTTATGGCTTTAGGTTCACTAAATTGGAAATTGGAAAATTTATGAAAACATATTTTGTGAAGCATTTCACATCATATTAGTTTTCATTTTTTCCCCTTAGATTCAGATTGTATTATTTTCCAAGCACGGTGAAAATCAGAATTATTTTTCTCCCAGAAAACTGGTCCAATCACTGCTGCCAGTACAAGAAAGCCTAATTTCGTATGACAAAGCTGTTGAACAGCATTCAGCTCTAAGAGAAAAAGAAAAGAAAAGAAAAGCACTATTGCTTTTTGTAGCTATTTCTTTGGCATGCCATTTTGAAAGTATAATGCACATAATGTAACACAAATAGTAGGGCATATATCTGCTCTTGTCTTCCATTCACAAAGCCAAGATATAGAAAGTTAATCTTTTCATCCTAAGAACATAGACTTACATAACAATTTGATATCTTTTGTGAATTAGAAATGGAAACTCCGTGATGTCTATTGTATGCCTGACTACACCCATTGCCAATAGGCAGCATTCAAAGTGTAAGATGACAATTAACCTGTCTACAGTAATCCCTGGAAAAATCAATATACAGAAATACCAAAAAATATGGGGGTCAAAAGTTAAAAAGGAAAAAAATAGACAAAGCTAAGATTTGAACTCATCACTGTCTTACTCAAACACTATCCTCTTAAACATTGTAGTATACTAAACTTTATCACTTATTCCTCAAAAATGTGCATACCATAAATAATATGTGTATTATTTATACCTTCTGTTCTATCATGGAATGACTGTATAGTTAATAGGAACTCCATACAAGTCCAATTTAAAAACCTATATAATGCTCTTCTCATAAAGGAGAATGAAAAATAATTTACAATCATAGTTATATATATATAACTTCTTTTATATTATGCCTGAATATTATATTCAGGCATAATATAAAAGAAGACTCAAATAGTAATTTGCTTGCAACTTTGCATAGAATCACTGTGAATGTGATGACCAAAAATAACATTTGATATGTTAAATTAGTAACTTTATCATGTATGTGGTTTCAGTCACTGATGTAATTTTCTGATATAATGAGCAAATCTTGATAAAGTGCAGAAAAACATAAAACAATAATAACAGAAGTATAAATTTCTCTTAATTTATTCTGTAGGTGAACTCCTATAAAATACAGTATAAATAAAACCCATATAAAAAAACTTTGTGTTTGTATGTGAAACATACTGATGTTTTAGATTCAGGTCATTATAAATAGATATTTTGCCTCATGAATATACATTGTACAGTCAAGTTATGTAGGCTGTAGGACAATTTGTGTGTTTATGGGGGTGGAAAAACTTTGGCAAGCATTGGAATAGGTCTGTAGTAGCTGAGTCTACCTATTACATTTCAATATCACCTCATATTAATATAACTTTACAAATACTGCTCAACATTTTCAGTGAAGTCCACTTATGTATCCTGTACCATAATGTTTTTGCTCACTTTTGTTACCTAGCACCTAGACTGTGCCTGGCCTGTAGTGTGAGTTTCATAAGCAAATCGTTAGTGAACAAACATAAGGTGTTCTTTTTATACTTAACATAGGATTTTCATCTTCTCTATGATAATGACTGAGAAATTTACATTTCCAACCCTGACCCTGTTCTAAGCTCCTAAAAAAGAATATATCAGTTGAAAAGTTGAATTTGAACACTAGATCTATACTATAAAGTAGAATTATTGACTGGTTTAAAGTATCTGAACCTTCACACATAGACCTTGGTTAAAGAAAAATGAAAAACAGCCCTGGCCAGTTTGCTCAGCAGTTAGAGCGTCGGCCTGCGGTCCCGAGAGACCCAGGTTCGGTTCCCGCTAAGGGAATGTACCTCGGTGTCCCCGGCCCTGGTTGGGTTGTGAGGGTGGCAACCACTCGATGTGTCCCTTTCACGTCGATGTTTCTCTCTCTCTCTCTCCCACTCTATCTGAACAAAAATATAAAAAAAAAAAAAAAAATTAAAAACAAATTAAGTTAAGATACATTCAAGAACATGAAGACCTACGTCAACATTGTAGAACTGGTTTGATTGCCACTTCTTCAGAGTGTGTTTCCTGAATTGCATTGTTAAGAAAAAAGTTAGGCAATTTAACTTACTGTTGTTACCTTTGTAAAACTTGAGAAATGTTGCTATTTCTCTTTGACTTCAGTGTTTGGAGACAGAATTTTCAATCTTTGACCCTAAGAACTCAATTATTACTTTAATTCAGTTACCAGAAGGCCTGACAATAGGCTTGTTAGCTCTTCGCCTGCTCTGCGACCTTGGTTCTTCAGGCTCTTCGTAGTTTTCTGTCAGTCGTACCGTCTCAGGCTTCAGGGCATCCTTCTTGCCGTTTTCTGGGATGCCCTCTCTGGGACCTTCAATTCCGTCTCCCACTGACGTTCAGTCATTTTTTAATCTCTTCATTCTCTTTACTCTTTCCAAGCCATTGCCAGATTGTTGAGTGTTACCATAGAGTTTAAAAACACAAACAAAAGACCATAATGATGGGTTCGACTTCAAATTCACATTTGTCACATCATGTGAATTTTCAACACCTTCCCTTCCTCACTCACTTGCTCCCAAAGACGATGTATTTAGTTTTGCGGTCAAGGTTAAAGCTGTATGGTCAGTGTTCCTTGATCTTTCCCCACACCTACCTATCGTTACATACACTTGGACTATTTAAAAAATATGCTTTATATTTATGTATCAGATCCTTCATAATACTTGTTCTTTATCCTGTAAACATATTAATTAGGCTAAACATATGCGATAGAAGAACAACGGCACCGATAGTTTCAGAAAAGAGACTCAAGTCAAATAGCTTTTACTTACCCTTCTCTAAAAACTCATATTTATTATCCATACATGAGTTCAGTGCTAACTCACTTCTTAATTCTTCCTGTGGTCATTTATTTGTAATTTATCTCCCCTTTCTTACATTTACTGTACTCTTTTGTGCATACTGTCTCCCATAGCACTCCAGCCATAGGTGCTATGAGCATGTGTCTTTAATTTTTGATATCTTCAAAAATGAAAAATAGAAGGCATGGTGTGTCTTGCCCAGAGGAAATATTCAGTGATTATTTATTGAGTAAAGGAAGACGTATTGGTCTTAAAAATCATGGGAGGGGGAACACAGTTTAAGAAAAAAAATTAAATATAGGTAGCAAAGAGGAAATCTACAAAAGCAATGCACTAAGAACACTGAGATACCAGCCCTATGAGTGAGCCACCTTGAAACAGACTCTGCTTCAAACTCTATTTGAGCCTGTAGCTGACTACAGCCACAGTCAAACTCTCTGCTGCAGTCTCATGAGACTGAGCTAGAACTGCTCAGTTAAGTTGTTCCTAAATTACCAGCCTAAAGAAATAGTGTAGATAATTCATATTTAGTGCAGTTTTAAGGCACTTAGATCAGTGGTAATTTATACAGCAACAGATAACTAACACACCCCCCTTTCCTAATGAATCTAGTTTAGTGAGACACAGAGAATCCTCTGTAAATGTAGAAGATGTAAGTTGTGAGAAGAAAATAGCCATTGGGTAAATTTAGAACAAACTACTATGTTCATTTTCCTAGTGACATGGATTTAAAGCTTCACTGACCCTAGCCCTTTAGGGACACTTGATGTGATATTTACATGCAGAAACTCATTTAGAACATCTTCTGTTGAATTCTAACAATAGTATTGTCTGTATCATTTGTTTTGTAAGCATCATTAACCATCTTAGATTCTAGTTTAATGGACTGAGTAGAGCCCTGGTATTAACAGTTTTTACTGCTGAAGGTGATTCTATTATATAGACCAGGTTGAGAATCACTGAATTACCTTGTGACTATTTTATTTTTTATGCTTCTCGTTAGATTCCAACTTATTTCATAGCAGTAAACATGCTTTGGATCTCTTTGCATAGCATTTAGCACAATGCTGTGAATGGAGTAGGAAACAAATAACTTTTTAATAATCTCATATAGCACAATAACATTGGAAACAATACTTGAAAAGACATTAAAATATTGATCTCAGGGTTTATTTTATTCATCAGCTTATTTTGTGGGGAAAAAGAAGAAACATTTGTAACAAAAATGAATTAATAAAAATTGAAAAAATAATTGATCCCAGAAATTAGTTCAGGAGCATTAGAAATAAGAATAAAAACAGAGAATACCTAGTGAATAGAGAGGACCAAGAAAGAAAAGAAGAGAGGTTTTTATTTTATTTAAAAAAATTTTTTTATTGATTTTTTTTTTTTAGAGAGAGGGGGAGAGAGAGATAGAAACATCAATGAGAGAGAACATTGATTGGTTGCCTCCTGCATGCCCCCCACTGGAGATCAGGCCCACAACTTGGGCATGTGCCCTGACCGGGAATCAAACCAGCAACCTGTTGGTGTGTGGGTTGATGCTCATCCACTGATCCACACCAGCTGGGTAGGAGAGAGATTTTTCAAAGTGGCACATTCTTATTTAGTGTGGACTGATTTAAAAAAAAAAAAAGGAAAGAAAGAAGAAAGAAGAGGGCAAGACATTGCTAACCTAACACAATTTTCATGGTCTCCAGAAAGTTCTCAGAACTGATTTTAAATTTAGTGTTCTGGAGTTGTTCTTATTTTTGAAAACCATAGCCTAGTAAACCAAGATTCTATTTCATTCATAGACTCTGGGTTATATTTACTTCTTGTAGAAATGGTCTAGAGGAAACCAAATAACAGTCTTCCCAATTGCTACAAAACCTTTGACATATTGGTTGTTTTTGACATTAATGTTAGCTAGTGGGAGAAAAAATGCAATGAGATTTTTAGGGGGTTACACCGATGAGAGCCTGTTGAGCTTTCTCCATTTATACTCCGTAAATTGTGTGTAGCTATCTGCAGGCTTGTCACAATTCTTGCCAAAACATTGGTTACTTTATGTGATTGTTAGAAAAGTTCAGATTCACAATTAGGATTTTCTCTTCCTTGTTTCAGGTCAGGACTAGTTTCTCTGACAGAATAATAATAGCTTAGAAGATTGTATTTCACAGTAGAAAAATTAATGAGGCAGATTCATTATGATTCCAGACAGTAGATAAAACAGTTAAAGCAGCAGAAACTGTGTTAGGTTTACAAGCAGTTATTTTAGCTAAGATTAAGAGTTCATCTAGAATCCCAAGAAATAAGTCTAGTAGGCAGCAAATGATATGATACACTTTATGGGCTGTTAAGTATTGCAGAAAGCTTCCAGTAGGTATTGTTTATTGATGCATATTTCCATTGCTAAATCAAAATATTTATAACAATAGGTAATAAGTAGATTGTCTTTCATAAACTATAGAGTAATAAAAATGAAAAATAAAGGGATTATTAGCTGAGTCCAGCAGTATAGTAACTGCCTCTTAATGGGTTCTTCCCTCATCTACTTTCTTATTGCAGACATTGTGAATCATAATAGAAGGCTGTAGGGATGTTAGAGAAATTTGTCCAGAAACAGTAATAAAATTACAGTATTCTAATGACTGATTTTCTGGGATGAATTTTCCACTTTTGTTTTATGAGATTGTCCAGACAAAGAGAATAAATGGCATTTAGTGCAGCCTCTCAGGGAGAAACGTCGTTCTTTTTTTAGGAAGAGGGAAGTGGGCCGTCTTGTGTCATTCAGTTAGTTAATGGACTTGTTCCTACACCTCAGAGTGATCTCATAAATTATAGAAATGTGACTGTATGCTCTCTCACCACTCCTGGAGAGAAGTCATGGAAAATCCTTCATTAAAATAGGATTAAGAGTTCGGCTTGCACTCGAAATTTTAAATAAAGACACTAATCTACTCATTTTTTACTAGTTAATGTCAGAGAGAGAGAGTGTGTTGTGAGGGAGAGAGAACAATAGAGAAATCTCTCATGTTGATACATGCGCTCTTCCTTCTTATATATTTTTAGTTTTCTTCTGTAAACCATAAGCTTTTAGCATTCTCAAATGCAAGTTACTTCTTTCTGTTTTCAAAAAAGAATGTATTTTTCTGGGAAGAAGTGACTCAATTGCAGCAAGCCCGTTTCAAAATATGATTTCTACAGTAGCAGTTTTAAAACACAGCCTTTGCAGAAGTGCTTATGCTGAAGTCATTGTCATGAAACCCGGAGCCAGTGATGGGTATGTGACTGTGGATTCATTCTCTCCCAGCATATTTCTGACTAGAAGGAATTTTGTCTTGTTTTATCCAACTAAGGAAAAGAAGTTTGTCCTTGAAATGTAATTCTGTAGAAAGGGTGCACCCAGATGGAGTTGAGTCTTAGATTCTTTAACTTGGAATGCTGAAATGCAAAGTGTAGCTTTGTGACTAGACTTTCAATAAGACATTTAAAATATCTTCATTTTTTACATTGTAGTCCACAAGCTAATGAGGGGTTTGGTAGGGTGTTGAGCAGCTGTGATAGCAGCATGTCTCTTTATTTATTGATGAAAATCCCTGGGGTGAATTGTGTCTGGAATAGAGAAATAGCTCAAATCATGTCTATGTTGGTCAGGAGAAAATATGCAAGGGGAGAAAAAAGCTTACAAGAATGAATTAAGATACTGCTTACCATTGGTACCATGTTTAGAAGGATGGCATCAAGGATGAAAATATGAGATTTGAAGATTAGTGAAAAACGAAAACTTAAAAGCAAACACTGGAAAATATAGTAATAGAATGATAGAGAAAAGATTCTGTCTCTTTATTATAGACATCAAAAACACCATGGCATTTTAAATGAATTAAAAGATTACTCTGATTCATCACATTTTTGAGCTGGAAACTGTCCTGCAGACTATCTAATCCAATTTCTTCACTTTTGAGTGAAATAACTGAGTCACAAGGTAGAGAAGGGTATAGGGGGATAAATGATGATGGACAGAGACTTGACTTGGGGTGGTGAACACACAATACAGTGTACAGATGATGTGTTGTAGAATTGTGCACCTGAAATCTATATAATTTTGTTAACCAGTGTCACCCCAATGAATTCAATAAAAAGGAAAATAAACCTACCTGATCAAGTGCCCATGACCAGTTGATGAGTTAAGGCAGGTAAGAATGAGTTCCCAGTCAGAACTTCAGGTTGCCAGGCAAGTGTCCACTATGCTTCCAAAAACCCTTTCTAATTAAAAAAATAAAATAAAAATAAATAGGGTAAATAAATATTTTCACTGCTATTGTCCTCAGAAAACAAACATTGGTTATTTGACATCAAGAATTGTTTTTTTCTCATTGAAATTGTATTCATCAAGTGCAGTAAATTTTCTGAGAGAAAGTCTAGTAGGAAATGGTGCATGTTATTCCAACACTTGATAAAGTATTTTAACTGAAAAAAGTAGAATAATAAAGAACAATATTCAACAAATTGATATTAGTTGAGAAAATGAAGATGTACTTTCTGTATATATGAAAGGTTTATGTACAGATAACTATATTCATTCTACTATTTATTGAACCAATATTAAATGTATTTGTGTTTCTTAATTATGAGGATGGTTCATTACAAAAAAAAAAAACACCCATGGGAAATTACTTGATCTAAATAGTCACAAAACATGACTAGCATATTAGATGACAATACAAACTTCACTAAAATTTGACCAGATACATTCTTTGCCATACCACTTTTGATGATGTGCGGGAACTTCTCTGGAATTCTAATAAGAAACAGTGTTTTAGTATGATAGAACAGAGTCATCTTGAGGCATGTTCTCAGCCACAGAAATTAATACATGGGAGTGACTTCAGGGAGTGATTCTATCACGAACAGATAGAGTAAGAAGTGGCCTCTAGGGAATTGACTTCACACTGTATCACAAATGTTATATGCTGCCTTTGCATTACTGTCTACTGGCTCTAGAACGAGAATGGAAACTATGTTAATATTATATTTTAAATCATTAATACCATTAGTTGTCCTAATATTAAGAGAAAGTTGGATCATTATACTATTGCATTATCAGATACTATTTCTATCTTTTCTCTAAAATAGTCACTCAGGCACAGTTATTGCCAGTTTTTCAGTCTATACAATAAGATAAGAAGCAATTATGGGAATGCCTGGCTCAGAAGGGAGAGGAAGCTAAGAATAAAAATATAATACCACTGCAAAATGCTGTCTTTGTAAGATTACCTTTTTCTGTGATATATAAACTTATAAATATTTTAAGGAGCCTATTTTTTAACTATCTAAATGCAGCACTACAATTAACAGGAAATTTAAAAAGTGATATTACAAATATGCAGAGAAAAAGACCATTAGCCTATAAAATGAAAATAGCCATTGAAGTTTAGCACAAAATGCAAAATTGCTATTGAAACTCTGCTGTTTATGTTATGAGCAAAGATCATGAATAATGCATCAGGGAAACAGGGAGCAGCCAGATCACATACAGTCATTTAAACTTGATTTTATGGACATGAAGCATCGATCTTTGAAGTGATCTCTGATGAGGTTTGGCTGGGCCCAAGTAGCTTCTCCAGGGGAATGTGTTTGGTTCTCTCATCTTGCATCCTCTGCATGTTTATAGGATACAGACTAAGAAAGATTTTAATTATGCATGGACTGAACTTCAGTCCAGGATATATTTGAGATTTTAACTGTTCAGGTGGAAAAAAAAAAAAAAGACTTCCACAAATTACCCAGATGCTCTCTCAGTGGCACAGACATCTGCAGAGCCGATATTAATCTGACGACAGTTTTGTTCTCCCCCAAAATGGCCTCAAATTGATCATACACTGAAGTCTTATAGCTTTAACTCTGTCAATTGAAGCTGTTTTCAGGAAGTATAAAAACACTTAAAGTTAACTGTTGTCCTTGGATGAGCAGAGAGATCAAAATGATAGGTCACTCAAACCTCTCTAAATTGGGCTAGGGATGGGGGTCCTTCCAGATAGCCATCATTAAATGAACCTCTAATTCATCTTGAATTCTTATGAAAATATTTTAGAAATGCTCATTGACATAGAAATCACATAGTTAAGATTTCCAAATGGAGTAAAGTAAAACCCAGGGCAGTTAAGTGACTTACCCTATGTCTTACAGCACAGATGAGCTTCAAATTCAAGTCTTCTGACTTTCATGCACTCTCTTTTGAAGGAAAATGTCACATCTTTAGAATGGTAGTCTATGTATGAATTCTGGCTCTTAATGTTATTTTAAAGTTGGAGGATAGGAGAGTAAAAATGTTGAAATAAAATTTTGGCACTTAATGTTATTTTAAAGTTGGAGGAAAGGAGAGTAAAAATGTTGAAATAAGTTCTTGAAATTTTAATAAAATTAAAGGAAACTTTATAGGCCACCTTTGGAGTAAGGGTAGCAAGAAATTATGGATTTGTTTTCTTTAGTTTGTGTATAATATTCAGCCTCTAGAGTAAGTTCACAATATGGAAAAATGATGCTTAAAGTATTAAGAGAATGCCCATACAAGATAGCAGGAGTATTCTATTAGCTTCTGGAACACTAGTCAACTGTTGCAGGTCTCCAGCTAAGATGTGGGTGGCTAACGTAGGCATGGGCAAGTTTAAAAATGGGTAGCCTTGGGAACACAAAATTCAGGTGAAGATTAGTCATAAAATAGTTCACATTTGGACAACTTTCTGCAATGTCCAGTCTACCACTACCTAATTGGACCAGACTACCTGGTTCCAGGTGTAGTTCCTCCAGTTACCATTGTGTGACCCGCATAGCCAGTTAAATTGGTGAGCCAGTCACTTAGCTCACAGCGTTGTTGTTAAGACAAAGGAGTTAAAGCTCATCACAGATAGATTAGTGGTAGTGATAGTAGTAGTAATAGTATTGGCAACAGTTTAGAATCCACATTTATTTTCTTCAAATTGCCCAACTTTTTATTTTTATTTTTCAAATTAAAGAGCATTTGTACTTGAGTTACATTTGTAATCACAGAACGGTAATGGATGTAAAATGTTAAACAAATATTATATCAGTAATTGACCCCATTATTGCTTAATATATAAAAGGTAAGTTTCTAATTTAGAAGAAACTTAGATATTGGTGGTGCCATAAATGACAATAGCAGCAGATGCACTGACTTAATATTTTTTATATGTTACTGTAGGGCCAAAGGAGGGGAGGGTCTACTTGAGGCTACATGCAATATTGATCAGTAATATGTCATTGTGTATGGACATCACTAAAAACGGCGGTGGCAAGAGAAGCAGGAAGAAATGGTTACGGAGCAGTTGCACAGTAGCTTCTCTAAGTAAGTAAAGAAAGGAAGAAATAAGATATAAATAGGGCGCTACTGGGGCAGGCACAACCTCCAAATACTTTATAAAAACCTCAATGTGATACATGTAGAGAAACTAAGATGTAGAACCTTTCATTGCTGTCGTTTTGGTTTTGAAGCAATGCATTTAATCAGTGTTATGCAACCACCACAGCTAATGACGTCCATATGAAGGAACTTCAACAATTGGAGTATTTTTATAAGAGCAAATAAAGCAAACATGTTAACTCATTAAATTAAGTACAACTGAATAATAAGAAAAATGTAACATTACTGTGTAAGAACAGTGACCCTATAGCAAAAGGAAAACACTGTTCTTATTTGAGAGGTGTTATCTTGTAAGTCGGACTGAGTCCATGTCCCTTTTAAAGCATTTCCAAAGTGATATTCCAAACAATGGCTTAAAATGTCCCTTTTAAAATATTTATTTTTAGTACACAGTAAGCATACGGTATTCCAAATGTTTTTCATGCCTGGGTGCATTATAATGCATTGTTTTACAAATAATAAGATAATATTATATAAGCTATTTTGTAACTTCTATGTCAATTACTAATAGGTCAGGAATGTTTTTCTATCATTAAATTGTGTACCATTATTATCATTCTAAATTTCTGTGTAGTATTTTATTGAATGTATGTTCATTAATTTATTGAATCAAATTATTTTCAGAATATAGCTAAAAGACAAATATTATAATCAGAGCAAAGTTACATTACATTCTGTAGTCAATCTTTTAAAAAATATATTTCATGCTTCAAAGGCAATTATAGTGTAATAATGAACTTTGAAAGAGCTATTTCTATAGCAGATTTCTTATTACACTGAATAATCCAACCTAGTCTGATATGTAAGTGAATTAAGTATAGAAATTAAGAGTAAAATATTTATAACTATAACTGGGATATAGACATTTTTTTCAGCTACAAATTGAACCACTAAATAGGATGTATTACATTTTTAGATCCTAGAAACCAAGTTTTATTTTAGGTAAAATCCTATTTTAGAATGTTATTTTTTCAAATTTTATGGAAGCACATTCTCTTTATACAACATGAAAAGAATCAGGTATTTATACTTTAGACAAATTTTTCTGTCAATGTTTTCACTTAGAATGCTATATATTTAAAAAATAATAAACATCAACTTGTTTGAACATCCATACCATGGAATACTATGCAAAAATAAAAAGGAAGAAACTCTTACTACACATAACAGTTTAAATGGCTCTCAAGGGGACTATAGTGCATAAAAAAAAGTCCATCTCAAAATGTTACATATTGTATGAATCCATTTATATGAGATTCTTGAAATGAAAAAATCATAGAAACGGAGTGATTAGTGGCTGTCCAGGGGGTAGGGATGGAGTGGCGGGGAGAAGGATACATGTGGCTATAAAAGGAGGTAACAAGAAGGAGCCTAATGGTGATGCAGTAGTCGGTATCTTGAAGTGGTTGTAGTTACATGTATCTACACATGTGATAAAATTTTATAGAACTATATACACACTCATAAATGAGTGCACATAAAACTGGTAAAATTAGAATAAGCCCTGTGGATTGTACCAATTCTATCAATTCCTTTATTTGATATTATACTATAGTTATGCAGAATGTTGTCATTGGAAGAAACTAGGTAAATGGTACCCAGAACCTCCTGGTACATTTTTGTAACTTCCCGTGAGTTTATATTTGAAGAGAAAAATTCAATCCCCAACCCGGGTCAGGGCATGTTCTGGAGACAACCAATCAAATGATCCCCTCTCTCTCTCTCCTACCCTCCCTCTCCCCTTGCTCTAAAATCAATAAGCATATCCTTGAGTGAAGATTAAAAAATAAATAAATAAAACTGAAAGGAAATGTTTTAAAACTTCAAAGATTGTTAATAGTGCTTAATGTTAGGGTTTGGAGTAGTTAGAGAGAAGAGACAGTAAATCAATGGAAGATGATGTGTTTTTTTTACAGGCACTATGCCGCTATCAATAGTGCCTTAGCTAATATTGAGAACTGCCTAACTGTTGATCCAACTTCAAATTACTTTTTATGGTAATTGTGTATACACTTGAGATGAAAAATAACTGTATATTTTAGACAAAATTATCTTTAAAATTAAAATATATTCATGAAGAAAAGTTAGTGTATCATTGAGAAAAACATACATAATGCTTAATGTGGCACTCTTAATTTATGAATGTGTCATAATTGCATCCATGCTATTAAGAAAAGGGTACAGTAAAAAGCTTTTAGTAGTCTAAATACTTTCTTACTCTCTTCCAAGGATAAGTGGTGTTTAATTGCAAAATTGTATAATAACTGGAAATAATAACAAAATATTCACCATTTTTATTACCTTACTTGGGCTCTATAGTCTTATGAATTGGAAAGATGAGGATTTATTGTTGCCATTTTTAATACCCTGACATTAAAAAAATCCATTGTTAATCAATGACAGGATTAAAACTCACTTCTGATGTTTACAACAACCTTTTCTACTACTATATCACTGCTTCATTCAAGATTATTCTATTTTGCTTTACTTCGGTTTTTGAAACTTAGAAAGTCAGTTACAACCCATTATCTGGCATCTTCCATGTACAAACTGTATAGTATGGAGAATCTCAGGGTGAGACGCAATCACCTTTCTTTCCAAAATCTACTGACCAAGTAATTCTGTAGTTCTGAGTGATTTCAGTCCTCTTAAGTTCAGTTTCCTCATATGTAAAATGGACACTGGACTTTGCTTAAGATTCTATGCTGTTTTAATAATTCGTCAAACTATATTCCCATCATACTATGCTGAGTTATAATCTCCTAAATGTTTTGGAATGGCTTATTCCAGAAGGCTTCACAACTGATCATTTATTAGCAAGCTGTCGTGATTCTTTGAGCTATACCTTTACCCACAATATAAAATTATAATTGGTAAAAATCAGTCGCCTTTTAATTCTACTTTACCACTATATCTGAAGCAAAAAGTATGTACATGTTTAGGTTTCAACAACAAACTAAAAAGTGTTAATTTTTTATTAATCTTGGAATTCTTTCTTCCCTAACCTTTAAGATAAGACATGAGCACTTAGTGAAGAAGTTGGCAAGTTTATTTTAAGTGCTAATTAGAATATATCTACATTTTGACCTTGACTGTAGCCTTTTAAAAAAAAAATCCAACCTGAGTTTGTGGACATATGGTCAAGATGTCCAGCTGACAGCTATTTCTCAGGATAGATATATAATGTTTATGGTCCTTGGGTTTTAGGTGTGATGTTTATTACCTTGGTTGTCTCATTTTAAAAGATAGACTCAGCCAATGAGTTTATAATTTTATTACCTATGATTTTATGTCGTAAGGTATATAAGACCTTACCATCTCTTTTCATTTTGTTCATTATTTTGTAGATTTTTTTTTAAAGTCAAGGGCTGTGTCTGGCTTTTCTTTATACACAGAACATTCATCTGGAAATTGGGAATTTAGTGAACAAACTGCAGAAGGAATACATTTTAAATACGTATTTGAAATTTTAAAAATATTCTAAAATTTTGAGTTGAACCATTTTGTAATTTTTCAATTACTGTTTCTTAATTGAGAATTTAAAAGTGCAGTTCAAGAGAGGTTGCTTATATCGTCTCAACAAAATATATTAATATTATATATCTATTAACTGTGGTGGATCAATGAAAGTTCAGAAGAAATACTCCATGTCCTTTTAGTCTTTGAGCAAAGTATGCATGATTGACGGCAAAGGAAATTTTTCTGAGCTTCTTACTGTCAAGATTACAAGGAGTGTGGCCAAATCAATCAATATTCCTTTAGTTTTTAAACTGTTAGAGACATTTGGAGAAGAAAAGGTTATAGGAGAATCTACTAATCTGCCAGGGCTGAGTAATATACAAATTGTTCCTGTCCTTCTTGGGTCTGAACCAGCACAAACAGAGGACCCTGATGATATAACTTCTAAAAGAACACAATGAATTCATATTAGAAATGCTGAACAAAACATTTTTTCCAAGTACTTTTAAGAGATTATATCCTTTAGAATTGGCTCTCTTTGACAATGTGCAAGCATTAGGCCACGCTTGTGGAAATGCTGTCACGAAGAATTAGGACTTAGATTCATTTGCTAATTTGGTAATGGGGTACCAAAGTAAAGATTTTCTTGTTAATTGTGATTAGGGTAGTATTTACAGAAAGGGATGATATTAATTTTAGAAATTTCCTTATGAGAGTTATGGCCACATGAGCTGTATTATTTATTTTGTTCATTCATGTAGCCCAATCAAATAGTGAAGAAGTCTGGTGCTATGGCGGTTATTTTCCATATATTTTACCTAGGTTATGGGTGTTTATTATCAGTTGTTCTGGCATTCCACAGAATCAACATCCAACTGGTTGAATATTTTTTCTATACTAAGTTTTTATAACATCTGAAACTTGAAACTATACAGAAGTGTTGAAGTGATTGGGAGGTAGGAGATGATAATTAGTAGAACAAGATATAGAAATAATGGGACTTGTCAGAGTTCCTCTGGAGAGGAACACAAACTGAGTAAAACTAAACTAAGCTGAAATAATTTGGAGTTTATGAGAAAGATCATTTTGGGCACATGATGGTATACATTTATATTGCATAATAAAAGCTAGGCTAGCTGTTGTAAGAAACAGTTCATAATTGTATTGGCTTTATATAATAAAGCTGTATTTCTGGTTCACAACATCACCATAGTTTAATTTCAAGGGCAGGAGCTTTACCCCATGTAGTAATTAAAGGACCCGGGATTCTTCTATGTTGTGCCTCTACCATCCCTTAAAGGCCTTAGAACCTTCCACAGTTTTCAGATCTTCTGCATCCAGATGTTAGACAAGGCAGAAACGAGAGTGCAGACAAAATACATCTGCTCATTTTGGGGTGAAGATGTCACACATTATTTCTACTCTTATATTATTGGTGAGAACTAGTGACCTGGCCTCACTTACATAGAAATA
Source organism: Molossus molossus (assembly GCF_014108415.1). Classification (NCBI taxonomy): domain Eukaryota; kingdom Metazoa; phylum Chordata; class Mammalia; order Chiroptera; family Molossidae; genus Molossus; species Molossus molossus. The sequence continues at coordinate 34,936,050 of NW_023425350.1, read as the reverse complement.
GATAAGGAAATATGATCTAACAGTGTTCCAGAAGAAGAGAACATAGCATTGCCTCTCTCCAGCATTCAGTAGATGCAATAGAAATATAATAATAGCAATTCAAACTTAGGAATATGGAACCCAGGAGTTATAGTTTCAGAGTCTATGCCCTTGGATACCATTCTATAGTGCCTGTTCTTGTGGAGAAGAAATAAGGTATTAGTGATAAAAGTATATGCCATGTACACTGATGAGAGTAAGATATTAGGTGCTTTTAATTAAGATCTAGCTACTTTTTGGATTTCTCTTTCTAAGAGATTTATGGGCAATACAGCATCATGGGTGGACCAGTGATCTGTCCTTCTCTTGGACTCCTTACAGCTTTCCCTTTGATTTGACCTGAAACCTTTCACACATGTTTATTCTTGTCCAATGCCACACGACCTGGGCAGGCTTTTGATGAAGGAGAGAGGTAACCTACATAGGGCTAGAGAGCAAGCTTCCTGGGACCAGCCTGCCTTGATACAAGTCCTGTCTCTGCCACTTACTAGCTGTGAGATCTTGACTGAACACTTAATATCTGCACACCTCAGCTTCATTGTTTGAAGAATATAGACAATATGGATTCATATATTATAGAATTATTGATATATTAAATCATATATCAATGAGTTAATACTTGTAAAAAGTTAAGACGGGTATCATGTCTATTCTAAGTGCCATGTAAGTGTTTGTTAAGTTAAAGAGAAAGACAGACAAACACTGAATCCTCTGGGTAATCCAGGTTTTTTTAAGATCTTGATATCGAAATGTGTTCTGATATAAGTAAAAATCATCATGACAGTGAATATGTCTTTCTTAAATTTCTTCTTAGCAATATTATTTGCCAAAGTCAATTTTATTGGAATAATATTATACAGGTGTGAGCAAAACTAGGTTTACGGTTGTGAGTGACAGTTTTTGAGTTATTAAAGCTATTACAGTAATCATAACCTGCATATCTTTTTCCATATGAACAACTGTAAACCTAATTTGCCCACCTCTTTATTTTAGCTATAAGGCCTGCGTACATATATTTGATTTGCCCCTAGTCTTTTTAATGGGGTAAATAATAGGTTTTCTGAAAATAATGTTGTATGTTAGATGATTTTTTAAAGCAAATGGATATTAATATAAAGCACTTTTCTTGCTGATTGAAAGAGAGTAGACACTGAACAAAATATCGAATCTAGGTCCTTATTCCTGGCCTGAAAGTCTCTGTTTCCATTATGTAGAGTCTTTTAAATTACTATCGGGATATGAGTAACCTAAATGTATTATTCAATATCTGTTTTTTTTTTTTGGAAACACGTTTAATTTGAAAAAGTGACGAGGTAAAGGTTGGGATAAAACTGTTTCAAGATTTTAACATTTGTTCGATAATGAAGTAGGAGCTTGTTTGGAATATTAGCTAATGTACATTTAGAAGATTATTATTACCCAGAGACTTCCCCTCCAATTTTAAAGATGTATTTTTATGACCCAGTTATAAAGTGTTGTGCATAGAAACATACTCAACGTAAGTGCTGACACGGACATAATTACATCAGTGCAAATGGCCTCGCCGTAGCTCTCAGCTGCAGAGTCAGTCTGTTGTTTAAGGAGCACAGCCTTGGAGCACAGCCATGCTCTGATGGAACACGTCTGATGGAATCCTGGTTTGGAAAGTCTATACATGCAAACCCATCTTTAGTCTAAAATCATCAAATCAATTATTTTAAAACAAAGTCGCTCAACCTTGGCACTATTGACATTATGAGCCAAATAGTTCTTTGTTGTGAGGGCTGTCTTGTATAAGACGTTTATCAGCATCTCTGGCTCCTACTCAGTAGACGCCAGTAGCCTTCCCTAGGTGTGACAAACAAAAATGTTTCTAGATGTCACCAAATATCTCCTGGGGGGTCAAAATTACCCTAGGTTGAAAAACACTGCCTAAAAACAATAGAAGAACAAAATTCTACATTTTTTTTCATTATTCTTTTTCAAAATGCAGTGAAAACATTCCAATCTTTATTTCTGTCGAATGAAGTTTTTTCTATAAATATGAATATATATTTTTCTGAAATAGATTTTGTTTTTTTTTTAAAAAAAAAACAATATCTCAAAAAAACTCTAGCACTCACGAACAGCTGTCTCTTTGGCAGTAGAAGAATTTAGGTTTTGCTGATTTTTATTTCAGTTGTCGGTAACAAATTGACAGCTGCTAAATATGAACCCTGTAATAGAATAAACCTTTGAAATTATCTTTCAAACTTCAGTTGCCAGTTTTTATTCTATTGTGTCATTTAAGGAACAGATGTTTCTGACAAATTTTCAGTGTTGTCCTAACAGAAAAAAATAGATGATAACTTTAATTCCCATCTTATCTTCCCTGCTCACATCTAAAATCACATTTCAGGAAATCCTTAGCTCTAAATATTTTCTAATATTGGTTGAAACATAAGTCACAGGACACGGCTGGCGATGTGAATTCATAGCGCCTACATTTATTTGTAGATTAAGATTCAGTACCGTTCTCTTTATGGTGTATGTACATTGCTAGTACCATCTTTTAATGACCCTTGCCAGACCAGCCTTACATTGAGATCATTTAGATATTTTAGCATCTAATGCTCTTTTACTGAATTTTACGCCACAATGAGTAATGGGATGGAAAGAGCCCTAGAATCTACTCCCAAAGCTCATCCCTCCCAACAACTGTGAAAAGTGGCATATTGTGGTTCTTATTTGGAAGAGCTTTTTTATATAGCCACTTGTTCAATATAATAAAGATATAAATCTCTGTGGCATCTTTTTGTAATAATATTCATGGTTGTGATTTTCCACCATGAATGGAATATGGTGATACTCAGCCAGAAGCGATGAGCAGGATTTGAGAGGACGAGAGCCATTCAGAGAAGGAGACACAAGTTCGAGGGCAGTTACACCAATATGAGGGCAGATTCACCTGGAGACATTGGGATTTAGGGCTCCAGTGACTGGGGAGTTAAGTATGAGAGGGAATCCTGACGCACGGAGAGCAGTGGGTTCTGAAAGAGAGAATGCGGCGAATTCAAGGAGAGAGACGAAAGGGCAAATGGAACCAGAAGTGACAAAGTGTGGGAGCCAATCATCTTTCCTGACACCCACAGATACTAATCTAAGATCTTAAACTTCATTCTTTCCAGTGAGTGATATCATTTTTTATCTGAAAGATCCAAGAAAAAGTCTTATGAAACAAAAGTTACCTCAGAGAAATACAGAAGATTTGGGGAGAGAAAGAAGAGAACCTGATTGAGAGTCTACCGTGTCCTAGGTCCTGTGCCCAAACCTGAGAGAGAATGTTTTTTTTTAATAAATTATTTTGATTGTAAATTAAATACTCCTTAAAGACAGTTCAGAAAAATACATAAATAGAAAAGAAAGTACCTAATTCATTTACACACAAACACAAATATTTAAAAAACTTTTTTTCTTTATTGTTTTTAGAGAAAGAGGAAGGGAGAAGGAGAGAGAGAGAGAAACATCGATGAGAGAGAACATCAGTTGGCCGCCTCCTGCACACCTCCTTCTGGGGATCAGGCCCACAACCTGGGCATGTGCCATGACTAGGAATCGAACTAGCAACGTCTTGATACATGGGTGGATGTTCAACCACTGAGCCACACTGGCTGGGCACAAATACAAATATTTTAAATATTGCTGTTTTGAACATCTGTAAGCAGAAAACATGTTTCTATTTAAGATCATTACTTTAGGACAAAGTCTTTCATACAATTATATTTACTGGATCAATGACTCTCAACATTTACAAGACTTTATTTTCATTTTTTTATGTTTTTAAATTTTTTTTCTTTATTGATTTCAAAGAGAGAAGAAGGGAGATGAGAGAGAGAAAGAGATGGAGATATCAATGAGAGAGAACATCGATTGGCCACCTCCTTCATGCCCCCCACTGGGAATCTGACCCAAAACCTGTCCATGTGCTCTGACCAGCAACTGAAACAGTAACCTCTTGGTGCATGGGTCGATGCTCAGCCACTGAGCCACACCAGCTGGGCTCAACATTTATAAGACTTTAAACAGGGTTATAGGCATCCAGGAACTCCAGCAAGATGTAGAAGTTCTGTTCCAGGGGCCCTTACCAGAATTGGCAATTATCGTTAAAAATAAAAATTGAACTTTGATGATAATTCCTTGAAAATGGAAATGATGAAAGGTATTACCACAAATCATGGGACAGAGTGCTGCATTTTTAGAATCATGGTGTACAAAGCAAAGTGATCACTTGTAGTCAGTATGCTAAAGGCGAAGGAGGAGCAGTACGAGGTAGCCTGTGCCTGGAGGTCTGTGTCTAGATTAGCACCCCTAAGCAGCCACTGCTTTTTATTTTTCTTTCCCCTTATGGGCTCTTGTGGAATCCGTAAAGATTGTTTCAATGTGTAATGTGTAAAATTGTGTCATATGGATAAAACTTTAAACATATACTTTATTTCTGATTTGGGAATAGCTATTATTGAGGTCATAGATTAGTGTGATAATGAAGTGCTCTATAATAACCTTTACTGATCCACAAAAGGTCCTATGCTCCTGATTAATATTTATGTGCATGTTACCATAGAGTCAATATCAATTTTTAGAAAATAGCAGCTAACCTTATAGGAGGGAAAGGAAAGAAATGATCTCTCGAGTTCAATGGGTCTAATTTGTGGGTTTGCACATACTCTTCATAAAACCAGTCTCACTTTTGATGAAAAACTCACTTCAGGGCATAAGGACAAAAGAAAAGCAGGTAATTAAAGTTAAACAAAAGTACCAGTTATGTACACATTTGATCAACACATCACTTCAGGTAGTCCCAGAAATTTTTTTCTAGTTTGTGGCTAATATGCTGATGTGACTAGGCAGGTTAGGAATGGTTACCTACTCACACCTGCTGCCTTTTTCCTGGGAGATGTGCTGAAATCTAGAACATTTTCATCTTTTCATGAAGAGACAGCAGCTTGCTATTCCTAGAACCACTGCACTCCAGTTGTGGTCCTGAATGATTTTTCTAGCTACCCATGAGGTCAGTGCCTTTGAACTGAGAAGCCTGGGAATAAATCTTCAGGATTTTCTTTGTTTTAATTATGAATATAAAATATTCTAAAATATGCTTTATTCCTCATTATAAAGAGCATATTCTCTGGAATGAAGGCAAAGAGAAATCCGTATATGGCTTCCCTTTTGGACCCTCCACAATCCCAAGAACCCTGCTTGACTGATTTCAAGCACTGCAACTATAAGCTAACATGCTTCTTAAAGTTGTTTTCATTAGAGGCCACCAATGGAAACATCATGGCTAAATCTTGTAATAATACTTGTGGCGTATTTTTTACAGCAGGGCTCCGGTGATATGTAACAAGGTTTTTTTTTTATGTTTGTTTGTTTGCTTTTACTTCTAAGGAAGTCTACTGGTGGCTTACTTTTCTGTTGTCTCACCTCTAACCAGTGAACCAACAAAAAGTATGACTGTTGTGGTGGGCTATTTATAATCCAAAGTCCACAGTCAACTTCTAATGAATTTCCTTCTTGCTGTTATAAACCCTCCAAAGGGAGAGTACAGTGTTCTTTTGAACCCTGTGTTACTTCCGTTTTGTGGACAGCATGTCTCAAATTATATGCAGTATTGCTGAATAAAAGTAGTGTGAAATCATTGGTAAGAATTGATTTTTAATGAAGATGGCATTTATCATGAACTGTCCTCCCTGCAGCCTGAGAGACGTCAAGGAAAAATTCTGAGCCTCCCCAAATTTAAAGTTATCCGAGGCAGAACATCGGGAAGGCCAGATTGAGCAGGCTGTGCTGAAGTGCTGTTCCCGTGCGGTGCCATCTAGCCAATCTGTCCCTGGCATCACCAGGGACACTCAGCCTAGCTGGCCAAATTGTTCTCAGAATTACAGCTCATAGAGTTGCTATTAGAAAATAATTTAGCTCATTTAATTCTTCTAAGAACTTTAAACTCAAAATGTTCCTTCCATTTTACTCATTGAAATATATTGAAGATCGGAGATTGTTAAAATTGGAGGTTCGAAGACAGTTTAAACTGTTTAAATTATATGTATCTTCTAGCCAACCCTCAAATTTTCAAAATGCAAAAGCTGAAGCTCACAAAGAATATGAGTCTTCTCTAAATTCAGAGAGGTCTACAACTCAAATCAAGGAAGTCTCTCTCTCTCTCTCTCTCTCTCTCTCTCTCTCGACTTGCGCTTTTTCTCTGATCTATGATGCTTAGTTTCATTCCTTTTTCACAGAGGTATTTATCAATGCTGCAGTGTGTGTGTGTGTGTGTGAGAGAGAGAGAGAGAGAGAGAGAGAGAGAGAGATATTGATACTTATTATCTTAAGTTTAAGGTCATTATATGTCACCCTTACAGGATACTGATGTAACATAATTATATGCGTTTGGTGAAGTTTTGGTCTACACAGGGGTTTTCAAATGATTTTGTCTCCAGGAGATATTTGAAAATGTCTGGGGATATTTTCGTTTATCACAGTTTGGTTGAGCAATGCTACTGGCATATAAAGCATGCTGCTTAACAACCTAAAATTCACAGGACAGGCCCTATAAAAAAAGAATTATCTTGATCAAAAGGTCAATAATGAAGAGGTTGAAAAGTCCTGGTCTAGAAGGATGAGTACTGAATATCTTTCTAAATTGCCTAACAGTTTTTTTACTTGTTAATTTTTGAATTTCCTAGACCAAAGAAACACTTGGCCTATAAAATTTGATCCAGAGCTGAAACTATATATGCTGGCCCAAGAAGATATGTGAAACTGTAAAATATTAAAAAAAAAAAAAAAAAAAAAAAAGCAACAACTTCTGAGATGGTAGAAGAAAATATTTTCTCTTTTTTCTTGGCCTAAGAAGGTAACAATGATTGCCTTAGTCAGCTCAAGCTGCCATAACAAAATACATAGACCAAGTGGCTTAAACAATAGGAATTCATTTTCTTACAGTGCTTGAGCCTGGAAGTCCAAGGTCAAGGTGTTAGATGGTCAGGTCATGGCGAGAGCTCTTTCCCTGTATTGTAGATTCCTGAATTCTCACTCATCCCTCACATGGCCGAGAGAGAGAGCACACACTCTCTGGTGTCTCTTCTTCTAAGGGCACTACTCCCATCATGAGAGCCCCATCCTCATGGCCTCATCAAAACCTAAGTGTCTCCCAAAGGTCCATTTCTAATTACCATCACATTGGAGGTTAGGGTTACAACATATAAATTGGGGTGGAGGTATACCATTCAGTCCATAGCACTCACAGCATTACTGACACCAAAGGCACAGTTTTTCTCTTCTTCTCTGTGAACAGTAGGGGAGACTCAGTTCTAAGCACATAGCACAGTGTTTAGTGGGTTCAAGGTTCGGCAAATGCTTATTGATTGACCCTCTGCCTGAGAGCTTTCATGAACTGCTTCTTCCCCCAAAGACATGAAGGACGCTTCTCTCTAGGAGGAAAAAAGATGTGCAGAATTGTCTGAAGCCCATAATTTGAGAAGAAAATCAGAGGTAAAGTGAAGGGAAGCTGAGAAAGACACATTGTCAATGAAAAGATTTGTGTGTTTGCTGACTTTCTTTTCCCCTGCTTAGCAATGTGTCAATTCTGAGTTGAGTGCTACCTGGTCTGATTCTCTAATACACAACATTAAGCTGTTTTGTTTTGTTTTTCATTGAAAATGAAGACATATAGATGTTTACATATAAATATAGATATATATGTGTATATATTGTTTCCCATGGTTGTGTATCCTCATATATTCTTTCATTTATGACAAAAACACAACAAACCAAGAGTGGTGAAATCTTAATGCTCTGTTTGCATAATGCATCCTTCTTAAGGCAGTGAATTTTATCAAAACAGAGAGGAAAATTTCCACGGGGTAATAGTCTCCTGCTGCTAAACAGATTCCACCTGTTATTTGCAAAGCCAAGAACACTGGAGGTATACTAACTGTCCCTTATTGTAGTGTGTAATCAGGACTATCCTGAATTATCTAAGCCACAGGAGAAAACAGCAATTATATACAAAACAAAAACATCTACTTTTCCATGGAAGAGGCTGAAAAATGGGAAATCAACTGGATATTTTAAAAGCACCCGATTCTATTAAAAAATAAAAAAGCCCAGCCGGTGTGGCTCAGTGGATTGAGCATCATCCTGTGTCCCAAGGTGGAAGAGCACCCCGCCTAGGCAGGGTTCCCACCTTGCACTCTGATTTGTGGGAGAGCCGCACTCTGGCCCCCTGTGACTCTCAGCTGGAATGAGTGTGTTGGAAAATAATCATCTTAGTTATTATTAATATTTTTAAATGTATGTAAAGCTCCCATTTATTTCAATTTTCAATGCTGGAAGTGTTTTGCGTCTTTATTTAGACGTTTAGTGATGTATTTGTGACCAGAAATATGCCATAGGAAATTAACTCTTGTTTATATCAACTTATGGTAAACTTGGTTTCTTTATATATTATTTTACTTAAAATCCGTTTCCAAGAACCTGTCGATGGCATCAAGTGAGGAATTGTTAGTTAACAGGCTTGAGAGACAAAGAGACTATGAAGTGTCAAAGGCAATGGAAACCCAGATCCTTTTTACATAAATAAAATCTACTGGTGAGCTTAACATGCACCCCTGTGGCAATGACCTGACAGTTTAGACAGATTTAATAGTTGTCACCTGTAATTTCTCTACCATTATCAAGTCAGGAAGCGATGTGTTTGGATTTGTGAGACCATGCTGTCTTGTTTCAGGAGGGGTTCTTCTCAGAATGGATGTTAGGTGGCCTTGCTTTGCATGTTGGGCTTTGACCCTTGAGAAGTAGGATAGAAAAGACACCGCAGCAGGAGCACCCCAGATGCTAGCCCTGCTGCACCATTCATTATGTGACTCAGCAAGTCACTGACCTCTGAGCTGCAGTTTCATGAAGTGCAATACAAAGAAAATAGCCACCGTCCACCTCCGTCACAGGCGTAAGTAGTCCATACTGGATAGCGTATGTGAAAACTTAGGCAAACAGTAGCATGCTATATTTAAGCAAACTGGTGCATTATCATTGTAATGGTTAGTACTTGTAAACTATTACTAATTTAACAACTAGTAGATGAGTTCTGTTGCTCTTCTGGATTTTTAAGTATTTGGGCTTTTTCTCTTCTGAACGACATTGGAAAATTACAATAGCAAATATCTGTCATGTGCCTAAAAGTACCAGATGGTTTATTTTTTCCTAAGATTTTGCCAGATATTAACTTACTTAATTCTCCCAAGGACACTATAAAGGATGTAGTGCTACTCTTACCTATTTTATAGAGATGTTAATAAGATAATGAATGAAACATGTAAGTGATAAGAGTTAGGATTTAAAGCCAGATCCATGTTCTTAAGCACTGCGCTGTACAGTGACATCGATATGAATGTCATGTGAATGTGACTAGTATAGTGGCTGGTTGAATCAAAATTTAAAATATAGCATGCCACCCACATTCTTCTTGATTGTTAATAGTAACTCTGAAGTCATTTCTGTAATACTACCACTAATAATAAATATGTTGAATAAGATGTACTGTATATTTTGCTATAAATCTTGTGGTAAGTACTCTTATTATTTTCTTTATTTTGAATTGAGACAAATGAGGCTCAAAGAGGTGGAAAAAAACAAACAACAAACCAGACTCACATAGTAGTTAATTGTTCAATTGAATCTGATAGAGACTCTTTTGTTCTAGAAACTTTATTCTTTTTAATTTATTAATTTTTTTGTTAATCCTCACCTGGGGATATTTTTTCCATTGACTTTGTTTTTTGTTTTTGAAGAGAGAATGGAAGGCAGGGAGAGGGAAAGAGAAAAAAACACTGATGTGAGAGAGACACATCAATTAGTTGCCTCCTGCACCACCCTGACCCGGCCGGGGATTGAGCCTATAACCCAGATATGTGCCCTTGGCTGAAAATTGAACCTGAAGCCCTTCTGTCCAAGGGCCAATGCTCTAACCACTGAACCATGGCTAGAAACTTATTCTTACTACGTTGCCTCTTTTTTTTGTTTGTTTTTTTCTTTTCCAATACCTTGTCACATTCCTCTGACGTGTATAATACCACACAGGTTTTCTGAGGCAATTATATGGCCAATTCTAATTATAATGGCAATTTAGGGCAAACTTCTGTCTTGCATATGCAGTGTTAATATCAATAGGTGGTGGTTATTGTTTATTCTAGTGGAGAAGAGGATTGATATATTCTTGTAGGGAGGATGTGTGGTGGAATCCATCATCTGAAGACAGATGGTGCATATGCATGCTAATCTGACAGATGGTCAGAGTTTAGAGTCCAGATCTTATTCTTGCATTCCCCATAATAAAAACCATATTGGAAGGTTTGAGTGTATGGAGAGGACACAGAAAATTGATTTAGGACTACTGGCTAGATGACCTTATTTTACATTAATTTAATATATCGACTGAATTTTAAAAGTCATGCCCTTCCTAAAATGGCCTGAGGATGTATATATGAAAATTAAAACATTAATGCAAACTCATAAAACATAAAACAGCAGCAATATAAAACACACAGCAGGAAAGTCCTTTGGGGTATACCAACATAAAAATGGACTCGTTATGAATGTAGGTATGCACTACCTCCTAATGACTTTAAAGTAATTTGCAGCCAAATGATTATCACAAAATACTCATTATGTCATTGATTCAGGATTTGAAATTGGGTTTTTGTAGGCTGAAGGTCATTGCCTTAATCCAGGGGTTGGGAATGTCCGGCCTTTGGGCCATATAAGACTCACAAAATCAACACCAGCTAACATCACACGCCCCACCACATTAGCCTGACCAAATACAACAGGTGCATTTTTAAGTTGATAATTTTGTATGGCCTATGAATGATGTTATAAATATCCAAATGGCCCTTGGCAGAAAAAAGGTTCCTGACCTCTGCACGGCCAGTTTTGGCCACTGTATTCAATCTGTATCTTTTTTAGGCTCACTTAATTGTTTACATGTGACTTCCTTTGTTTTTGCTTTTCTTCCTAATCCAAATCAGTGCTAAAAATGTACAGACTAAAAGAATAACAAAAATCCAAATATACTTGACTATTTTAAAATATATAGAGAAATGTAATGGCCCAATAGAACCAAGAATACTATTAATAATTATTCCTAATAAGTTTAAAATATTTCAGAGGCACTATCACCTTGTCTATAATAAACCCAAGAAAAATTCTTTCAGGAGCCCATGGGAGCAATTTTATCTTCTATTCTTAGTTCTCTTCTGGTAACTACCAGACATTTGCATAAGAGTGGATTAAACAAAGAAAGCCATGACTATTCATGTGTTTCAAATATATTTTGTAGACTTCTCTTCAGAACAACCCATGTACATTTAATGTTTTCTTCTCAGGCCAGTAAAATGGGTTTTCAGGTGGTAAGTGACCAGGAAGATAAATCTAGAGAGAATTGGAGGGGTTCATTGCTTATGTCTTCCTGTCCCTTAGGTAGGTATGTCAGTAACCCTACCAAGGTAACTGACTGTTTATTGGGGGTTTTAGATACCCAAGAATGAAGGTGCTATGATTATTCCTTTCATCATTCTTCTAACATGAAATTGTCCCGTTAGTGGAGACTCTAAGTTTTCATGGCAGCTAACTAGACTGAGCATTGCATCCCTGTCCCCTTTTGCCTGAGCTTCAGAAATTACCATTGTGCTCCCAGTCTGCACCTCAGAATCATTCTTAAGCAGCTAATGAATGCTATCCAAGTGGCCCAGCTGAGTGACAGTTTAACCTCTTTCTCCCAGAATCAAAATCCTCTGCTGATTGCCATATGTTACCATTTATTTCTAACACCTGTAACAGTGTTTTTCAAACTGTGGGTCATAACCCTTACTGAGACCTAAAAATATATTTAGAGGGTCCTACTATTTTCCAGACAAGCAAACAAACTAAACTGGAATAGATATAAAATAGAAGTATATAGTGAGATTATTTCTCTTAAAACTTTTTATTCCATTTAAAATAATTTATTTGTGTGTGTGTGTGTGTGTGTGAGAGAGAGAGAGAGAGAGAGAGAGAGGTAATTAATATACTAATTTTCATGTAAAATGTATTTCTATCGGTCATGGTCAAGAAACCATGGTAGAGTTTCTTTATTGTAGGATAAAGCCCGACCTCTTAGTCTGATTCTGAGACTGCAATGACCTCCCTCTTTACCTCTCCAACACCATTTCCCTGGTTTGGATTTTATCTTTCAGCCATACCAAACTGTCAAACATGCAATGTAGTTTTATTTTTTTAACCTCTTTGATTTTACTTATGCTGTCGTCTCTGCCACAAACTTCATTCCCCTTTTTGCCATCCACTCCTCCATGTAATTTCTAGTTAACAATTTTTTTTTTATAATTTTTTTTCTTTATTGATTCTAGAGAGAGAAGAAGGGAAAGGGAGAGAGAGATAGAAACATTGATGAGGGAGAACATCAATTGGCCACCTCCTGCATGCCCCCCACTGGGGATCTGGACTACAACCTGGGCATGCGCCCTGATGGGGAATCGAACCAGTGACCTCTTGGTGCATGGGTCTCAACTACTGAGCCACACCGGCCAGGCTCTAGTTAACATTTTTTACTTGGCTCAGATATGAACTCTCCCAAGAAACTTCCCTGAAATGTCCTTCTCCCACTAAAATGTCCTCCAGCAGGGCAACGTGCCCCTTTCTTGAGCCCAAGACTGCTTTCCTCAACAACGACAGCTGGTATAGCGAGTAAGAGAGTAGGCTCCTTGGAGTCAAGTAATCTAGGTTCTTTTTTTGGGGGGGGGGGGGGGCATGTGCCCCTAGCTACTAGGGCCTAGCAGGAACCGAACCCAGGACTCTCTGGTCTGCAGGCCGATGCTCCAACCTCTGAGCCAACTGTCCAGAGCTCACCTAGGTTCTTGAATCCCTACTCTTCTGCTGCCTTGTGACGTGAGGCAAGTTACTTAAATTCTATGTGTCTCAGTTTCCTAATTTGTGAAATGAAAATAATAATACCATCCACCCTATAGAATGGTTAATTAAATGAGTTAATGTATGTTAGGTGCATAGCCTAGATTACTTGCCCAAAAAATATAAAACAAGTACTATATTATAGTGACATGTTTGCTTCCACCTCTAATGAATGTTCTCCATGTAAAAATTTGTATTCTGTTTGAAGATGCCTCTGACCAAAATAAAATATTTGTCTACTCTTATCTGGATGCCTCAGAGTCATGAACTGACTGTATTGTGTTGGAAAGTAGAGAGTTCAATGTTTTTTTAAACCACCAATCACCTTGGGATAAAGAAGTTGTGAAAAGAGGAGAAAATCACCTCCAGCTGCCTTAAAATTCATGGCAAGAGTTTTGGATACGCTGCTGGAGAAGCACCGTAGGTTTTCTTCTGGGGCTGCATTTACCTAAGTCCTGCTTTGTCAACCACTCCATCCAGAGGTACTTTGTAAAATGCAGGTTTGGGCTTTTTGCTTTCCAATTTATATTGTATATCGGTAAACCTGCCAGCAGACAATCTTATTTAGGCCCCCGGGTCAGAAGATTCTGGCAACTGTGGAATTGTTCCAATTGATTCACCATCACTATGTATATGAGGGAGAAATGAAGAGAAAATATAAGGTGGGGAAAAAAAATCAAAGTTTTGTTAATTTTATTTCCTCCCCAATAAATGTCCTGCCTAGTAGCTTCCCTCACTCAAGTTTATACTCTTCTCTGTACATTGATGCAACTTTAAATGAAACCTGATTTTTTAAAGGCCAAACTGTTTGCTATCCTAATTTTAGCCAAGGTAAAGTATAAAGATAACTCCAGTTGGATGTGCTCCTGACTTGAGGGTCTTTAATTTCTCACAAGTAGTGTAGAAGGTAGATAAATAATTGCTAAATTTGCTACTTTGCCAATTGAGGTTGAGTTTAAAGCTATAATTATTAATTTTCCAGTTTTTAGGATTTGTTATGCGTGTAAATGTTTGCCTTGACCCTCTCACCCATCATGAGCATCCCTGGCCCACTGTATGCCATCACTAGACTGCTTATACCTGGTCCCAAGGCAAAGAGACATCTTGTAAAAGATAGATTCAATTTTTACTCAAACAAGACATTGCCCCAATCAATCAGGAGAATTGAAAAAAAAAGCACAGCTTTGGAATAATAGGTACACTGAGATAAAAAGCAGTGTTCTGTGGCATGTTCTTTACAGAGGAAAATACTCATGGATTTTGGTATTTGAGAGAGCTCTAGCATCCAGCCCTCTCCAGTGGAGAAGATATACTGGACTCGTATTTCTCCAAGAGTGGATCAGATGTGTCATCCTGGGCCACAGCCCAGAGCAGGTATAGCAGGGCCAGTCAATAAACAGATGTGACCTACCTGGCCATGGACTAGAATTGCCTGGCGGGAGCTCTTATACAACCACAGTACTTGAACTACATTCCAAACCAGTTAACTCAGAGCCTTTGAAGGAAGTGAAACAAAAGCATCATAGTCTGTTCAAGATCCCTAGTTAATCCCAGCAGGCAATCAAGGTTGAGAACCATTATTCTGTGAAGACTTAATAGACAAGGGTTATAAATCCAGTGATTTATGATTTCTTTCACAATACTTTCTTTTTTCTTTCTGATCAGGGAGCAAGAGATACCCAGAAGATCATTTGTATTTCCATTCCTTCCTAAGAAAAGGCATTTTTCAATTTCCATGGTTCTTAACCTTATACTGATTGCCAATAGTACCAGATGCCAGTGTGGTAGCTGTATTTTTAAAATATTCTAATGTCAAAACATGTGTTGTAAAATTAACAGGCATGGGTGGAAGCAGAACAAGATGAAATGGCCTTTATGTTTCTCCTCCATGCTAAAAGAGAGGATTTCCTCCAAGGGAGGACAATTAAGTTCCCGAGAGAATGTTCTTTAATTGCATTCCCTAGAGACATACTAAAATAAAAGGGATGCTCTTAATGGCAATGAATTTTAAAATATTATAATACAAGGGGGGAGAGACAGGGGATCAGATTTGATTATCTCTGCCATTGTGTTTTAGTTATTCATCAATGTTCTTTTCTGTTAGTCATTAATACTCAGTGTTGAGACTCATTGAGTACTAATGGCCAAAGGCAAGCCTGCCTTCTCCATAAAGCCATTCTGATCTACCTCTTCTTTTATGGATTCTGAGACTTCCGCCTGGGCTACAGAAACTAGCATTACATTGCATATAATCTGCATGTTACCAGACATGCAGGTAATAGGTAATAGATTAGCACAAAGCTGCAGCTTAAAACAGCATTCATTTATTAGCTCATATTTCTGTAGGTCAAGTCTGGGTGGGTTCGGTTTGCTTCTCTGCTTCTGTCTCACAGGCTAAAATTTTAAGATGTCAATTGAACTGGGATCTTAGTTGGAGAGTCTGGGAAACAAACTGCTTCTGCTAGCAGAATTCAGTTCCTTGTGGCTGTAGGACTAAGGTTCTGTTTTCTTATTATTGTCAGCTGGGTGGGGGAGTTCTTAACTTGTATGGGTGGTCAGCCATCCTTGCACATGGTACACTTCGCCTTCAAGGAGGCAACAGCATGCCAAATTCTCCTCATGCTTTGCATCTCTCTGACTTCTGCCTGATTTCAAAGACACATTTTAAATATTTGGTGGAGCAGCACCCCATTTCTGGTACGAAAATCTATGTTAGTTTTTTATTTCTGCATAATAGATTACCACAAATGTAATGGTTAAAATGACAGCCCTTTATTATGTCATAGTTCAGTAGGTCAGTAGTGCAGGCAGGCTTACATGGGTTCTCTTCTGAGGGACTCAAAAGGCTGAGCTCAAACTATCAACTGGGCTGGGCTCCTATCTAGAAGCTCAGGGGCAAAACCCTTTTACATATTATTGAGGTTATTGGTAGAATCCAGTTCCTTGAGTCTGTAGCTCTGAAGTTTCTGTTTCCCTGTTGGCTGTCAGCAGGGGCCCCTCCATTTTCAAAGTAATAAAAGTGCATTGAGACATTTTCATGCTTTCTGTCTTTCTGACTTTTACCTCTGCCACCATCTGGGGGACAAAAATTCTCTACTTTTAATGAGCTCATGTGGTTAGATTAAGCCTACTCAGTTAATCTTTCTCTATATAATTTATTATATATATATATATATATATATATATATATATATATATATATATTACATTCATAGGTTCCATCCACACTCAAAGGGGATAGGATTATACAAAGACAAGGTTCATTTCAGGTCATGCTTAGAATCTGTCCACTACAGCAGCTCTGGGGAATATATGACACAAGTTGTGTAAGACTCTAGCTGACCTAACGATGCATATAACATGGTAGGAGATTATGGACAAAACATGAAGGAGAATGTAATGTATGGGTTAAGTAATAATAAAGCTGTTTGCATAGTATAGTCATTTAAAATCATATCTAAAAGCATTGTCCCATTTATTCTTCACAAAAGCCCCGTGAAGTAGAGCTTTTTATTCTCATTTTACAGAGGAGGAAACGGACTCAGAGACCTTAAGGTCTTAGAAATACTGTCAGAGCTGTGGCTTGAACCCAGATACATCTGATTTCAAGATGCTTAAACACTACATGCTGCTTCTCCTGATACCTGTGCATAGCTTTCACCCTTCCCTTCCTCATGAAACTCCCCTCAGCTGACCATTATCTGGACCATCCTGTAGTTTTCCTATTTTCTACTCCATGATCCTCTACATGAAGCTCAGTTGGCCACCAAGGTCTTCTTCAACATCCTCCAGCAGATAAGAAGACCCAGAGGGGCCCTTTGTCTTTCATTTCTTAGGTTCTCTCCCGCATAGCACAGCCTCTCCAGCAAGCCTCCTGCCTCCAGAAACCTCCAGGTGAGAAGCAGGCCTCTCTCTTGTCATGTGGCCCTAAGCCACAGAGCCATGTATAAAGCCCAGTGACAATTCTCCAGCTGATCCTGCTTCACTGCTATGTCAGGAAATACAAAGGCCTGGTAGTGACATGCCAGTGTCCCCGTACAGGCAGTTGCTATGATACATGAATATAAAGAAGAAAACCTCTATATTCCTCATTAGGAATATTTTGTCTCCTTTGCAACTCTAAAATCATCTTTTATAGGTAGAAAGTATATTAGGAGAAGGAGGCCTAGAGGGTAGGGGCTTTGGTTAGTCATAGCCAAGGCAGGACATCTGACCCCATAATATTTAGAATATGTAGTGTTTATTTCTTCTCGGTCCTCCTAGGTATGCTCACACTGCCTAAGCAAAGGCAGCAAGATAAGTACCATTTGATAATCTGACATTTCATGTTAACATTGGTTTTATAATATATACTCAATAAATGCCCATTGAAAGTGGCTATCAAGACCATATTGTTATTTGAAATAACTATTGAGGAAATAATCACCTCTCACTTTTCTTCTGGTCTTTTCTATCTTTTTATCACCAGCATATTTCATTTAAAGTATCTTTAATCCTATACAATACAGAAAATATCCTGACCACAGAATGAATTCCTTCAAGTTTTGTCAATTAGTCTAAATCATTTTAAGGTGGAGAGTGGAACATGCCTTTGCCACTCCTGTACTGAAACAGTTTTCTTCTGTCATCATGCCAAGTGGCTCTCATTTATTTAAATATGTCTAATTTATTATATGTAATTACAATAAATGTCAATGTAATTAAGTGATATGAGAATATTTGTTGCAATGGAATTAATCTTAATAAGTATAAATGAAAAATTACTAAACAATGTGAAGTTGGTCTTTGTGAATTTCAAAACTGAAATACAATGTAAATCAGTATATCCTAATAGAAGGAAAAGAAATGGATAAGATTGGATAGGAGAATTTACTTTAAAAAAAACATGAGTAATGTTTTTTCCTTCTATCTCTTTGAATTTGACTCAGAGTAATAGTTGCAATAAGTTCACATTGTAAATGTTGTCTCTGCATTGTCATCTTGCTCATGAACTAGGTTCAGCTCTGAAAATCCATATGTTGTCTTGTATCTGTGCAGTGTTAGAAATGAACATTCCTAAAGTAATAACATCAAGAGCAGACTACATGTGTTTATGGTTGTCATACATCAAGTGAAAGTAAATACTTATTGGACTTTTTTACATTAAAATAATGACATTTCTATTTCTATAAGGTTTTGATTCGAAGAAAGAACATAGGGGGAATTTCTACCAGCAAAAGCAAACAGCACGTGTCAATTCTCAACTGCAAAAGAACATACAGAAACATAGGACACACTTATTTGGTTAAAGTGTTAAAGCAGATTGTGACACTGAGGCAGAAGCAAGTTGGCCAACAAGGCTCAAAAATCAAAATATATGAGCAAAAGCAGACAACCCAGATAATCTTCAGATTATCAAGCTCATCTCCTTCTCTCCTTGACATTTTACTAAGCGTGGAAGCTACTTGGTTTAAATAGGAGAACCCAGTTGTTACTCATGGGTAATGTATTTACTTACTTACTTACTTATTTATTTTGTTAATCCCCACCCAAGGATATTTTCCATTGATTTTTAGAGAGAGAGGAAGGGAGGGAGAAAAGGAGGGAGAGGGAGAGGGAAAGGGAAAGGGAGAGGGAGAGGGAGGGGGAGGGGAGAGAGAGAGAGAAAAGCATCAATGTGAGAGAGATACATAGATTTCTTACCTCCTGCATGACCCGACAGGAGCCCGGGATCAACCTGCAACTCAGGAATGTGCCTTGATTGGGAATTGAACCCAAGACCTTCAGTCTGGTCCGAAGGCTGACACTCTAACTATTGAGCCAAACCATCCAGGGCTCCTCATGGGTAATTTAATAGAAGGAAGATTATTTGATTCTAATTTTTACGGGATCTGATTACTAATACTAGGGAGAATTGGACAAGTTTTCTTTAACTATGTAGCTTTGAAATTTTGCTAGGCTAAAAAAAATATGGTAATTATGTAAAATTCAAGATAATTTAGGGTATTACATTCTGTATAATTTTATTTATATATTATTAAAGTCATTTTTACTCAGTATTTGAAATAAACATGTCTAATTGTAAACTTAAATCAATATCTAATATAAAAATTGACAGATTTTACATTTTATTCTTGAAATTATATTGCCAGGACCTTAGGGAAGAAAAAAATGAAAAGGAACACAAATAATAAAGAAGGTGGTTACCCAAAATAGTAAAAGCAGCTATGATTACTAGTGTAATTAGCAGGTTGGCATTTTTATTTTATTTATTTATTTTTTAAAATTCTCACCCAAGGATATTTTCCTATTTATCTTCAGATAGAATGGGAGGGAAGGAGAGAGAGAAAAATATCGATGTGAGAGAGACACATCGACTGGCTGCCTCCCACATGACCCTGACCAGGGCCAGGGACAAACCACAACCTAGGCTCGTGCTCTTGATCAGAATCGAACCCGCAACTCATTGGTCCGCGAGCCGACTCTCTAACTGCTGAGCAAAACCAGCCAGGGTGCAGTTTGTAATTTTTAAAGAAAGCAAAGAGATTATGTTTGTGTGTGTGTGTGTGTGTGTGTGTGTGTGTGTGTGTGTGTGTTAATTTTTTAAAAAATTAGAATACCATTAAAAAATTTAGGTGGAAAATGAGAAATTTGTAATAACGCTTTGAAGTGTCTTTTTCTAAATAATGTCTAAAGTTTGCAGATATCACAAGGTTAAGCAGAATGATATTAATTATTACTAGAAAGTGATTTTGTATATAATATTATATGTATATACAAAATCATCTTCAGTGTTTCTTATGGGCTTGAGATTGGAGCTCTTTTCATTATTTCATACTTTTATGGCCTCATCTTAATCTTCTGGTTCCGTTCCTGCCACAAAGGTTATTTCATAGTGCACTGTTGCTATTGATTTTCTTTTCTATTTCTTTCTTAGAGTAATTCTGCAGAAGTTGCTGTGTAAACATCACAGGAAATAGAAGCAATCACTCTGTTTTAAGATGAAATTTTACCCTGACAATGTTTATAAGTAGAGTTTTACATTTAGAAGATTGCAAACTTTATGTAAGGTTTATGAAGAGCCTCAACAAATTCATTTTCTTGGTTTGAGTTAGCTTGTCAAAGAAAGCAATTTTATTTGATACAAGTGCCAGTAATAATGTTTTCTTCTTAACACCATATAAAACATTGCCTAGTTCTCATGTAGTTTATTGCCCTGAGTGATAGATCAGGTTCATGAAATCAGAACATAGAAATCAATTTGAATGAATGAAGAGCAGTTTGGGCAACACTTTGGTCAAGATACCTAATTTGTTATTGAGTTGTATGAAAAAGTTGGTCTCTTTAGTATAAGCCAAAACTGGTAATTTTCAAATCAAGTAGTCAAACTAAGTTAATCTATGACCTCGTTTTTAAGACTATCTTTTTTACACGGACTTCAAACATGTTTCCTTTGGCCTATACTCTTGTGCATCTTAGATGAACTCAACAGAGTGATTGCATAAGGAGGTTCCAAGTCACTCGTGTCTTTCTTTCTCCATTTCACAAATTTTACTGAGCAACTTCTATGTGCCCGACACTAACCAAGGGGAATAAAATAAGCAAGGTTTTTTTCTGTTTTGTTTTTTAGGAGCCCACTGTCTAGACATTATAATGAATAATCTATAATGTATTGCTGACTGTCAAAGCAGATATATCAAAAATGTATTGACTATTTCAGATGCTATAAATCTTTGCTCACCACAGAAGCAGGTTTCACCAAGAAGCAACTAGTCTGGGTCTATAAGGAAAAGCAGTTTTCCTGTCAAACTTCCCTCCATTCTGCCTTTGCTATTAAGGAATCATTTTAAGAAACAAGAGTAAGGATGCACCTCACCTTGGGGATATATACAGTGGTAGTTAGCCTGATAGTCTCAACATTTTTAACCCATATCTTGAATATGCCTATTGAATTGAGCTTCTGGAAATAACCAGGCTGCTTTTTAGAGAAGCATGCATTAGTTTGGAGCCAAATGATTTGAATAGGTGAACAAATTGAAATGAGATGTGTCAAATCTAATTGAATTCTTGTTCAGATTTTGCCACTAATTCATTGTTGCCTCAGTTTCCTCATAAGTGGAATTTAGTTCATACTCCTTACTCCCCCCAATTTATAGAGCCATTGTGAAGATGAAGTAAGATGATAAATGCAAATACTTTTCTTAAAGTTAAATTCACTTTGCAGATGGGTGGTGGGCGGTGGTGACATTAGCTGTAAAGTACCACTGAAGTACTACAGACGCCCTGGCAGTTATGATAGATTAGGACAGATTATGTTTCTAGAATGGGTGTATGAATTGAAATGAGACATGTCAAATCTAATTGTTCTCCAGAAATGCTATTACAGTAGGAATTACATTCTAACCGATAGCCTAATATACAAAATTATAGACACCATAACACACGGCATCTGTAATAAAATATTAAGTGGATTTTTCATAATAAAGTTGGCCATTATTCAATGAAGAGCTTTCACCAAGAAATGGTGTATATAATTTTAATTTTACAAAGCTTAGGATATAATCTTACACAATGGTATTTAATATTAAAAAGTATAGTGGACTCTTAGAGTTATCTTCTCAAAAAATTTTGACTTATTTTTATTGCAACAAACGAACAACACTTAGAGATCACAAATCTGACCTAGGGTTCATTGAGTGTTTGACAGGAAGCACAGAACACTCTGGGAAATTCTTTTGTCCCCTTAAGTCTCTTTTGAGCAATTCTTTAAGATATATTTAGGAAATATTTACCTGCTCACATTTTCTTATTATAAATTTTTCTGTAACAAATTGCTATCAGTCTTTTTGTAACAAAAAACCTCTTTCTTTACTAATCTATTTCATCAGTACTAGCAGCTGTACCTAGATGGATATAAGAAAAAGCATAAACCCTTGAACACACTTTGATCCTTACTGTTTTGTGATCTCAAAAAGCAAAGGTTTGACTTGAGTTGTAACCCAAACCCATCGGTTATTTATTGTAGAGTTTATTGCAGAATCTTTACAGTCAAGTCACCAATCCTTCATAGTATCTCACCTATAAGATTATAATGATCGTGAAAACAATGCTTTTTTTTTCTTTGTAAACTGAGCATACTTGGCTGTAAAATAATGAGGATGCATTTTTCACAAACACACCAAGTCTTGGACATTGAAGAATTTTTTTCTTCCACAGGATAATTATGTCACAATATAATTTCAAAACTCTCTCTTGTATCAATAACCAGTCACAAAGTAAAAGTTCTCATTATTTTAAAATAAGGGACAACCCTTCTTTCTTTCCAGATGATTTCTCTAGTTCTTTGTCTCTTTGAATCTCTGCATTCATAGTTTTTTTTATTTATTTATTTATTTTTTTTATCCTCACCCGAGGACATTTTTCCATTTTTTGTACAGATAGAGTGGGAGGGAGAGAGAGGAAGGGAGAGAGAGAGAAACCTCGATGTGAAGGGACACATCGAGTGGCTGCCACCCGCACGACCAACCAGGGCCAGGGACAAACTGCAACCGAAGTACGTGCCCTTAGCGGGAACCGAACCCGGGTCTCTGCGGACCGCAGGCCAACG
Source organism: Molossus molossus (assembly GCF_014108415.1). Classification (NCBI taxonomy): domain Eukaryota; kingdom Metazoa; phylum Chordata; class Mammalia; order Chiroptera; family Molossidae; genus Molossus; species Molossus molossus. The sequence continues at coordinate 34,913,450 of NW_023425350.1, read as the reverse complement.
CTCTAACCGCTGAGCCAAACTGGCCAGGGCCATAGTTTTTTTTTTTTTTTTTTTTTGAAGGCACAGGATCCCAGTGACGGACAGGGCTGTATCCTTGAATAGATTCTTCAATTATCAATCTTTTTAAAAAATTAATTTATTTTTGTTACAGATGTTTCTCCTTTTTCCCCCACTGATTCCCCTTCCACCTCCCTCCCCACCCTGTCCCCAGCTTTGTTGTCCATGTCCATTATTCATGCACACATGCATATAAGTTCTGTGGTTTATCTCTCCCCCATCATCCCCTCTCCTGGGGATTGTCAGTCTGTACCCCATTTCCACGTCTTTGGGATTACTCCATTCCTCAGACTGTTATGTTCATTATATTCCACAAATAAGTGAGATCATATGAAACTTGTCTTTCTTTGTTTGGCTTGTTTCACTTAGAATAATACTTTCTAGGTCCCTCCATGTCGTCTCAAAGGCTAAGAGATCTTTCTTTCTTACAGCTGCATAGTACTCCATTGTGTATATGTACCACAGCTTTGTTATCCATTTGTCTACTGAGGGACATTTGGGCTGTTTCCAGATCTTAGCTATTGTAAATAGTGCTGCTATGAGCATGAGGGTACATATATTCTTTCTGATTGGTGTTTCAGGCTTCTTAGGGTATATTCCTAGAAGTGGGATCACTGGGTCAAATGGAAGTTCAATTTTTAATTTTTTGAGGTAGCACCATATTGTTTTCCATAGTGGCTGCACCAGTCTGCATTCCCACCAGCAGTGCACTAGAGTCCCCTTCTCTCCACACCCTCGTCAACACTTGATGTTTGATGATTTGTTGATGGCGGCCATTCTGACAGGTGTGAGGTGATACCTCACTGTTGTTTTAATTTGCATCTTTCTGATGATTAGTGATGTTGAGCATTTCTTCATATGTCTCTTAGCTATTTGTATGTCCTTTTTGGAGAGGTGTCTATTTAGTTCCTCTGCCCATTTTTTAATTGGGTTATTTGCCTTCGTTTTGTTGAGTTGTATGAGCACTCTATATATATTGGAAATTAACCCCTTATCTGATATATCATTGGCAATTATGCTCTCCCATACAGTGGGTTGCCTTTCCATTTTGATGATTGTATCTTTTGCTGCTCAGAAGCTTTTGAGTTTGATGTAGTCCCATGTGTTCATTTTTTCCTGTTTCTGTTGCCTTAGGTAATGTACCAGTGAAAATTCTGCAGCGTATGATGTCTGAAATCTTATTGCCTACATTTTCTTCTAGGATTCTTATGGATTCCTGAGTCACATTTAAGTCTTTTATCCATTTTGAGTTTATTCTTGGGTATGGTGTAAGTTTCATTTTTTGCATGTAGCTGTCCAATTTTCCCAACACCATTTATTAAAGAGGCTGCCTTGACTCCACTGTATGCTCTTGCCACCTTTGTGAAATATTAATTGAGCATATTGCCTTGGGTCTATTTCCAGGTTCTCTATTTTGTTCCACTGGTCTATATGTCTTTTCTTGTGCCAGTACCAGGCTGTTTTGATTACAGTGGCTTTGTAGTATAACCTGATACCTGGTAATGTGATCCCTCCAACTTTGTTCTTCTTTTTCAAGATTGCTGTGGCTATTCGAGGTCTTTTTTGGTTCCATATGAACTTTTGAAGTATTTGTTCTAGTTCTGTAAAGTATGTCGTTGGTATTTTGATGGGGATTGCATTGAATTTATAGATTGCTTTGGGTACTATGGACATTTTAATGATGTTGATTCTTTCAATCCATGAACAGGGTATGAGCTTCCACTTTTTTTTATATCTTCCTCTATTTCTTTTTTCAATGACCCGTAGTTTTCTGCGAATAGGTCCTTTATTTCTTTGGTTAAGTTTATTCCTACGTATCTTAATTTTTTTGCCGTGATGGTAAATGGGTTTTTTTTTTAGTTTCTCTTTCCGTGAATTCAATTATCAATCTTGAAGCTGCTTATTACTCAGCGTACATTTTATCTACTTCACTTGTGTTTTCATACTAGCAGTTTGAGCTTTAATAACAAGTTATATTTGAACCATTAGCTTTTTTTTTTATTATTAATTAGACTCTGATTACTGAGAGACAATGCATACATGTTGATCTTTTGAAATAGGCCTCTTGTTTTGAGAGGTCTTTTGGTTCTCTGGGGGACAAAAAATACTCTGAAATTGTCCAGTGATATAATGGCATATTGATATAGTTTATAATCCTCCAAATAGTCTAGTTCTGAACATTGTTATCTTGGTGAAATTTTATTCTGAACAATGTGCTTGGAAACTTCAAAATAATTCACCAAAGATTGAAAACAGAATGTTTTTCTTTGTTAGTTTTGAGGCCACTTTTGAGCAGCTGTTGTAAAATTCTGTAAACACATCAAGAAACAACTGATCAGTTTCATGACTATGATTTTATCAAGTCTGGCCCTCTTGCTATTTCAGCAGAAGCCCATAGCATATTGTTTTAATGTTTAAAATACGAAAAAAGAGACTTTCATTCCTGGAAGCAGCATTTTCTATCTCTGTGATCAACATTGGCAGCTGTTCATTTTCTACTTGAGTGAACTTATAGGAAGGCAGTTATCTGGCATGTGATGACGGGTGGGATCTCTGGCTGCCCCCATCTCAGACAGTGTCTGTCCCATCCTGACAAGGAAACATTTGCCATATCTATGGACTCCTAATAGTATTATGTAGAATCAGTTGTTTCTTTGCAAATGCCAGAAAGGCTTTCCTTTCATAAACAGTGTAACAAAAATGTCGAGAAGAAGGAATTATTAACATTTTCTATCTTAAGAAGACCAATGTCTCCAGCCATCAGTTTTGCCCATCTTACAAACCATATTTCACCAGCGATGCCATAAACATCGAAATGTAAAATAATACAGCTGTGTCGGAACCAGTCAATGACTGAATACTCAGCATCTTGGTTTCTGAACAGGAGGTCTTTGTTCCCTTCACAAGGAACTTTAGTTTTTAATTACATTAATCAATTAGACACTTCCTAGTAAACTCTTTGCTTTGTAAGAAAAATCAGGATCAGGACATTAACACTGGGATGATAATGTCAAGAACCATTTCTTCCTCTTCCAATTGTGCTAGACATCACCCTGTTCCAACATAATTTAATTTCTTCTGGCGTTTTATGAAGTAAATGCATGTAAGAAAATGCACTGTCTATGAATGTCAGCAAATAGTGATGAATGGCTTAACTAGGGAATGTGTTACACACAAATGGATTAAAGCTGGAGAATATTCAGCTGTGCACTTTGTACTACATTCACATCCTGCTGGACTCTGTAGGATGGTGCATAGAAAGGTAGAAAGACAAATATACTAGTCATGTAGATGCGATTGCAGTTTTCGGAAGCAATGAATAAGGCATAGTGATGAATGACTGGATTCCTGTACCGTTCCCTGTTTCTTCCTCCCGCCTACTTTGATTTTTTCTCTCTTGGCCCATATTTCCTGTGAATATTCCTAAAGGTTCTTTCTCCAGCAGCTTTTCCCCCCCTATAGTTTCTCTTTGGTATCTCACCTGCTACCAACAAAGGCTTTGTCTCTCCACTCTCTGCAGATTACTCCTAATTTTATACTTTCTGCTGTAACTCAATCATGAAAAGATTCCTACACCCTTCAAACTTAAGATCTTGCCACTCAATGACTCTGTCTTTTCACTTTACTTGTTAATAATAGTGTTTTCCCCAGAAATGCAAGATGATGCTGTAAAATATGTCTTTTGCTTTTTCTTACCACAGACTTAACAAGGCTGGCTGATTTTCTCCATGTAGCTTCCTGCAACTTCCATTCTTTCCTTTCCTTTCTTATTGTCTTCATTTCTCTGCTGGACTGCTCTCTTCTACAGTTCTACTAGCACGTCTCTGTGTCTCCCTCCCCATGCCCAAATCCGTCCTGTGCATACCGTGCGGCACATACTCATGAAGCACAGCTCTGAGCCCTTATTCAATAACTATTCCTGAGTGCTTATTATGTACATGTTCTGTAATTGTGAATTAGTCACATTCTGCCCTAATAGGAGCATATTGTCTGTAATACTACATATCATATATGTAGAATGCATTATATTGGGCATATTATACATCATATAATATGCAATATGTATATTACAGGTGTAATTATATGTGTATATATTATGCAAACCTACACTTACCAGTTTTTTTGTTTTTTGTTTTTAATCCTCACCTGAGGATATTTTTTCATTTATCTTCAGATAGAGCGAGAGGGAGGGAGAGCGGGAAAGAGAGAGAGAGAGAGAGAGAGAGAAACATCAATATGAGAAAGAAACATCAATATGAGAGAGACACATCTATTGGTTGCCTCCTCACGACCCTGTCCAGGGCCGGGATGAACTGCAACCGAGGTATGTGCCCTTGGCCAGAAGAGAACCCGAGATTCTTTGGTCCATGGGCCGACGCTCTAACTGCTGAACCAAACTGGCCAGGGCTACACTTATCTGTTTTTATGTTATGTCTTTACATATGGCATTTCCTCTGCCTGAATGACTGGTTAAAAAACTTAACTTCAGTATACAGATATAGTGCCAACTCTTCTTGGAGGGAAATCAATATGGAAATTATCTCTGTTTGATTTTTTAAATTAAATTTAATGTGGTGACATTGTTTAATAAAATTATATAGGTTTCAAATGTACAATTCTATGCTATATCATCTGTATATTGCATTTGATTTTTAGGAATGCATGCGTGTCTTGTCATCATTGCTAAATGTCAGTAATGTTAGAGTGAGAACTTTTTTTTTTTCCTTCCCCATATCCATCCACATTACATGACAGAAGACATCTGAATGCAGAGGTTAAGTACCTGGGCTTTAATACCTGCCCTGCCTCTGAATAGCTAAGTGTCCTTGACTTGGCTAGTAACACCTACTGATAAGATTGTTGCGAGGCTTAACTGAGATAATACACACACAGTACTTAGCACAGCCCCTGGAACTTAATAAGCATTCAATAAAAATATTATAATTGTTCTCTTAGCACTGTGAAACACTTAAGAGACAACCAAAAGGATATCTTTCTGGAATAGTTTTAGTGATTTATAAATTTTATGTGCTCCGTGTATTACAGGAAATTGAAACCAGAACCAGTACTGTGGCCATCAGTGCTCAGTTCCGACTGGCCTGACAGGGATGATTTAGGAAACTGGTGGAATTTGGTATTATATATTCTTATATATTCTTTGTTTCAAAGAAGAAACCAGTAAGGATTAAAAAGCGTGGCATAAAACTTTACATTTTATTGATTTATTCGGATTTCTGTTTTTTTCATGTTTGCTGTATTTCGTTATTCATTTGGTTCATATTTCTTCCTTCTTATTGTTTTTAACAACTGTTCATATCATAAGCTCACTTAATGCTCTATAGCTATAAAATATATCCACATCATGTACATATTTGAATATTGCAGTAGTATGTGGGGGTGGGGGAAAAGAAGGCATTGGTATTCTTATAAGTGAAAAAAATAAAATAAGAGAAGTTAAGGTCAATGATGGCCCAAAGTCATTAAGCCCATTAAATGGCAAAACCTGAGCTGATACCCAGGCACTCTGGAGCTCAGCCCTTTGCCATTCTCATACACTACATTATCTGCCACCCTGTTTATGGAACAACAGACTTAAAAAAAAAAAAAGTCCTTGGAATGAGTACCTAGAGAGAGATCCTTTTATTTGGTGCACTTTAATTACATATATGGATTTTCATTTTAAATTCAAAAATAACATCTAGTACCTTTTTCTGATTCCAAAAGTACTATGTATTTATTGTAGAAATTTGTTAGAACACAAATAAACACACAGAACAAAATAAAAAAACATCTATAATCTCACTATCCAGAAAGAGATAAATGCTAAAATATATTGATATATTTATATATTTCCAGATATATTGATTTGCATACATATTAATTTAAGAACGTTTTCTTTGAAAAATAGAAATATGTTATACACTGTTGCAACATAATTTTTCAATATACCATACTTACTTAATTCATCCCCTATCTATAAAGGGGTTTCGTTTTTTTAGTTATAAGGAAAAAAGATGACTGCCATCTCTTTAAATGCAATATTCTACACATATAATATCTTTTTCATTAAGATAACTTCCAGGAGGTTTCAGACAGTTACTGTTTATTGTTCTGCAGAAGAACCATGTCAATTTATATCCTATCAAGTTGTATTTCTAGAAGGGGTGTATGAGAATAATTCTTTGAATGTCAACATGTATAAATTTGTCATCATTTAAATTAAAATACTAAAATGCTTTTCTTCCTTCCTCCTTTCATTCCTTCCTTCTTTCCTTCCATTCTTCTTTTCTTTCTTCTTTGTTTCTTAACTAGTTTATAGGTAGAAGCTCGTGTAACTTGGGGTGAGGGAGCTGTGTAAGTGTCTGTGGGGGCTGCAAACGTAACTAGAGAAGTGCAGTCCCAAACGCTTGCTTGTTGGACACTGTCCACACTACTCTAGAGATGTGAACGTGCTGGAGGCATTTTCCCCTCTTTATTTATCACCCAAAATTGCCGTTGGATATATGAAAAGGATCATGTCTTCAGTTGGATGGTATTTAATATTCTGTTCGCATAATAAACCTCTGTCACTGTCTTTTTTTTTTCTCTAAGTATGAAATCGTACTGTCTTTTTGACTGGGCATTTTGGTGCGAACTAACAACTAATGAATATGGGTTAGAATTAGTTGGGTTGCAACTGTCAGGAGCACAGTCTGAACCACTCAGACAATGAGGGAGATTTATGGGCTGCCGGAACGGAAGCCTTGAGTCCCAAAGCTGAGGAGAGAGGAGTGGGAAGGTCCAGCTCTGGGGATTCAAGCGCTCTCGGCCTCGCTCGGGTTGTCCGCTTTGTTCTACCAGGCTGCAGACTGGCTTTTCCCCTTGTGGTGCAGAACTTGATTTCCGGTAGCTCTCAAGTTTTGCTGCCTTCATCTTCAGCACCTTGTGGGATAGTTACCTGAGTTTTAAAATTTTATTTTAATATCTGAAGTCCAAATATTTCTGATGGGTGTGGGGATAGATATGTGGCTCTAGATTCAAAAAGCTAGGTGGATTATTCACCCCAATTTGGGTCAATTTCTGGATCTATTCACTCTGGCCAGGGGGCAGGGTCGCATAAGAATGTGGCAGTCCCTAAGAGCTACATGTAGGCAAAGTATGGAAAGAAATAGGTTGCAGAGGAATGAGGGGTAGTTTTAGTATTCCCAGAAGATAGAGGTAGTGATAAGTAGAAATAAATAAATAAATAAAAACGGGTCTAGAAAAACATATGCCAGAAGAATGATTGTTCTTCATCCGACAACACCTGCTTCTCTCTGTACTTCAGAAATTGTAAAGGTGAACACAAGGACATCTAAATCTACGTAGGTGCACTGAGCAGTAATCTATTTTTGCTTCTTCAAGAAAATATTGAAAGTAGCAAAATATGGAATTATCAATAAGGAATAGCTTTGTATAAACCAATAAACTTTATTTCATATAGAAAATGAATATAATTAAATATCTAATAGATAGAAATGTGAGCAGTTTTTAATTGTATCCTTCACTACTTCTGATGATGTCTAGACGTCACACCAAGAATATGGGCTATTTTTTTCCCGGAATGTGGGTTGTTTGTCTTCATAAAGCTCCGTGTCCATTGACAGTGCTGTTTAAACCTCCTTTATAGGAATTAACACAGCTTCTGCGGAAAGCCTGAGCATCAGAACCCACCATTGCTATGCTGGTCTCTTTGATAAATGAAATGCTAGAGATGATTAGCTCTAGGTCAGCTCACTGAATTGTAGTTTGAGCAAAGGCTCAGATCTTCTCAAAGTGATTAAGCATAATTTCTTTAAAGGCAATTAAATCCACTTAAAAAATGATCAGTGTTCTTCTGGTGTAGTGAAGGAATTCATCAGCAAAAGAAAACAAATATAAAGAACCATAAAAGACACCAGTTTCAGTCCCAATTGAGACTCAATGGATGGTTTGAATTGAAAACGCTACTTCCATTTGGCATCAATATTCTACTGATAAGCATATGGCAATGTGAAGGTGATAAATTGAAATGTATGACTAATAGAGTTCTTGCAAGTGATAATTTAAAAAGACTGGGCCAGTGTCATAAATCTTTTCTTGAGACAAGACTGCTGATTTATTTTAAAGTAGACTAATCACCAGAGATATGTACACAGAGTCCAATCAACATCCCATATTTTTTAATGTTTGCTCTGTGCTTTGCACTGAGCTAAAAGCTGTATATATACAGATAAAAAGTGTGTGCCCAAGGAGCTTGAGGTTTTGTGAACGAGCTAGGTAGGAAAGGGGAAAGTTAGAGTGCAATGTAGTAAGCTTTATCAAATAGGTATAAACAATGTGCTGTGGGATACCAACACTCCTAGAATTAATTCCACTAAGGTTGTCAGATGTGGGTTTGCTCATGTGATCACATTCAAACTACATTATGAGGTCCAGGAAAAAGTTCTATCTAAAGAAGGGTGGGCCCAAAAAAGATGTAACAAATGCAAGGGTGGAGTCATTGAATGGTTCTCTATTGAAATGGTTCATGAAGTAGAATTTTAGTGTGACCAGAAAAATGAATATATTGGCCATTGCTATCCAATAGAACTTTCTCAAGTTTAATGACTTTAAATACTCAAAAAAAAAAAAAAAAGAACGAAAGAAAGAAAAAAAGACATGGGTCTAATGCCTACCATATTGGGCAGGACATATGTGGGTGAAGTCTTTAGGCCCAACTATGGGAGATAGGGAAGAAGATAGAATCGTAGTAAGAAGTCTGTGATTGAGTAGTGAGTCAAGACCCATTTATTTGGATGGCAGCTGAACACCCATGTGGAAAAGACGCATAACAGAGAGGAGGGGTGATGGCAGGGAAAGGAGTTAGGATCAGGAGTTGAAAGTTGAGATGGGTCTGACAAGGCATTGACTGTGAGTCCGAAAGAGGCTGGAGACATACTCCTTAAAGATAATCACCAAGATGAGGTTACTAGTATCTGTGCAAGATGAAGGGAATTGGTTGTAGATGACTCTGTGTCTTTAACTGGTAACACTAAATAGATGTCAGTACTTAATAGAAAAATCAAAGAAAGAGGAAGAGTAGCTTTTGTGAATTTAGTGTTTAAATATTTAGTTTAAAATCAGAGACAGCCATTAAGATGCTTGGAGTTTGAGAAGTTTTAGAAAAGAAGGTGAAAATTTATAGAAGTTGCATCATTTGAAATGTCTTCAGATCAAGAGTTATACACCATCTTAAAACCCTTTGTTAAACTGCTCTCTCTTTTCATCCTGATTAAGCCAGCATTTCGTACCCAAGGAAAGTTTAATAAATGAACAAGTTTAGGAACAGATTAGGGAGTTGAGGAAAGGCCTGAGAAGTACAGGGACACCCTAGCACTGCCAATTTTTTTTTCCTGATAGTTCTGACAAAGTAAGAAAATTTGCCTATTTTCTTAAAAATTTACAACTATTATAGATAAGGGACCATGGTCTCTTGTATCATTTGTTTCTCTGTGCATGCAAAGATCCATTTGGATTCGCCATCTATGTAGATGGAGTCTCTGAGTCGTCAGTACTAGTGACTGGTTTGTGAGAATACCACTCTACTTCTTTGCCAGCAGCTCCTTGGTGATAACTGACTAACACAATGTGCACCCTTTGTGGCTCAACCATTCCCTGAATCATTCATTCTTTCACAAGCAGGTGGCTCCAATGGTAGTAAAATGGTTCCAGAAGTGAGTGACACCAATTTATGTTCATGAGATCAATTTCTCTAGCAATCACTTTTTAAAAATTACATTTATAGGTGTGACATTGGTTAATAAGATTATACGGGTTTCAAGTGTACATTTCCATGATACATGTCTATATATTTCATTGTGTCCCCACCACCCAAAGTCAAATCATTATCCATAGGAAGAGAGGCAACACTGCCCTTAGTGATAGCATAAATGGACCTTGAAAACATGCTACGTGAAATAAGTCAGACAGAAAAAGTTAGGAAGCATATGATTTCACTCATATGTGGGATAGAAAACTGAAATCAGTAAATGGACACATTAGAGAAACAAACAAAATCTCATAGACACAGACAGCAGTATGGTGGTTACCAGAGGGAAAGGGGGGTGGAGGTTAGTAAAGTGTAAAGTGGGTCAAATATTTGGTGACAGAAGATGAGTGATCACTTTTAAAAATCATCATTAGCAAACAAAAAATGGCCTCTTCCATAGCAAAGCTTCCTCTTTTCTGCTCTGCTATTTCAGGCAAAAACGGTACATTGTTTAAAGACCTCTCTTTTCACTACTTAAAGCTGTGTTCTCAGGAAAAATATATTCTTAATATGAACTTGAAAAACAGGCTTTCAACCCAGAGATGACTGCACACACCATATATTTAACTCTCCCTTGGCACATCCATGCCAAGAGGAAGGCAGATGTTGTCAGGATGCATTTTTTCTGGGTCAGTGCTCTCTGTGGACCTAGGAATTATCACATTTCTTAGGACTCAGGTGAATCCTCAGACAACAATTACAGGTCAGGCTTTAAAATGGCAGACGTGCACTCATTCCAAATTATAACACTTTGCTTCTGACAATCTGATTAAGCTTTGTGTCTTTCATACTTTGACAGTGTGAACATTAGCATCAGGGACCATTTTTGATGGCGTTTTTAAATCATGTAACAGGCAAAGAGAAAGAGAGAAATATGCCAATGCTTGGAGTTTTTCCAAAAAACCATTGACCCTCTGGATAGGCAGGTGCATGTCTAGTACTGGACATGTGTGCAGGAAAAGAAGAACAACTAAACTCGACCAAATGGTGATGAGAACAATGATGTGAGCAATTTGTCTGTTGGAGAAATGGGACTTGATTTGTTTTTCCTTCATGTATTTGTGTAATGGTACTAATAAGAGCTAACATTTATTGAGCAATGCAGCAAGTGCTCCGCTTGAATAAAAAAACCTTACACTCAAATTAACTCTATTCGCCTTGAATTTATTAATGAGGAAACTGATACACACAGAGCTTAAGTAACTTACCAGGTCACATAGTCAATAAATGGTGGAGCTGTCTGCCTCTGGGGCACACAGTATTATTACCCTAACAGTCTCTGCAAGTGTCTGGGTTCCAACTTTTTTTAGAATATTAGGTTAGTACTCACAGGTATCAGATTCTCATCTGTGCTACTTTTGCTCTTTAAACATGCATCTGCTTCTGTAAATATTTTACTAAAATGAGTATGAGAATAGAGGCATCTGTAAGTCAGCAAGCACCATTCTTCCAAATCAAGACTGGAGAACCTGGAGAACACTACACAGTTAGAAGTAGCCTTAAGTCCCAAATGTCCCATTTCAATCCAGGACCCATTTCACATCCAGACTCCTGTAAGCTAGGATTTCTTTTACAGACGTCCAGCAGCATGTGTGTGTCATTCTAACAGGCTTTATTCATAAAGCCTGAAACCTCTCGGTGCTTTGAAAGACACCATGGGATCTCCCACTAAAACAACTATACTTTTTGTATTTGCTTTTTCTGAAAGAAGAACCTGTGTACTTAAAGATGTTTCTTGTGGGAGAAACTTGTTTTAACAATGGCAAAGCCAAGAGTGCTTGAATGGCTTTTTCCTGATTTTGCAAATGGTTGAGGGAATGCATGCAATCACCGGGAAGTTTTCGAGAGTTAGAATAGCAAGTACCGAGGAGGAATTCTGAATTTTGTATGACTAGGATGGTGTTGATAATGCAGGTAAAGTTTTATTTCTGCTGTACGTAACTTCATATTACAACCAAGTCACTGAGCAGTACTCATTTTTCTAACAGTTTGAGGAATCACTTTTTCTCTAGATAGAATGTTTTTGTTCAGTTGTGCTTTTCAGTTCTCTTTTGCCACAGGGATGCAAGTGTCCAGAGGTAGACCACATCTCTAGCATGCACTAAAATATTTCATTTTCAAACACAGTTATCTGGATTTGTAGTATCTAAAAAAAATTAAGAAAAGTTATCTGGACTCTTCTACTTTGCTGGCTCTGTACCTAGTGGAAGTGTGATTAGAGGTAATCAACTATTCATAAAAGAATTTGATTAATCCTTTTGTATTTAGTCTTCTTTTCAGAAAAAATTCCCTTATAGTGTTATTTTAAAAGCCGTGTGGGTGAGGAGGATACAGTTAAAATAAGATATGTTCCTTGTCCTCTAGGCGTTTGCAGTTAGCTTTTCGTAGTAACCTGTAAGGCACTTACTGAATGAATGTATCATCATGCCTGTTTTCTCCTACTGTGTGCGATCGCTGCAATCTTAATAAATAGAAATTCAGATAACTACAATGCTTGCTGAAACTCTGACTTCCTAAAGATACCAGATGTGAGAGGGGTCTTTAATCAATTAACTGAAATAGCTAATAAGTATTTATAGAGTATCCACCAAGAGGGAATCTGTTCTGAATGTCATAGGGGAAACAAAGTGAGATAGAATTAAGAAAAGTTTCCCTAGGATATTCTTTATATAGGAAATGAGCATATTTAAAAACTCACAGTATAATGTAGTATAAGTGAAAATGAGTGGCAGAGGGTATAAATGCTAAATACATTCAAAAGAGGAATAAATTTAAAGGTTACACAAAGGCTGCTCGGAAGACTGACTTAAAGCATGGGGCATATGGAATTTCAATGGCTGAAAAGGGTAAGGAGGGGGATTTCAGGTGGGGGAAGGTTTGGGAGCATGCATCAGCAAAAGAGCATCATTAAAAAGGAACTTAATTTGTGCAGACTGGCTTTGAGCTTAAATACAAAATCTTTGTTTAGTTAAACAATTTTAAAGCTAAATATAAAAGCAATAGAAGTAAAAATCAAGATATAATCAGCTAATTTTGTTTAATATCCTGTTGCTGTTAGGGTTTAGGCTCCTTCATACAAATAGCAAAATTAGATTTCTTTCTCACCTTTTTTCGTTCACTGATATAGTATTCATTCATTACTTAATTGGGTCCAGCCCTGTCCTATGAGCTTGATATCAAGGATAGCCCCGAAGAATAAAATAACTCTGCAAAGGAAAGCATTCTAGATGCTAGTTGGGATCTGTCTGTAGAATGGTGGGAAGGCCACATGGTTCTGCTGAGTGACTGATGAACTGATTATACAAATGTAGTTTCAGCTCTTGGAGCTACTGTCCCTCCAGTGCAGGCATTCCAACCAACTTCAAGTTTGCATGAATCTGTCTACAGTGTTGATGAGTTGAGCCTAGAAAAAAATATATACAGTTTTTTAGTATATTCTAGTTTTTGCTCTCATAAACTTTTTCTAAGCGGTATTAAGAGAGAATTTTGCTTTTTACCACTAGTTTGTTTTATTTGTTTAAATTAAAGATATGTCACTCTACCAAATATCACTAGGTAAGATCAAGTGAAATTACTTTGTCTAAGCCAGATATGCTAAGTAATTCTAAAGTGTAACTTCAGAGGGAAACCATTCTATGCTTAAAGTTAAAATGTCTGAACATCTTGAAAACTTGAAGAAAATAAAATTGTATTTTTTGAGATTATGACATTTTTGAGAAATATTCTTATGATAAAGTATTGGCAGAAAAAATGAGACTCATATGGAGTATTAGATGATATCTCAGTGGAGAAAAAAAGTCAAGAAAAGGAAGTATGAGGATTACAAGGGATGACAATGAATCTGAGAGAGTCATGATGCAAAGAAATAGAACACAGCTAAGTACATATGATAAAAGTAATTACTGATAAAAAAATGTAAAATATTGAATGAGGAATAGAGAGCTTTATTATAATACCAATAAAAAAGGAATAATACTTTTTTTCTACAGGTAGGCATTGGTCTGCTCAATATTTTAAGTTTTCATCGAGAGTCTCATTATTCATCGACCAAATCTCTTTTCATTTATTTTTACAGCAACCTTGGGTAGCAGAAAAATGATCATTTAGAA